>NC_051071.1:5256311-5630061 GCF_004664715.2 Peromyscus leucopus | reverse complement strand
ACTTCCCAAGTGGCCTCATTTTATCCACCTCTTTCAAGGCACTATTTCCAAATGCTCTTTCTAAAGAACTAGATGTTATGTCCAGATCACGGGGTCCCTCAAAGACCACCATGGAGACACCGAATCCATTTGCAAAAGCAAAGAGTCTTTATTCAAGCTTGATCTTAGATCATCTGTTATGAATTATTGTGCGGGGGAACCCCCAAGTGTATCCTGCACATGCAGGGAAACATGCTGGGCACATGCAGTGTTGCTCTGAGCAGATGCAGTGTTGTTGGGCTGGGCAGATGCAGTGTTGCTCTGAGCAGATGCAGTGTTGCTCTGAGCAGATGCAGTGTTGCTCTGAGCAGATGCAGTGTTGTTGGACTGGGCAGATGCATGCCATGTGGGCATGGCACCAGCAGTGGCCAGTAATTCACAACCCAGACACTGTATCCATGTGGAGAGTTTGTTATAATAGAGAGATGAAGAGAAAGATAGGAAAGAGAGAGACAGAGAGAAAGAGAGAGAGAAAGAGGAGGGTTGAGAGTGTACACCTCATGGGAGGAAAAGTGGAAGAGAGAGTGAGGAAGGGGAGGAGTTTTTCCTTAGAATGAGGATCATTTACATCAGGATGCAGGGCAGCACCAAGGGATGGGATTTCAAGGGGCCGGTCAGAATATTAACATTCCTCTGTTTTGATTATCATGAAAAGAGGTGAGTTATGGGAGCAAGTGGGGGAACAAGGGTGCTGAATTCTCCAGGATACTTCAAGCTGACAAGGGACAAAGTGGGAACCGGGAGTCGCACACGGCAGATAATCTCAGGAACGTTCCTTGAGGGAGCTGAGGAGGCGGTTGCAGCAGTGGTGTTCCAGGAGCTTCGGGGAAATTGGCACACCAAATCAGGAGTACAGAAGTCATGGCATCTGCTGTTTCTCTAGAGGTCAAGTGGGAACAATGAATCTGCAAAACATGCTTGAAAAGTAGGTGGGGTCAGAAATGAGCTCTGGAGATGGTTAGTTTTCATCAGACCAGATTTCTTGATGCAGTATCAAAACTTTTCCCAGGAGCCTGTAGGTATCTGTAGGACAGCTAGAATGGATTTGCATTATGGTAAAAGGGTCAAAAATCCATTTAAGGACTCTTAAGAACTCTTAGTAGTCAATGTTCTATCAGTTTATCAAAGCTGTATTTATTATATTAAAACTTTGAACCTCTGGAGTTATATCTGAAACCAGTCTATCCTGTACCATGAAGTCTGTGTATGAGGCATACCTGTCTGTAATTGAAAAGTATATATATATAAAATCTTGGGATTGGTGCTGTTAAACTGATACCCTACTCATCAAACATCATCAGATCTGAGAAGGATAAATTTAAGAAGTGAGACAACTTTCCAGCTACCTAGGTGGCAACCCCAAGTCTCTCTGTGGTCATGGGGGACAGAAGCCCCAAATGTAGCACTTGTTCAACTGATAGGCCCAGAAGATCTGACAGACTTTTTCTGTGGAGTAGAAATTTGGGGAGACTGACCCACCTTGAACTTGCAGTATGGGGCAATCAGTCCTCCATTGTTCCACTTATTCACAGTCTGGACAGGATCTCAGCTTTTCACTGCATGGCCAGTCTTGCATAAGCTTCTGGATGGAAGTTCTTCTGTGGTCATCCATCTTCTTGGAGGAGATACAGGATGCTACCAGGAGCTGACATGTCTCTCTATCATAAAAAGCTTTATATTAAATGCCACATTCTCAGATCTCTACAGGTGTTTGAGGACTGGGGGAACAAAATCTGTTAGATGTATTTATAATTTTGAGAGCATGTATATATATATATATATACATATATATATATATATATATATATATATATATATATGACTTAAATCTGAATATACAGGTTTCCCAGTTAGTTACAGCTTAATGAAGTCAGCAAGAACAGGGAAGTTAACATTCACAAGCCTGAATAGACCTTGAGTGAGGAGAGACATTCTTCAAGCTGTTGGCAGTGATATCTGAATCTATTACCATTTTTAAGGCCCTGTAGGTGTAGTTCTGATCTTTGAGTACAGCCAGATTATAATCCTGAATGACTTATATAGAAATAATTATTTCTTAAGCTGTCTCCTGAGAAGGCAAAGACAAGTGACAGGGAAAGATCCCAAGACTGAATGAGAACAGGAGAAAAGGGGCTTGTGATTCAAGGTGCAGCCCAACTCTGAGAAGAGACCCTCTGAGAACAGAAAAAGGACCCTCCTGGTGGACTCTATGACAGAGTTTCCATCCCTAAGATAACCCTCCAGCTTCTCCTGGGAATAGGGAGCACAGGACGATGTATTCTCCATAGCTGCTTCAAGCTGAAACAGGGCACAGATGGTCAGGACTCTGGCTAGTTAAAGGTAAGGAGGGAACCCAGGCCTGTGGTCATCTGACCTGGCTGTAGAGGCAGGGAACAAGTATGCTTGGCTGGGCTGGTCCACATCACACAGACAAGAGTCTCTGTTGACATCCATAGCAGGGAAAGCTCTATAGGTTGTGGACCATAACTGCTGCTTCAGTGTTTCTGCCAGTCTGTTTAAATATAGACTAGAGACGGGAGTTAAAATGTATGAATTTATTTGGAGCCTTTTTTGCTCATGGTCTTAATAATTGGGAAGAGCAGGAGTCCCAAGACCAGGAGAGAGAAAAAATATCATCCTTAGGAATAGACTAGTGAGTAAAAAAATAAAAGTTTTAGATAAATTAGTATCATCAATCAGTACTGAAATCTCTATCATAGAAAAGCACGCAATGAGTAGCCAAGGAAAATTTAAAATTCTGAGCTTGTGACCCAAAGTGTATTAATTGTATTAATGTTAAAATCTGAAATTTAAAATCTTAATAATACCACCTGCATGTGGTTCTGCTGATGCCCCAGAGGGGAGCATATTATGTCTCTGCCCACACAAGCAGCTGTGCAGGAATGAAAGGCAGGCCATGACTGGACTTTCATCCCACCCAGACCACTGGAGACTGAGAGAGGCAGCCGTGGAATGCCAGGGCTGGAGGACTTTTCCTACACCTGTAAAACAACAGGGAAACAATGCTCAGCAGGAGGTGATTCCCTAACCTCCCTCCATACCAATGGCCTGGGCGATGGGTGCCCCGCCCATGCTGCCCTTAGTAAAGAGGGCACCAGATCTCATTACGGATGGTTGTGAGCCACCATGTGGGTGCTGGGAATTGAACTCAGCACCTCTGGAAGAGCAGCCAGTGTTCTTGACCTCTGAGCCATCTCTCCAGCCCTATAGTTGTCCTTTTTTAAGATGGTGGCTTGACAACGTGGCTGCCCTTATCAAATATGGCACCTGACCACGTGTTCATGTGTTTTTTTTTCCCCAAAATAAACTGAGCAGATAAGGAATATGTTGTGCCCAGATCGTGACCCCCAGAGAGACCACCAAAGACGAGCATGCCGGAATGCAAAAACAAGGTTTAATTCTGGATATCCAAAAGCAATACAAGCCTAGGCAGGGACTTCGTCCAATACATCCAACGTAGTGGAGGCTGGAGGAAGTGCCTGCCTCTCTGCAAGCTCAGTTTTTAAAGGCAAAAGCCACAAGGTTGCATCACTTAGGGGTGCTAGTATGGGTACAATTCTGATTGGCTCACTTCTAGGGGCCTTCTAGAAATCATGGCTTAATCTTACTTCTAAGGGGGTGGTTGTGCGCCACCATTGCTCATTGGCTGCCCTCAGGTGAGGACATTTTTATGGTCAGTTACCCTGGAAACCAGGGTTGAAACATTCTATAGTCTGGCAGTCATTACCTCGTGACTACCTTGTGACTCTGTACTTTTATATGTCCTGTTTTCTGGAATCTGGACTGACTTGTTTCAGTAACTATTGGCCTATTTCTAGAAGGAGAAATCATAGGCCTTAGTTTTTGGGTGAAAGCATTTTGGACATATTTCTAAGATGGCTCATTTTGGTCTCACATTTCCCCCTTCTCATGTGTCTAATGAAACCCAATCATGGGTTTTGGGCAGTAGCTCATAAGTATCCCTCTCTAATAATGGCCATGTATAGTTAGCCATCTTATCTCTATGTCAGGGAGTTTTCTTTTGACCCAGCATTTCAGCCTTTTCTGAACAGGGAACATGGGACGACGTATTCTCTTCTGGAACTGCTTCGAGCTGGCATTGGGGCATTGATGTCAGGGCCCCCAAAAGTCTCAAAAGCTAGTCAAAGACTGGGAAAGGGGGCATTTGTCAGAAGCATGTAGCTGCCTGACCCTATAGGGACAGGGAAGAATCATGTTAACTGGGCTGGTCCACGTCAGCTTTTAGCAAGTCCGGAGCTCACAGTCGTCTAGAGCAGCGTAGTCAGCAACTGAAGCTTGGAGGTGACTGCCAGCCAAGTAGAAATCTGTTGAGACAAATTTAAACTAGGAACAGAAGTTAAAATTTATGAACTTATTGGGAACCCTTAGGTCCATACCCTTAGTAATGGGAAAAGCAGTAGTCCCAAGACCAGGAGAGAGAAAAAATATCATCTTTAAGAATACTTATCTGGTGTCCTTTCGACTTCTGTGAAGTGGGTCTAGGTTTTTATGACTCTTTTGATCCTTTGAGGCCTACTTACAAAATGACACAAAAGTTTTAGATACATTAGTATTACCAATATGTACTGAAATCCATATTGTAGACAAAGCAGGTGATGGGTATCTTGTAAAACAGCAGGAGTGGACTCATACCTTTGAGTCCCAATAAGAACTACAGATTTGAGTTAAAAGCTTGTGCATTTTTTTTCTGTCCAGAAAGCCAGGTATAAATTGGACAGAGATTTTTGACCTGGTGAGAAGCACTTTTAGGTTTACATTTAGATATATTTAGATGACATCTAAAATAAATCTAAAATGTTGAGCTTGTGGCTGAACAGTAAGTAGTCATTGCTCTACCAGCTTATCAGGACTCTTAAATGTTAAGCTCTGAATCATTACATCATAGAACAGGAAAGCAATCTGAAACATAGCTCATCCTAAATTATTTTTTTGAGACCCTCAATGCTTAGAAGCTTTTCTATCCTCAGACCTTTCTTAGACTCTTATCTGAACCTTTATGACTTATTTAAACTTTTATATCTTAGAACATTTTCCTAAAAGTGAGCTAACAAGCTAGCTATAGCCTTGCAGAAGGATCTGGTTGATGCTGCCATGCTGACAAAGTTAGATGCAGATGTAACCAACCATCTTATTAAATAAGAAACAGAACCAATGTAAAAGAAAAAGCCAAGAGGTCAGAGCTCAGAGCTAAAACCTTACCCTTCCTCCTGCGGTGCTCCTACCTCTCCGAAAGAGAGCTACTTCCTGTGTGTTTGTCTTGATAAAGTCTTTCTGTTCTGCCTTCTCATTGGTTGTAAACCCAAACACGTGACTGCCTTGTCACTGCCTGTAAGTACAGCCCTCCAGGTCTTAAAGGCATGTGTCTCCAATGCTGGCTGTATCCCTGAACACACAGAGACTTACCTAGCTCTACCATCTCTCTCCATTCTCAGGGCTTCTGTCTTACATAGCTTCTCCTTACCAAGTCTCTACCAAGTGCTGGGATTAAAGGCGTGTGCCACCACCGCCATGCTCTTTCTATGGCTCTAATAGCTCTGACCCCCGGGCAACTTTATTTATTAACATACAATTAAAATCACATTTCAGTACAAATAAAATACCACCATAGTTAGAGCTAGCCAAGTCATCAGTGCTATCAGAAATCTGAGAAGGATAAACTATATCTGAGTGCAGACCAAGAAGCTTCCAATCCTATAAATTACAGGGACCAATCCCTACCCAGGTCTCCAGAGCATTGGAGGCACCCGTCGGAACAGCATCAATCTTCTTTCACAATCCAGCCCATTACGATCCTGTTTCCTGACTTCAGCACCAGTGGCTCCGTCACAAGCTTCCCATCAGCTCCTTCACCAAGCTCTAATGTGACCATTTCCATCAGGCTGGGGGATGCTTCAGAAGAGACAGTGTTGCTCCTGGATGAACTATCCAGTCAACTTGATGTCCACATCTACCTGGCCAACCCTGGTGACACCATCTTTGATGTGGTAGAGAAGACACTCAGACATCAAGGGGTCCTCATTCAGATTTACCAGATGGGGAGTCTTTTTTTTTTCTTGAGAGAAGACACCCACAGTACCACCATCCTCTCGGACAGCTACGCCCATGTCAGCCAGGAGTGCTTCTCTTTCCATTCTCAGGGCTTCTGTCTTACATAGCTTCTCCTCCCAAGTCTCATTCAGCTCGGTAATACTCTTCTCCATCTCCTGCAGCCAATGACAGGACCCAATCATGGGCTCTGTCTGTCCAGCAGTTCAAGTGTATATTATTGAGACTTAAGAACCATTAGCTGGATGCTGCTGACTTGGTCCCTTACAAAGGCAGTTAGTCTTTTAATAAGGCAAGGGCCAAGTGTAAGCAAAAGAAGAAAGAGCACTAAGAGACCAGCTAAGGCAGACACCAGGATGGTTAGCCAGGGGGGCAATTGAACAAATTTTCATACCAGCTGGTTTCTTGTTGCTGCTGCTTTTCTCTGTCACAGATCTGCGTTCTCAGCAGGGCCATGGAGTCTCTAATGACCCCTGAGTGGTTAACATAAAAAAAGCATTGCTCTCCTAAGGCCTCTCATAGGTTGGAGGAACAATGGGTCAAGGCCCCTTGTATTTTGGAGAACTGTTTCAGCTAGAGAGGAGAGTGATTCTTCTAAATTGTAACAGATTTTTCTAGGACAGCAACATTTGCATCTTTTGCCATTCATGAGGCCCTGTTGTTTTGATCTTTGAGTATAGCCAGATTGTATAGAAACAATTGCTGTGGATATCACTCTATTTAAATAAAGCACTGATGGCCAGTGACCAGGCAGGAAGTATAGGCGGGACAAAGAGAGAGGAGAATTGGGAAACAAGAAGAAGGAGGAGAGACACTGCAGTCATCGCCAGGACAAGCAACATGTAAAGACGCCGGTAAGCCACCAGCCACGTGGCAAGATATAGATTTATAGAAATGGATTAATTTAAGATATAAGAACAGTTAGCAAGAAGCCTGCCACGGCCATACAGCTTATAAGTGATATAAGCGTCTGAGTGATTATTTTATACATGGATTGTGGGACTGCGGGGCTTGGTGGAGCCTGGAGAGAAGCCCTCCAGCAACAAACAATAGTTTCTCAAGGCCATATAGTATCTCTTTGGTTCTGCACAAAGGAGGTCAAGTGTCTTATCTTATTGCAGAACCATCTTAATTAATAAATCCATCAACTGACAATTCTGGGCCTAATTTCCTAGTATGTCAATGTGCATTATAGGTAGCCATTTTGTCCTCTATGCCAGGGAGTTTCCTTTTGAATCAGCATTTCAACCTATTAAGGGCAGGGAGCACAGGACAGCATATTCTCTTCTGAGACTGCTTCCAGCTAACACTGGGGCATGGTTGTCAGGGCCCAAAAGGCTGAAAGGCTAGTCAAAGGCTGAAAGGCTAGTCAAAGGCTGAGAGGCTCATCAGAGGCTGGGCAATGGGGCATTTGTCAGAAGCATGTGGTTATCTGACCCAGTTGTAGAGACAGGAAGCAATCACATTGGTTGAACTGATCCACATCAGCTTTCTGTAGATCCAGAGCTCATAGTCATTTGGAGCAGGTTGCAGTCAGCAACTGAAGCTTGGATGTATCTGTCAACCAAATGGAAACCTGTTGAGACTAGAAAATTTAAACTAGAAACAAAAGTTAAGATTTATGAACTTATTTGGAACTTTTAGACCCATAGTCTTAGTAATTGGGAAGGGGAGGAGTTCTAAGACCAAGAGAGAGACAGAAATACCATCCTCAGGAATAGACTGGTGGAAAAAACTTAGTCTGTAATTATCTGGAGTCCTTTTTACCTCTGTGAAGTAGATCCAAGTTTTATGACTTGATTCTCTGAAGCTTATATGAATTCTTAATTTACCAAAGGACATGAAAGTTTTAGATATATTAGTATTACCAATCTGTACTAAAATCCATATCATATAAAAAGCAGATAATGGGTATCTGTAAAATAGCAGGAGTAGACTCATACCTTTGAATCCTAGCAAAAACTACAGATTTGGGTTAAAAGCATGTACATTTTTCTTCTGTACAGACATCCAGGTATAGATTTGACAGAGATGTCTTTGGCCTGATGAGAAGCATCTTTAAGATTATACTTAGAAGACAATCAAAAGAAATCTAAAATCTTGAGCTTGTGACCCAACAGTAAGCAGCCACTGCTCTATTAGCTTGTCAGAACTCTATTAATGTTAAACTCTTAACTTTTGAATTTTAATATAACTGCTGTGGAATGTTCTGTATGTCCTGTGGGAGCCAGTTCTCAGGTTCCTCGTGGCTTTACCCAACAGGTCTGCATAGAGGATGATTAGGACCACGGGCCTGATTGAGATGGTCTGTACTTGGCTGTGCTGGGGGATGGTCTGTATGTCAAGTTGCTCTGATTGGTCAATAAATAAAACCTGATTGGCCGAGGCTAGGCAGGAAGTATAGGCGAGACTAACAGAGGAGAAATAAAAGAACAGGAAGGCAGAAGTCACTGCCTGCAGCCGCCGCCAGGACAAGGAAGATGTAAAGTACTAGTAAGCCACAAGCCACATGGCAAGGTAGAGATTTGTAGAAATGGATTAATTTAAGATAAAAGAACAGTTAGCAAGAAGCCTGCCATGGCCATACAGTTTATAAAGCAAAATAAGTCTCTGTGTTTACTTGGTTGGGTCTGAACGGCTGTGGGACTGGTGGGTGACAAAGATTTGTCCTGACTGTGGGCAAGGCAGGAGAACTCTAACTGCATATAACAATATCATAGAATGGGAAAGAGAGATGAAGCATTTTAAATTATCTATTTATATATTTATAACTTGTATTACATCCTAAATCATTTTCTGAGATCCTCAAAGCATATAAGCTTTCACATCTTCAGACCTTCACATATCTTAAAATGTTCTTAGAACCTCAAAAGCTGTATAGACTTTCATATCCTCAGACATTTCTTTCAGACCCATATTCAAAGTTTTACAACTTACTTAAACTTTTATATCTTAGAACATTTTCTTATCAAGAGACCTTATCAAGAGAAAAAGCATGGCTTGCTGGGTGGTGGTGAACGCCTTTAATCTCCACACTCAGGAGGCAGAGGCAGGCAGATCTCTGTGAGTTCGAGGCCAGCCTGGTCTATAGAGCGAGATCCAGGACAGGCACCAAAACTACACAGAGAAACCCTGTCTCAACCCCCCCCCCAAAAAAAGGCTTGATTTTTACATATAAAATGAGCTAACAAGCTGACTACAACTTGGCGGAAGGATCTAGCTGTCTGATGCTGCCAAGCTGACAAAGTTATGGTTAGCCTAGCTGTCAATACTATCAGAGATCCAAGAAGGATAAATTATACCTGAGTGCAGACCAAGGAGCTTCTGAATCCATTAAAAATGACAGGGATCAATAAATACACAGTTAGCCATATCCAGGTCTCCATAACATTGGAGGCAGAAGTATAAGAACAGCATCAGTCTTTGCCAGTCCCATAAGGTGAGAGTTTTTCCTGTGGAAAAGGAACATGGGGAAGACTGGTCTTACTTTGTCTAGGCAAAAGGAGTGCAAACAATTCTCCAGTGTCCTGCTGCTTGTCCAGGTCCTGGCAGCAGATATTGCATCAGGACATCTTGCCCAGTGGTCAGACTTGCCATTATCCAGGTGGAGGCATCATGGTGCCTCGTAATCATCTTTGGAGACCTTGGGTCACTCCTAGGATCTGGGATATGTCTCTGTGTGATATAATAAACTTTTTAATCAACATTTTAATTGCCATATTCTGCAGATCTCTGAAGTATTTGAGGGCTGCCTAGGCATATATGAATAGACAAACTTTGTTTCTAGTTACTTGTTTTGAGCTCAACCATGGAAAGCATATACAGGGAACTAAGTAAGGCTTGTCCCTATAATTAATTATATGAGTACTTAGCATGACTACAATTAAAGAACTTGATCATTTATAAGGATAAACTGACTATTAACTTGTGTTCCCTAACAGTCTACAATAAGTTAGCAGCTTCCATAAGACATAACTTTACATTCTATTCCTGTCAGGTTTAGCCTTAAAAAATAATGATTTTTGAATTCTAGTATCTAGGCTCTTCTAGTATCAAAATAAAACCTCTTAGTCATAGATAAGGGGCTCAGTAAAGAAACCAAAATAGCCATTCTGTGGGTAAAAACAGAACAAGTTTGTATCAAAGTGTTAAGCTGTCTCTTGGGAAGGCAAGGAAAGTGACAGGGAAAGATCCCAGGGGGAAATGGGGACAGGAGAAAGGGGGCTTGTAAGTTGGGGTGTGACCCAACTCTGAGAAAAGGACCCTCTTGGGGGACCAGGCATCTCATTATAGAATATGTATATATATATAGTCTTATTTATCAAACACATGTTGCCACTTATTTAAGTTCTCTAGAAGCTTGGTGTTAAACATTTGTCAAAGACATAAGTACTCAGGTGTAAGCCTCTAAGTCAGCCTTTGTTGATCTGAATAGATCTTTATAACCTTAAATTTTTATCATCATACAAAAGTTCATACCAATCCCAAATATTTGAGACTTGTTGCTTCCTTAGTCTAAGAGGAGATACAATGAACAGAGAGCTCATTAGGACTAAGAAATGTACTCTTTAGCCTTAGTAAAAGGTGCCTGCCAGCCATGTGGCTGCCTACATCATGATGAGGTCACCAGCCAACATGAAAGAGAGCAACATGGCTGCTGTTTGAAACATGTTTTTCTAAACCACAGTTACATGCACACATGCACAAGTTGAATCCAAGTTACATACACATACATACAGAGTTAAAGCTAGCTTACATTGACACATGTCACATAGTGTCCACATACACACATTTTGCAGTGAAGAATCACCAGCTATTTTTAAAATGAAGAAAACCAACCAGAAATAACTTAATATGGTCAAATTTCAAATTCAGTATTTGCAGGCATGAGAAGCCTGAGCAAACCTAGTCCACAGCCCCTCTGGTCTATACTACTTTCTCTATACCTTCAGCCCATTCCTCTGATTCCTCAGACATTTTTACTTCAGACAAATTCCTTCCCCCTTTTTCTTTCTTTATTATTCCAGTCTCCTGCCTTCTCTCTTGCTTTCCAGACAACACAAAAACTTTTACCAAAGTCTTTCTTGTGGTTTCTCTCGGTAGTCTAGCATATATTGTATGGTTACAATATTTTAAACAAGAATAGAAACATACCATAACAAAAATACCTCTAAATTTACATCAACACTGTACCAACATGAAGCATCTGAAACTAGCAGTAGTTGTTATTTTTTTTTTCCTTTTCCCTAACCAATAACAATTTGTAACCAACCTCTTAGATGTGAGTGGCTCACCAAGCTCACCTCATGGGTCATGAAAATTTCCCCAAGCACTGCGGTGCTGTCTTCCACCCCCCACCCCCACCCGGCGTGGGAGGGAGCGGCTCTCACGGCAGAGCCAAACCTTGGCCAGGTGCAGATGGAAGCGATGTCATGGTGGCAGTCCCCCAGGGCAGGCAGCCGGAGCCCTTCCCACCGGCATGGGAGGGGACAGTGTGCGCACAGCAGGGCCAGTGCAAGGCCCCAGAGAGAGAAAGAGACCTCCTTCACTACACCTCACCACAAGGCTGCCATAGCCCAGCCGTCCCTCCCACGTGAGCACACTGACCTGGTGCCTGGTCCCAGCCAGGCCTGTATCAAGCACACAGAGCGGCAGACTGGAAGTATCCCTGGCCGTATGAGTGGGCTGACCTGCCACCCAGCCCTGCCTTCCCGAGTTGCCCATTCACAGTGGGCCAAGAGCGACAGAGGGAGGCTGCCTCTTTTCAATGAAATGCTGGAGGGAGGGGAGAAGAGGTTGTTTGCCTCATCCCTTCCAGGAAAGTAAAGGAGGTTAGTAGGCAGAAACAGAAACAGCAGTGGCACAGGCAGCCAGGTACCAGTTCGCCAAAATCAGGATGTCAGAGTTCTGTTTTGCATTGGTTACCTGCTCCGTCCCAGTTTAAACCAAAGGGACCCAGTGTTGGTTTCAAATAATAAGCAGCGCTGTTACCATGAGAGAAAGGTCACGGGGCACAACAAAACCCAGAATCAGAGCTTTATTGGGAGGAGGGACAGAAGAGAGTGACCAGGCCTGTGAAAAACACATGCAGGGAGGTGGGGAGGAGAGAGAGAGCAGAAGAGAGGGGAGGAGTCTGTGACCAGCTTTTTGAGGATTTTCCTGCACATTCGCATGGAGCTGCACCACACACACACAGATATCATAATCACACAGTGCACTGATGACCTAAGACATAAGACCCCTTACTTAGCTATGAACTGCGCATGTGTGGTCATTTAGCTGGAGGAGTGGCAGAATCCTAACACCCATTCCCTTCCCAATGAGTCTGAGATGTCTCTGGGGCCCACATGCTGGAGTAGTGACAGACCACGTGATGTTCTCCAGAGCATTTTCTATCTGGAATCACAAGCCTTACAGATTTTAAAATAAGCATACACACAAACCCAGGCATAAAACAAGCATACTGTGGCCACATTATTCACATATTCATACAGAATAGGCAGGACATTCCAAAAGAAAGATGAACAAAACTTTTCTTGGCAAATAGTGTCAGCTAACCAACTTAAAAAATCCTAAAATAGCCGGGCGGTGGTGGCACACGCCTTTAATCCCAGCACTTGGGAGGCAGAGCCAGGCGGATCTCTGTGAGTTCGAGGCCAGCCTGGTCTACCAAGTGAGTCCCAGAAAAGGCGCAAAGCTACACAGAGAAACCCTGTCTCGGAAAACCAAAAAAAAAAAAAATCCTAAAATAAAAGTTTACAGTCTACAGTAGCAGAGGGAAGCACAGTAAAGACAGTTCCTAGCCATGACGCCAGTCTTCTAAGTCAGAAAGAGAACACACAGTAAGACAACAAATAGCTCTCCTGGCACCCAGAGACAAAACAAAAGGCATCCAATCCCACTCAAAAGAGTCCTGAGACATCTCCCAGGTCCCTCCCCTGTGGTCCTCCTGTGTATCCACTTAGACCATCGACAGGCTATTACAAACTTTGGGCTCACTTTCGAAAGGATATCCAAAAGTCCCACTTATAAAAGGATATCAAAAAGGCCAAAAGGGCCACTTACAAAATGATATCCAAAGGCCCACCTACAAAAGGATATCAGAGCCCACTTACAAAAGTATATCCAGAACAGAAAGACACAAAACAAAAGTAAACCCAGAACACTTACCAGCTGGCTGAAGGCGCTACAGACAGTGGTCCCCGTGGGCTTAAGGGATCCCGGGATTATGGTGATATTTTATTTGTACTGAAATGTGATTTTAATTGTATGTTAATAAATAAAGTAGCCTGGGGGTCAGAGATAATAGCAAGCCATAGCAGAGCTGGGCATTCATGGTGCACGCCTTTAATCCCAGCACTTGGTAGGCAGAGCTAGGTAGATCTCTGTGTGGTCAAGGATACAGCCAACATTGGAGACACACACCTTTAATCTCAATACCATAGAAGACCTGGAGGGCTGTACATACAGACAGTGACAAGACAGTCATGTGTTTGGGTTTACAACCAATGAGAAGACAGAACAGAAAGTCTATATAAAGACAACACACAGGAAGTAGCTCTCTTTCGGAGAGGTCTCTTGGCTAAAGAGGCTAGCTGCAGCAGGCGGGTAAGGCTCTTAGCTCTGATCTCTTGGCTTTCTTCTTTGCATTGGTTCTGTGTTTATTATTTAATAAGACAGTTGGTTACATCTACACGGGATGAGCCCCCAAATGTTATGCACAGATAGTGGGGACCCCTTAAAGACTACCATGGAAACACTGAATCCATATGCAAAAGCAAAGAGTCTTTACTTCACAAATGCAGCACATCTTTACCCAGTCAACAAACACAGCATGAACAAATTCAATGCATCTTTGCCTGGTTAAACAGATATTCCACAACATACTGTTTAGGTGTTTGTTTGTTTGTTTGTTTGTTTTTATCAACTTGACAAGCTAAGGTCATCTAGAAAAGGGAACTCCAAGTGAGAAAAAGACTCCATGAGATTGGCCTGTAGGCAAGTCTGTGGAACATTTCTTGATTAGTTATTAATGTGGGAGGGCCCAGTTCACTGTGAGTGGTGCTAACCTTGGATTGTATAAGAACCAAATTCAGTTAGACACGGAGAGCAGGCCAGTAAGCAAAATGTTTCCGTGGTCCCTGCTTCAGTTCCTGCCTCGAGTCTCATGCCCTGACTTTCCTCAGTGACGGATAAAGACCTAGGACTTGTAAGAGAAAAATTAACACTTTCATTCCCAAGTTCCTTTTGACCACAGTGTTTATCACAAAATAGAAACCAAACAAGTGGAAGTAATTGGTCTGCTGTGTTCCTAAGAGAGTGTAGACACTGCCTCATGCAGGAGCTGAGGAAAGGAGTCAGAAACCTTCAGGGAGGTTTCATTGAAATAGGCTCAGAGATCAACTAGATATTACTTAATTTGTGCCAATATCCATGATAGTTGTGCCTAAAGTATTGTTGGCAGACTTTTTTGTCCTGCCATCCAGCTCCCAAATAACCACATACAAACTTATTATTAATTATAAATGCTTGGCCAATAGCTTAGGCTTGTTACTAATTAGCTCTTACAACTTAAATTAACCTATATTTTTATCTATGCTCTACCACATGGTGGTGCCTTTTTTCAGCTCTGCATGTTCATCTCCTGCTTCCTCTGCATCTGGCTGGCAACTATGCTTTCCTTCTTCCTAGAGTTCTCTCAGTCTGGCTCTCCTTCCTAACCTCTTTCTGCCTAGCTATTGGCCAGTTGACTCTTTATTAAACCAATGAGAGCAAATCATCTTCACAGTGTACAGAAGAGTTATTCCACAGCAAAATATAGTTAACTGTTTTAGAAAGTATCTATGAGCAAGTGGTCAAGAAGCAATATGTGATCATTTTTTCTTTTCTGTAATTAGTAAGATGAATTGCCATCTTCTTTATTTCTCCAGAAAACAAATTGCTAGTGAAAATGTACATACATAATGTGCTTCCTTCCTTTATACTCCAACACTTGGCAAAATACCTTGTTGTTTCTCCTTGCATTCCTTCTGCCTTTTGTTACTTTCAGCAATACAAAATAGCTTACATAAGCCTTGAACTTTTTTCTGGGATGGAGAGAGTGAGGGAAGATTGCAAGCTCAGTAAGACTTTCACATGTGGTTCTGTGATTGGCTACTGCACCTAAGGGGAGCTATTATCTGTGGAGGAACTAGATGCACAGTATACCCGGCAAAGCTCTATTATGCAATTGGTTGAATAAATCTGGTGCCCATGTCAAGTGGAAATCTTTATAGTTCTTTTGTTTTAATACCCTAAATGCCTAAAATACTGGTCTCAAAATGAAAAAAAATGTAAATTAGTTTGATTATAATTTAAAGTTAAGCATCATTAATATAGTAGAAATTTATTTCTAACATAATAAGCTACACATGAAAAATATAAAGATTCTAATTATCAGACGGCCTCTACAGAGTGACAAGAGCTTCTTTTTAAAAAGATGTTATTGCTATTTTTATTTATGTGTATGAGTGTTTTGTCTCTATATATGTGTACAATGTGTGCATTCCTGGTGCCCACAGCAGGCATAAAAGGGTATTAGATCCCTGGATCTGGAACTGGCATTACAGATGGTTGTGAGCTGCCATGTGGGTCCTAGAGCCAAACCAGGGTCCTCTGCAGGAGCTCTTAATCACTGTGCATCTCTCCAGCCCTTAGCTGTAACAGCTTCTCTTGAAACTGCAAAGTAAACTTCACTGCCTGCTCCTCAGGTGCTGTAGATGTCACTCCCAGGAATAGCATTCAGATGTTATTGGCAAGTAACCTTCTCCCTGGAGAAGGTGGTTGGCCAAGAATCTGGTTGTGGGGTCTTTGTGGTTTCTGTGGCTCACACTGTGATAGTTACATCAGATTTGCATTAATAAATTATACTCACACTGCTCGTATGGTCTGACATGGGAGTAAACTCCCAAGTCTACTAATTACATTAGGAAGAACAAGATTGCTTTCCATTAAAGGGTAAAGTGCTTTTTATAATTCTTATGCTTCTTCCAACTCTCACTGCTGTGTAAACTACATCCTGTAGAGAATGCATGAAGCTATATTTAGCTAGAATGTACCGAAGAATGAGACCTCCTCCTAGAAGGGTACAAGTGGCTTCTTGACAACTCTTATTGTTTTGTTAATGAATATGTTGTCTTAAACATTAAAATGCCACAGTCTTCATAATTGTCATAGCTTAACTGGAAGTGACTTGGGAATGTAATTTGTTTTAAAAAAATTATCAGGCTAAATGCAATATGCTCTTTTGGACTGGATTCTGGAGTAAAACGAAAATATTAGTGGAAACCTAGTAATCCCTGCAGCCTGTCATTCAGTTAATAATCACATATAGATGGTAATTGCCTCTTTCTGACAAGTGTACCCTGGCTGAGCAAGAGGTCCCCTTAGGGGGTACTGGATAAAGGTTACGTAGGGATTCTGTGCTGCCTTTTGCCATTTCCTGCGAATGTAAAAAGACTGAGAACCAACAGGGCTTCCAAGTGAGGCTGCTGAGAAAGTTCTTAACTAGAGAGGAATTTCCCAAGTTAGGATTATATGTATTCACAGAATGATAATATAAGCCTAAAAATGAGATTTTAAAAGCATGTTGTTATGGAAACAAAACACATGTGTAAATGGAAATGATGGCTGTAGTGCTAAATGAGACATCTTCTGAAACACTTTTGAAATTGAAATTCTGTGTTAAGTGTTTGGAAGCTGCCAACGGTACACTGAGGATGTTGCTGAACCCTCGACGGACTGGTACACGTGGTTCCGGTGGGATGAAGGTGAGTGACTGTCTTCTGCTCTTTTCTTTATTCTTTTCATTCTGAGACCACCTTGTCATTTTTAAAGATCAGGGGATGGCCCTAAGAATATTTAAACTCATACATTTCTAGTTTCAGCGTCAGTGATTTTTAGAGAAATTACAAGACTCTTAAAAATAAAAGCTACCTGCAGTTTGTTATCTGCTTCTATATACATTCCCAGGCCTCTTTCTGCAGTAGATGCCCCTCAGAAAAGGGGCATACAACTCTGATCCAGTCAAATATGGTTGGTACTCCCTTCCTTTAAACATACTGCCAAAGCAGGGGAAAAAGAGGAAATCCTGTGGTCAGGCCCCTGCAGCAGGGAAGCCCATCCTGCCTCAGCCAGCAGTCCAGGTCCACTGAGAGTCACTTAGTAGTTCTTCCTGAACTCTGAAAAACTGAATTTTGGGCTTCAACATGAAACTAATCCAAAACAGGGAGACAGGAAGCACACTGGGGACTTGGTAAGAACCCCCAAATTAGGGAACCCTGACCCTTCCTCTCCATTTTGTCATCCCTACTAAACTAGCTGCAGCAAAGCACTACCCATTGGGATGCAGGGGTGAGTCAGTTATGGTGAGAGCCTATAGGATGGACAAAGCTGAGATCTGTTGCTAAGAGACAGAAACTGCAAGGGCAAGTGAAATCTCTGATGTTGGTGACTGGTTTATGAAATCCCCAGGTACAAAACTGGCAAAACTCCAGTTTAGGTCTGAAGGGAATTGTATCCTCAGAAACCTGCAGTTTGGAGACAAGCTTGTGACTGTTTTCAGCAGAGGGCTGGCTACTCAGGCTCAACAAAGTTGGTTGGTGAGGTAGTGTGGTACTGGCATGTAATGGGCAAGGACAGTTTACTTTTCATATATGCAGACCCATGGCTGCAAGATGGAGTCACAAAGCACTCACTTCACTGCTAGGGAAGAAAAATTAAACAACATTTGAGTTACAAGACCACAGGGAGCCCAGACTTCTGCTGCCAAGAGGAAAGGCATACACCCCAGAATTTCATTGTTAACACAAGTAGTCACTGGATGAGCCTGCATTGTTTAATTAGACAGTGAGATGCATGACAACATGTTGCATTAAATTCATTCAGCAAGGAAGGTTTTAGAATCGCATGTATGGAAGAGCAAGGTTATGGAAGAGAACAGTGAATTGTGGTAGACGGGTGCCATGGATCACATCTATAATCCCAACACTTTGGAAGCTGAGGCAGAAGAATAATCACGAGTTTCAAGCCAGCCTGGGCTCTGGTGTGAAACTCTATCTTAAAACATAAAACGAAACAAGTAACAGTCAAAAGCACTACTGCACATGCTGCAATGCCCAGCATCTGTCTTCACTTGGCTAGCATCTGTCCCTTTTCTCTCCCAGCACTACAACATCTCTTCTGGGACAGGCATGAGCATGTGTCATAAGCCCCCTGATCATAACACTCCATTCCTCAGATACTGACTGGGATTGAGAATGTGGCCCAAGCAGGATCTTAAGAGTCCTTCTCTGGATCTGGTAAAGAGACACAAGGTAGAAACAGGACTCTCTCCAAAGATTCTCAAAAAAGATGATGCAAATCTAGAGTTCTGAGCAACCTACTTCTCTGGAAGAAAATGAGATCATGCACTGAGGAGTCTGAGCTGAGACTGGAGAAGGGAAGAGAGAAAGGCCTGATGATGGACCTTCCATCTAGGCCCAGGGCCAAACCCATCTAGAATCACTCATTCACTCACTCATTCATTCATTCATTATTCTTCTTCTTCCTCCTCCTCCTTCTCCTCTTCTTTTTCTTCTTCTTCTTTTTCAAGACAGGGTTTCTCTGTGTAGCCCTGCATGTCCTGGAACTCACTTTGTAGACCAGGCTGGCCTCAGACTCAGAGATCTGCCTGCCTCTGCCTCCCAAGTGCTGGGATTAAAGGTGTGTTCCACCTCCACCCAGCTATATGGTGGTTTTTTTTAAAACATTAACATTTTCCATACTCTTTTTTCCTTTTTTTGTTATTAAGAGATTTTTCTATTCATTTTACATACCAACCACAGATTCCCCTGTCCTCCCTCCTCCTGCCCCCCAGGCCTTATCCACAACACATCCTCCCATTCCTACCTCCTCCAATACAAGGTCTCCCATGGGGAGCTAGCAGAGCCTGGTACATTCAGTTGAAGCAGATCCAAGCCCCTCCTCCATGGACCAAGGCTGCACAAAGTGTCTTACCATAGGCCCCAGGCTCCAAAAAGCCAGCTCATGCACCAGGGACATTCCTGATCCCACTGCGTGGGGGCCCCCTAAACAGTTCAAGCTAAACAAGTGTCTCACCTATCCAGAGGGCCTACTCCAGTATCATGGGAGCTCCTCAGCTATTGGTCTACAGTTCATGTGTTTCCACTAGTTTGGCTGGTTGTCTGTGCACATTTTTCCATCATGATCTCGCTGTTCCTTGCTCATAGAATCCCTCCTCTCTCTCATCAATTGGACTCCTGGAGCTTGGCCTGGGACCTGGCCGTAGATCTCTGTATCTGCTTCCATCAGTCACTGGATGAGGGCCTATGATGACAGTTAGGGTATTCAGCCATCTGATCACCAGAGTAGGCCAGTTCAGGCACCCTCTCGACTATTGCCAGTAGTCTAAGGTGGGGTCATCCTTGTGGATTCCTGGGAACTTCCCTAGCACTCTGTTTCTCCCTATTCCTACAATGTCTTCATTTATCATGGTATCTCTTTCCTTGCTCTCCCACTCTGTCCCTATTCCAGCTCAAACTCCCATTCCCCTATGTTCTCATCCCCCATCCCTTGCCCTCCACTACCCTCCCTTTACCCCCAGTTTCCTCACATAAATCTCATCTATTTCTCCTTCGCTGGGCGATCCATGCATCTTCCTAGGGTCCTCCCTGCTAACTAGCCTCCCTGGAGATGTGGGTTGCAGTCAGGTTATCCTTTGCTTTACATCTAGTATCCACTTATGGGTGATTACATACCATATTTTTCCTTCTGAGTCTGGTTTACCTCACTCAGGATGATATTTTCTGGTTCCATCAATTTGCTTGCAAATTTCATGATGTCATTGTTTTTCTCTGCTGAGTAGTACTCCATTGTGTATATGTATCATATTTTCTTAATCCATTCTTCAGTTGAGGGGCATCTAGGTTGTTTCCAGGTTATGGCTATTATAAATAATGCTGCTATGAACATAATTGAACATGTGTCCTTGTGGTATGATTGAGCATTCCTTGGGTATATGCCCAAGAGTGATACAGGGTCTTTTTTACCTGAGAAATCACCATACTTATTTCCAAAGTGGCTGTACAAGTTTGCACTCCACCAACAGCGGAGGAGTGTTCCCCTTTCTCCATATCCTCTCCAACATAAGCTGTCTTTAGTGTTTTTGTTCACTTTAGTGTTTAGCCATTTTGACAGGTGTAAAATGGAATCTCACAGTCATTTGATTTGCATTCCTGATGGCTAAGGATGTTGAGCAATTCCTTAAATGTCTTTTGGCCATTTGAGATTCTTCTGTTGGGAATTCTGTTTAGCCTATTTTTTAATCAGAATGTTCATTATTTTGATGTCTAGTTTCTTGAGTTCTTTATATATTTTGGAGATCAATCCTCTGTCAAATGTGGGGTTGGTGAAGACCTTTTCCCATTCTGTAGGCTGTCATTTTGTCTTATTGACTGTGTCCTTTGTCCTACAAAAGCTTCTCAGTTTTAGGAGGTCCCATTTATTAATTGTTGCTCTCAGTGTCTGTGCTACTGGTGTTATATTTAGGAAGTGGTCTCCTGTGCTAATGTGTTCAAGAGTACTTCCTACTTTCTCTTCTATCAGAGTCAGTGTAACTGGATTTATATTGAGGTCTTTGATCCACTTGGACTTTAGTTTTGTGCACCGTGACAGATATGGATCTATTTTCAATCTTCTACATGTTGACATCCAGTTATGCCAGCACCATTTGTTGAAGATACTTTCTTTTTTCCATTGTATAGTTCTGACTTCTTTTTCAAAAATCAGGTGTTCATACATGTGCTGATTGATGTCAGGGTCTTCAATTTGATTCCATTGGTCCACGTGTCGGTTTTTATGCCAGTACGAAGCTGTTTTTATTGCTGTAGCTCTATAGTGGAGCTTGAAGTCAGGGATCGTGATGCCTCCAGAGGTTACTTTATTGTACAGGATTGTTTTTGCTATCCTGGGTTTTTTTGTTTTTCCATATGAAGTTGAGTATTTTTCTTTCCAAGTCTGTGAAGAATTATGTTGGGATTTTGATGGGGATTGCATTGAATCTGTAGATTGCTTTAGGTAAGATTGCCATTTTTACTATGTTAATTCTACCTATCCATGAGCATGGGAGATCTTTCCATTTTCTGATATCTTCTTCAATTTCTTTCTTCGGAGACTTAAAGTTCTTATCATACAGGTCTTTCACTTGCTTAGTTAGAGTTATCCCAAGGTATTTTATATTACTTGTAGCTATTGTAAAGGGTGATGTTTCTCTGACTTTTTTCTCAGCCCTTTTATCATTTGTATATAGGAGGGCTACTGATTTTTTTTTTAGTTAATCTTGTAACCTGCCACATTACTGAAGAAGTTTATCAGCTGTAGGAGTTCCCTGGTAGAATTTTTGGGGGTCACTTATGTACACTATCATATCATCTGCAAATAGTGAAAGTTTGACTTATTCCTTGCCAATTTGTATCCCTTTGATCTCCTTTTATTGTCTTATTGCTCTAGCTAGAACTTCAAGTATTATATTGAATAAATATGGGGAGAGTGTACAGCCTTGTCTTGTTCCTGATTTTAGTGGAACGCTTTGAGTTTCTCTCCATTTAATTTAATGTTGGGAATTTTTTTTTTTTTTGGATCCAGTCTATTTGGTGTTTTGTAAGCTTCTTGTATCTTCACATGCATTTTCTTCTTTAGGTTGGGAAAGTTTTCTTCTATGGTTTTGTTGAATATATTTTTCTGTGTCTTTGAGTTGGTATTCTTCTCCTTCTTCTATCCCTATTATTCTTAGGTTTGGTCTTTTTATGGTGTCCCAAATTTCCTGTTATGACTTTTTTGGCTTTAGTGTTTTCTTTGACTGATGAATCTATTTCCTCTATTGTATCTTCAATGCCAGAGATTCTCTCTTCCATCTCTTGCATTCTGTTGGTTATGCTTGCATCTGTAGTTCCTGTTCATTTACTCAGATTTTCCATTTCCAGCCTTCCCTCAGTTTTTTGTCTTCTTTGTTGGCTCTATTTCAGTTTTCAAATCTTGGGCTGTTTCCCTCACATGTTTAATTGCTTTTTCTTGGCTTTCTTTAAGGGATTTATTGATTTCTTCCAATTTTTTGTTGATTTTTCTTCCATTTCTTTAAGGGATTTTTTCATTTCCTCTTTAAAGGCTTCTATTATTTTCTTAAAGTCATTTTTAAGGTGGATTTCTTCTGTTTCTTCTGCGTTGGGATGTTCAAGTCTTGCTGATATAGAGCCACTAGGTTCTGACGGTGCCATATTGGTCTTTATGTTGTTTACTGTATTTTTGCACTGGCGTCCACCTATCTCTTCCTCCACTCCATGCCAGTGCTTTCTGTGTCTGAGGGAGTCTCTCTTGGTCCAGTTGATACTCTTGATCTAATAGGAGTTCTTAGTCTAATTTGGGATCTTGGTCCAATTGGTGCTGATGGATTCTGCGTCTCAGGGAGCAGTTCATAGTCCAATGGGCGCTAGTGGGCCCTGTCTCAGGGAACAACTATTCCCAATTGGTGCAGGGTGGGCTTATGATTTGGGTGGTTTCTGGTGTCACAGGTGATGGTTTTCTGTTCCCAATCAGTGCAGGTTGGACTTATGGCTCTGGTTTTCACTGGTGTCACAAAGGGCTGTTTTCTTGGAGAGGGGGTGGTACCATTTTCCATATTCTTAAAGTAAATTTTCTTAAGTTTCCTCTAATATTTAAGTAACTTTAAAATATTAAAACCATTTTGAACTATATCTCTAGTGTTTATTTTGAGAAATGTAACTATTAGGTCCAAATATTTGAACATTTAAAAGCATCTAGCATATTTTAGACATTACTGATTTAGATTAATCCAGCTATTCACATATAAGAAACTAGACCTTCATGGGTAACCAGGTAAATATGAGAAGAACAAATAAGACATCATAGGGCCTTCAATGAATCGATCCTTGGAAGAAGAAAAGCTATCCAGAATTACACCCAAAATTAAAACTTAATTTGATTACAGTAACATAAAAGACCAAGAATTTTGATATCCCCATGGTACATGGTATGCATCCCTTCTAGTAGACACAATCTTTTCAAAAAATGACTTTAGCATTTCTCCACTATGAAAGCAATATCTAAAATAATACAAGATGCTAGACATGGTGGCGCACACCTTTAATCCCAGCACTCAGGAGGCAGAGGCAGGTGGATCTCTGTGAGTTCAAGGCTAGCCTGGTCTACATGGCAAGTTCCAGGACTACAAATAAAACCATGTCTCAAAATATGGTATGTATGTATGTATGTATGTATGTATGTATTGCATATATATATGCACTTAATATCTGTGTCTGTATAAAATAAAGGAACATAAGATATAATTGATAGCTATTTTTAATGGTGAGAAATTGACAGCCCTGGTTTACTGGAAGAGGTTAGGACAAATAAGAAAAAAAAGTTTGCCTAAACTTAATGACGATGGAAAGGGATAAGAGAGGATGAATTTGAGACTAAGGAAAGAAATGAAAATGTTTAGATGTCCAGCCTGAGTCTGGATCAGTGGTTCACAACCTTTCTGATGCTGTGACACTTTTATACAATTCCTTATGTTGTGACTTGCTAACCATTGAATTATGACTGTAATTTTGACACTGTTGTGAGTTGTAATGTAAATATCTGATATGTGATTCCTGTGAAAGGGTCAGCTGACCCACAAGGGTTCATGATCCACAGGTTGGGAACAAGTGGTCTAGAAGTTCTTTAGTTTTCTGATTTGACCCTACGGAACGATTCCTGTGTGAGAATGAAGTAATGCTTTCCTCCATCATCTATTTACTTAACTCCTACCTGTCTGCATCTGGACTCCCAAAGCAAAGTCCTCCATGGGCTGGGGATGTGTTTCACAGGCAAAGCAGGTGCCTAGCATGCCCAAGGCCCTGGATTCAGTCTCCATCCTTGAGGCTACCCCCACCCTCCCCAATAAAGGAAAAACACAAAGATCATTGTAGTTGATGAAAAACTTTGCACAATTTTTGTACAAATGAGAGAAATAATGTGGGCCTATATATAGGAAGACCCATGGGTGTATCTGAAAAGACAACATGGAAACTGTTATCTGCTGCCCACTGGAATGCAAGGAACCTCTTTATATTACCACCTCCCCTAGGGAAGAAACCAGTGTACCCTGAGCAGCTTTTATGGTGGCTGACACATGCTATATGCTTATTAAATCTTTGCTGACTGAATAAGTAAGCTGTATGCCTATCATCAGCTCATCTTAAAGCGGGTGATAGAACTGAACTGTGCCATCTTATTTTGAAAGCAAGAGTAAAGAAGCAGAAGAGAAATGGTTTTAAATGTATTTGAGTGGTTTCCCACCGTAACTATTCTCTGCCAGCATATAATTACTCTTTAAATCAATTTTTAAGTTAGCATACAAAGTAATGGGTTTCACTGCAGCATTTTCATACTTGTATATAATTACACTTCTTATTCCACCCCCTCCATTCTCTCCTCCCAGTCCTCTGGCCCTTCTTGCTAGTACTTTTCTCCCAAATACTCCTTCTTTCTTTCAGCTTTCATGTTACATTATTCTGTTATCACCCTCACCCTCCCCATCCTTAAGATCTTTTCCATTTTAAGGGCTCTTTCCACTTTCATGACCTATACTGACACACATACACACTCACAATATATAAATTTCCAATATACAAATTTCATTTGGGGGTCAAACGGGGTTGAATATCAGATATCCTGTATATAAGATATTTACATTACTGCTGATACACAAAGACAATCTTTATATGATGACTACATCCTGATTTTATACTGCATGGCAGCCTTCAATGCTTGGGACAGAATTGAAGAAGTAGGAAAGAAAATTGAGTCATTTATAAAAGTTATACAGTGCCCAAAAGAAATTTTCATGGATTTCTTACAAAGGCTGTCTTCAGCAGTAATAGAATAATACCAAATTCAGAAGCTAGAGAGATAATTTAAACTTTTGTCATGATATTAATGGTCATATAGAGTACTAACTAATCCTAGAAAAAAGGCTTCATCTAGCTTCTTGTACATGATTTCAGGATTGAGTCTTTATCAGTTTTCTGCAGAAAACCATGACTACACCTAACAGTGACTGAAGTCTCTAAAAAGATGGTGGGGCCCCACAACAACGACTCCATCAGGACAATGATAATGCCACCAAGCTGAAAAATGCTACCCAAAAATCAGCTTTGGATTACAAACTTCTCAGGATAATTTCGAGATTGCTATCTGAGATGATCCACCCTCACAGACTACTAGAGCAAGGACTTGAGACAAGCCCTGCATTTTCCCATTATGCAGAGACTGAACACAAATGATACAGCTACATCTCCCAGGACTTGACAATTAACCCAAATTTTTTTTTTCAGGATCTCCTAGAGATGACATTGCCACCAGAAAGCAGGAAGTAATTTTAAGAACACAACACCCACATTTCTAAGGTGGGTGGTTTTGATCATTCTATGGGTTATAGATAATTGTCACTGTTTAGGATGGTTGGTTACAAGTTGTTATTGTTAATGATCAGGAAAAGGCTAAACAAAGGAGATTAGATTTAGGGTTCTTATTTGATATAAGATAAAAGGTAGATTATTTAATCTACTCTGAAAAAAGGATATAGAAATGATGGATAAAGGGTAAATTATTGAATCTACTCTGAAAAGAAAAAAGACAGAATATGGATATGATAAGATAAAAAGGTAGATTATTGAATCTGCTTTTAAAAGGTAACTACTAGTTTTAAATATTTTACAATAGATTGGATTTTTATATATTGTATACAAATTATGTGTATTGATACAAAATTGATTGATTTTGTTAGAAAATACTGTATGTATATTTCAAATCTGGTTCAAGGTATTATACCTATACAGCTCATTTAACAATGTAATGCAAATTGTTAATCCTTGAAAGTTATTATTACCAACTAATTAGGATATAAAGAAATGAAAGTTAGTAGTTATTCATTACAATCAAACTTGTAGTTATGTTTTCAAGATCAAACAGAGATATATCTTAGATATACAGGTCATCTTCAAACACTTCAGAGACCTACAGAATCTGGCATTTAAGATGTTTTAATAACATAGTATTTTCTTCTTTTTTTATGACAATGAGACATGTCTGCTCCTGGCAGCACCAATCTACTTCAGAGGATATGATGGGCATTGAAGAAACTCTTTATGGAGTGTACTTTCAATGTGGCAAAAGTTAGCTACTGGGCAAGAAAGTGCCCTTGCCTCGCTGCTGACAGTATGTTATCCAAAATGGATAAGCAGGACACAAAATAAAGTACTGCCGATCCTTGCCAAGACAAGGTAGGATAGCTCTTCAGAAAATCCTGCTTCACAAATGAGTCTGTCAGATATGCTAGGCCTGTAGGCTGAAGATGGATGCCCCAATGTTGCAGAGTAACCTCGGGTGACTGTCCAGGCAGCCAGCTGTTTCTGTCATTCCTCACATTTTTTTTGGAAGATGCTTGTTTGCACTTTCTGTTTAACTAGGTAATATTATTTCCTTCTATGGTATCTGATAGAGTTAAGATTAGATAGTTACAGTTTTCCTTGTTAACAGTTTCAGAAAAGAAACTCAGTAAAGAGTTGTAAAGTGTATGAGTTTGAAAGATATCAAAAGATAGTTTTCAGTTGGTAACACAAGTTAGGACAGAAAGTGAATTAGGTACATTTTGGACTCACCAAAACAGGATAGATAATGGGATATTCTCTCTGAATTTGTCAAATGCAAATAGACTAGACATTGTTGATATATTATTGCCTGTATATATTGTATATGGTTATTTACTTTTTTATTATTTTTTTGTTTTTGTTTTTTCTTTTTTTTTCTTTTCTTTTATTTTACAATACCATTCAGTTGTACATATCAGCTATAGGTTCCCCTATTTTCCCCCCTCCCACACCCTCCCCTTACCCCAAACCACCCCCCATTCCCACCTCCTCCAGGGCAAATCCTCCCCCGAGGACTGCGCTCAACCTGCTAGACTCAGTCCAGGCAGGTCCAGTCCCCTCCTCCCAGACTGAGCCAAGCATCTCTACATAAGCTCCAGGTTTAAAACAGCCAACTCATGCAATGAGCACAGGAATTGGTCCCACTGCCTAGTTGCCTCCCAAACAGATCAAACCAATCAACTGTCTCACCTATTCAGAGACCTGATCCAGCTGGGGCCCCTCAGCCTTTGGTTCATAGTTCATGTGTTTCCATTCGTTTGGCTATTTTTTTCAATAATTGAGTAAAACCGAAATTTATTATAAGCCACAGTCGTCCTAGGGACCTCCATGCTATATATATAGCTTCCATGGTTCTATGGGTTGTGGTCTAATTGTTCTTTATTTTATATCTAGAATCCACTTATGAGTGAGTACATACCATGACTGTCTTTCTGGGTTTGGGTTACCTCACTCAGGATGATTTTTTCTAGTCCCATCCATTTGCCTGCAAATTTCATGCTTTCATTGTTTTTCTCTGCTGAGTAGTACTCCATTGTATATATGTACCACATTTTTTTCATCCATTCCTCCATTGATGGGCATCTAGGTTGTTTCCAGGTTCTGGCTATTACAAATAGTGCTGCTATGAACATAGCTGAGCATGTATCTTTATGGTATGAATCAGCATTTCTTGGGTATATGCCCAAGAGTAGGCTGACTGGGTTTTGAGGTAGTTCGATTCCTAATTTTCTGAGAAACCGCCATACTGATTTCCACAGTGGTTGTACAAGTTTACATTCCCACCAACAGTGGAGGAGTGTTCCCTTTGCTCCACATCCTCTCCAACATTGGTTGTCATTGGTATTTTTGATCATAGCCATTCTGACAGGTGTAAGGTGGTATCTCAGAGTCGTTTTGATTTGCATTTCTCTGATGATTAAGGATGTTGAGCATTTCTTTAAATGTCTTTCAGCCATTTGTGATTCTTGTTTTGTGAATTCTCTGTTTAGCTCTTTAGCTCATTTTTTAATTGGACTGTTCAGTATTTTGATGTCTAGTTTCTTGAGTTCTTTATATACTGTGGAGATCAATCCTCTGTCAGATGTGGGGTTGGTGAAGATCTTTTTCCATTCTGTTGGCTGTCTTTTTGTCTTATTGACTGTGTCTTTTGCCCTGCAAAAGCTTCTCAATTTCAAGAGGTCCCATTTATTAATTGTTGTGCTCAGGGTCTGTGCTGTTGATGTTTTATTTAGGAAATGGTCTCCGGTGCCAATGCGTTCAAGAGTGCTTCCTATTTTCTTTTCTATTAAGTTTAGTGTAACTGGATTTATGTTCAGGTCTTTGATCCACTTGGACTTGAGTTTTGTGCATGGTGACAGATATGGATCCATTTGTAATCTTTTACATATTGACATCCAGTTATGCCAGCACCATTTGTTGAAGATACTTTCTTTTTTCCATTGAATAGTTTTGGCACCTTTGTCAAAAACCAGGTGTTCATATGTGCATGGATTAATGTCAGGGTCTTCAATTCCATTGGTCCATATATCGGTTTTTATACCAGTACCAAGCTGTTTTTATTACTATAGCTCTATAGTAGAGTTTGAGGTCAGGGATGGTGATGCCTCCAAGGGTTGCTTTATCGTATAGGATTCTTTTAGCTATCCTGGGTTTTTCGCTTTTCCATATGAAGTTGAGTATTTTTCTTTCCAAGTCTGTGAAGAATTGTGTTGGGATTTTGATGGGGATTGCATTGAATCTGTAGATTGCTTTTGGTAAGATTGCCATTTTTACTATGTTAATCCTACCTATCCATGAGCATGGGAGATCCTTCCATTTTCTGATATCTTCTTCAATTTATTTCTTTAGAGATTTAAAGTTCTTATCAAAAAGGTCCTTCACTTGTTTAGTTTGTGTTATCCCAAGGTATTTTATATTATTTGTGGCTATTGTAAAGGGAGAAGTCACTTTCTCAGCCCTTTTATCATTTGTGTATAGGAGGGCTACTGATTTTTTTGAGTTGATCTTGTATCCTGTCACTTTACTGAAGGAGTTTATCAGCTGTAGGAGTTCCCTGGTAGAGTTTTTGGGGTCACTTATGTATACTATCATATCATCTGCAAATAGTGAAAGTTTGATTTCTTCCTTGCCAATTTGTATCCCTTTGCTCTCCTTTTATTGTCTTATTGCTCTAGCTAGAACTTCTAATACTATATTGAATAAATATGGGGAGAGTGGACAGCCTTGTCTTGTTCCTGAATTTAGTGGTATCACTTTGAGTTTCTCTCCATTTAATTTGATGTTTGCTGTTGGCTTGCTATAAATTGCTTTTCTTATGTTTAGAAATGTTCCTTGTATTCCTGATCTTTCTAAGACCTTTATCATGAAGGGGTGTTGTATCTTGTCAAAGGCTTTTTCAGCATCTAAGGAGATGATCATGTGGTTTTTTTCTTTCAGTTTGTTTATATGGTGTATTACATTGACTGATTTTCATATGTTGAACCATCCTTGCATCCCTGGGATGAATCCTACTTGGTCGTGGTGGATGATTGTTTTGATGTATTCTTGGATTCGGTTTGCCAATATTTTATTGAGTATTTTTGCATCAATGTTCATGAGGGAGATTGGTCTGTAATTCTCTTCCTTGGTTGCATCTTTGTGTGGTTTGGGTGTCAGGGTAATTGTAGCCTCATAAAAAGAGTTTAGTAGTGTTCCTTCTGTTTCTATTGTGTGGAACACTTTGAAGAGTATTGGTATTAGTTCTTCTTTGAAAGTCTGGTAGAATTCTGCACTGAAACCATCTGGTCCTGGGCTTTTTTTGGTTGGGAGACTTTTGATGACTGTTTCTATTTCTTTAGGGGTCATTGGTCTATTTAAATGGTTTATCTGGTCTTGATTTAATTTTGGTATGTGGTATTTATCCATAAAATTTCCATTTCTTCCTGGTTTTCCATTTTTGTGGAGTACAGGTTTTTGAAGTATGATCTGATGATTCTCTGGATTTCCTCGTTGTCTGTTGTTATGTCTCACTTTTCATTTCTGATTTTGTGAATTTGGGTGCTCTCTCTTTGCCTTTTGGTTAATTTGGCTAGGGGTTTGTCTATCTTGTTCATTTTTTCAAAGAACCAACTCTTTGTTTCATTGACTTTTTGTATTGTTCTCTTGTTTTCTATTTTGTTGATTTCAGCCCTCAATTTGATTATTTCCTGGCATCTATTTCTCCTGGGTGAGTTTGTTTCTTTTTGTTCTAGAGCTTTCAGTTGTGCTGTTAATTCAATGGTATGGGATTGCTCCATTTCTTTATGTGTGCATTTAGAGCCATGAATTTTCCTTTTAGCACTGCTTTCATAGTGTCCCATAAGTTTGGGTATGTTGTAGTTTCATTTTCATTGAATTCTAGGAAATCTTTCATTTCTTTCCTTATTTCTTCCTTGACCCATTGATGTTTCAGGTGGGCATTATTCAGTTTCCATGAGTTTGTGGGTTTTCTATAATTTTTGTTGTTGTTGAGGTCTAACTTTAAGGCATGGTGGTCTGATAAGATACAGGAGGTTATTCCAATTTTTTTGTATCTGTTGAGATTTGTTTTGTGGCCAAGCATGTGGTCAATTTTTGAGAAGGTTCCATGGGGTGCTGAGAAGAAGGTATATTCTTTTGTGTTGGGATGGAATGTTCTGTAGATATCTATTAAGTCCATTTGAGTCATAACATCTGTTAGGTCCTTTATTTCTTTGTTAAGTTTCAGTCTGGTAGATCTGTCTTTTGGTGAGAGTGGTGTGTTAAAATCTCCCACTACTAATGTGTGGGGTTTGATGTGCATTTTAAACTTTAGTAGTGTTTCTTTTATTAATGTGGGTGCTTTTGTATTTGGAGCATAAATGTTTAGAAACGAGACTTCATCTTGGTAGATTTTTCCCGTGATAAATATGTAATGTCCATCCTGGTCTCTTTTGATTGATTTTAGTTTGAAGTCTATTTTATTAGATATTAGGATAGCTACACCAGCTTGTTTCTTATGTCCATTTGCTTGGAAAGCCTTTTCCCAGCCCTTTACTCAGAGATAGTGTCTGTCTTTGAAGTTAAGGTGTGTTTCTTGTATGCAGCAGATGGATGGGTCCTGTTTTCTTATCCATTCTGTTAGCCTGTGTCTTTTTATAGGTGAGTTAAGACCATTGATATTGATGGATATTAATGACTAGTGATTGTTAATTCCTGCTATTTTTTGTGGTTGTGTTGTGTTGTCCTTCTTTGGTGTATGTTGGTGTGGGATTATCTATTGCTTGATTTTTCATGGATGTGTTTAGCTTCTTTGGGTTGGATTTTCCCTTCTAGTGCTTTCTGTAGGGCTGGGTTTGTGGACAGGTATTGAATAAATCTGGCTTTATCCTGGAATATTTTGTTTACTCCACCTATGGTGATTGAGAGTTTTGCTGGGTATAATAGACTGGGTTGGTATCCGTGGTCTCTTAGTGTCTGCATAAGATTTGTCCATGATCTTCTAGCTTTCATAGTCTCTATTGAGAAGTCTGGTGTTATTCTGATGGGTTTGCCTTTATATGTTACTTGGTCTTTTTCCTTTGCGACTCTTAATATTTTTTCTTTGTTCTGTTTAGTGTTTTGATTATTGTGTGGCGAGGGGACTTTTTTTTTTTTTTTTTTTTTTTTGGATCCAGCCTATTCGGTGTTCTGTAAGCTTCTTGTATCTTCATAGGTATTTCTTTCTTTAGGTTAGGAAAGTTTTCTTCTATGATTTTGTTGAATATATTTTCTGTGCCTTTGAGTTGGTATTCTTCTCCTTCTTCTATCCCTATTATTCTTAGGTTTGGTCTTTTCATGGTGTCCCAAATTTCCTGGACTTTTTTTTTTTTTTTTTTTTTTTTTTTTTACTCTTTCACAACTGAGACTTTATTGGTTGAGTACACAGACATTTCAATTCTTAGAACATGGACCCAAACTCTAAGAGTCATACATTGTGTTCACGTACCCAAAAGAGCCATGTATTGTTTCTCTTTGAACTTATTCCAGTGATGTTCCATCCTAAGCTTGGCAAGTTTTCCCTAAGACCTCACATAACAATCAAATGCTCACAATCCTTAATTCCACTGACTCACAATTTTATGCCACATACAGTACATATTCAAAATTTCAACCTTTCACAGCACATTATCACAACTGTTAGGAAAATGGACTGCCATGACCAGAGACAGTTCTGACAGGGCAAGGACCGAGGAGTGGTTTTTTAGGATACAGTTCTACTAGAAACACGAGACCAGAAATAACTGAAAATATTCCAGACACAAATGCACGACCAAGACTCCAAGTATGCTTTGTGTTGTAAGATATAAAACTAGCCCCCTCTACGGAATTTTATGGTGACCCCCGAGACAGTCACAGCCTCTCCTGATTCAGTATCCTGCTATTTTCTGGTTGTACCAAAAAATAAACAACCAGCAAGTGATTTAACCTCTTAAAAAAATCATTTACACTTAAAAAATGGGATGAGGTGGGACTTCCTCCCACCTTTTAAAAATGTTTCTAGAGCTACTAAAAAACTGGCATTTACAAAATAGTTGATAAAAATATTCCTCTGGATTGTACAAGAAGGGAGGCGGGGACACTGACAGACACGATGGATGGTTAGTCAGACTTGGCTTCTTTCTCTTCGACTTCAGAGGCTGGACTCTGGTTCTCAGCCTCTCCATTTCTGCAGGCACATCTGTGGTTTGCTGGTCAGCCACCTCCGCCTGTTTGCCATTTGCTCCCCTCTTCCCTTTTGTTTGCACTTTTTTGTCTGATGGTTTATCCTTTCCTGCTGCCTTCTTCGACTTTGTGTCCACCTTGGCAGGGGCGGGCTTGGCCGACAGCCTCGCTGAGCACCGCTTGGGCTCCGCCTTCGCTGCTCCGTCCGCGCTAACCTTCCTCTTGGGCATCGTGGCGGCGCTGGGTGGGAGGCCCGTGCGAGGCCGAACCCGTCACGGAGCTACACCGCCTCGGCCACCACCGCACGAACTGCCCCTGGACGTTTTTTGTTATGACTTTTTTGTCTTTAGTGTTTTCTTTGACTGACGAATCTATTTTCTCTATCGTGTCTTCAGTGTCAGAGATTCTCTGTTCCATCTCTTGCAATCATTTGGTTATGCTTGCTTCTGTAGTTCCTGTTCGTTTAGTCAGGATTTCTATTTCCAGCATTCCCTCAGCATGTGTTTTCTTTATTGTCTCAAATTCATTTTTCAGACCTTGGAATGTTTCTTTCATCTGTTTAATTGCTTTTTCTTGGCTTTCTTTGATTTCTTCCCATTTTTTGTTCGTTTTTTCTTCCATTTCTTTAAGGGAGTTTTTTTAATTTCCTCTTTAATGGAGTTTTTCATTTCCTCTTTAAGGGAACTTATTTCCTCTTTAAGGGAATGTTTTATTTCTTCTTTAAGGGCCTCTATCATCTTCTTAAAGTCATTTGTAGGGTTGATTTCTTCTGTTTTGGTATGTTCAGGTCTTGCAGGTGTAGAATCACTAGGTTCTGATGTTGTCATATAGGTCTTTATGTTGTTGCCTGTATTTTTGCACTGGCATCTACTCATCTCTTCCTCTGCTCTGTGCAGGTGGTGTCTGTGTCTGAGAGTGCCTCCCTTGTTCTAATTTTTAGTCTTGGTTCAGTAGGTGTTCTTGGTTAAATTGGTGCTATTGGGCTGTTTCTTCAGAGGCAGCTGATCTCAGTTGGTGAAGTATATACTTATGATTCTGGTGATCTGGTTTGGTGGCTGGGCAGCGCCTTCTTCTGTGTTCCCAGGTCTCGTTTTGTTCATTCATCAACTCCTCAGCTGATCTTGTTTCTTCAGACTTCAAACTGTAGGCATCTGAATCCTCTCCCAGATGGTTTTCAGCTGAGCGGGGTCGTCTCACCAACACTTCCAAGTTGTTGGGTTTTGCAGGATCAGCAGCTGGGCCCTGGGTTGTCCTCAGACGGAGTGTTCAGATTTGTTCTGGTTCCATCCCACGGAGATAGCTTCTTCCCCAGGTGTTGGGGTTAGAGGTGTCCCTGTTCCAAGCTTTTGATTAAGAGTTTGTTTTCACTAGCTCTTCAGAGGGTAATAGCTCTGTTTCTGGTCTTTATTGTGACTGTGTTTTGGCCTTCACCTTTTGTGCCTGCCTGCCTCCACTCCGGGCCTGCCTGCCTCTGCTGGGTCAGTATACCTCTGCTGGCTGCTGCTGCGGGCCTACCTGCATCTGCTTGTCTCTGCCACTGGGCCTGTCTACCTCTAGGGGCCGCCGCCAGGCCTGTATGTCCCTGCCAGCTGCCGCTGCGGGCCTACCTGCCTCTGCCAGCTGCCACCAGGCCCGTATGTCCCTGTCGGCCGCTGCCGCCAACGGAACTATCTACTTTTGCGGGCCGCCGCCAGGCCTGTATCGGTTATTGTACTTATTATATATAATTTTTATATTAGTTATAACTCTTTATTTTAGACAAAAAGGGGAAATGTGGTGATATTTTGTGTTGTAACAACTGAAGCTTGCCTGGAGATCAGAGGAAAAAGCCAGCCACTATATTAAACATAGAGGTCAGGCAGTGGTAGCACACGCCTTTAATTCTAGCATTGGGAGGCAGAGATTTATCTGGATCTCTGTGAGTTCAAGGCCACACTGGGAACAGAGCCAGGCATGGTGATACATGCCTTTAATCCCAGTACCAGCTAACCATAGAGGTCTGGAGGTCTGTACAGACAGGTGGGAAGTGACAGAGCTGGGCAGAAAGAGGAAGTGATGTAGCTGGGAGGAGACAGGAAGTGAGATGGCAGGGCACAGAAAGGTATATAAGGCGTGAGTACACAGGAAGTGGCTCTGCTGGGCTAAGAATTTCCTAGTTTTCAGAAGTTATGACTGAGTTGTTCCTATTCCTCTGATCTTTCGGCTTTCACCCCGATATCTGGCTCCAGGTTTTTTTAGTTATTAAAACTGTTCAGCAATTTTTGTTACTTCTCTCTCTCTCTCTTTCTTCCTTCCTTCCTTCCTTCCCTCCCTCCCTCCCTCCCTCTCTCTTTGTCTTTCTTCCCCCCCACTCTCTAGCTAGGGTCAATCTTGTAAGTGTGGACTAATTTGTCATTATGGTTTAGATTTCATATCCTAACTGATTGATGATATTGGGCATCTTTGTATGTGCTTGCTGGCTATTTGTGTATCATCTCTGGACAAGGTGTGTTTAAGTCCTTTGCCTATTTATTTATTTATTTATTTATGAATTTTCAAGACAAGGTTTTTCTGCATCCCTGGCTGTCTTGGAACTCACTCTGTAGACTAGGCTGGTCCCAAATGCAGAGACCCACCTTCCCCTGCCTCCCAATGCTGGGATGCACCACCATGCCTGGTCCTTTGCCCATTCTTGGACTGCTTAGTTTTTTGTTGTTATAGGAGTTCTGTGTATAGTCTGAATAGTCAGTTGCTTTTCACATAATTGATTTACCAATATTTCCTTCACCCTATCAGTCATCTTTCTTTAATGCATAAACAATTTAAAATTTGATGAGGTAACTTTACTCCTTTATTTCCTGATTGCACACCCCTTTCTTGCATTCTCTCTCTTTGTGGCACTCCCTAGGGAAGAGAAGTGACAAGAGCAGCTGTCCTGTGTAAGTGGGAATGCACTCAGTCTTTCACTGTGGAGAATGATCTTGCCTGTGGATTCTTCATACATGGCCTTGAGCAAATAGAAGTTTCTATTTGTAGATTGTGTTCTGTCATGAAAGAATGTTTTTTGTTTGGTTGATTAGCATATCAGTCTGTAATACAGGTTATCCTAGAGCTCACCATATAGCCCAGGCTGGCCTCAAACCCACAGTGGTCTTCCTGTCTTACCCTTTCAAGTGCTGGGTTTCCAGGCATGAGCCATCATGTCAGGCTTGCATTGACTCAGTGTATGTTTAACCTTGTGTTCCTTGAATAAAACCTACATGATTCTTCATGGCATGTAGCTGTTTTAATACATAGTTGGATTTAGTTTGCTAGTATTCTTCTGAGTACATTTGCATACATTTCTAAAAGAGATAATGATCAGTAGTGTCCTTGTGATATCTTTGGGTTTGAGTTGTGGAACTTTACACTTGCAGCATGCCATTGTTGCCAACTTGGAAACAGATTTGTAACGAGTCTTTCTCTGTACCACCAGCCCGCCAAAAATTACATGGAAACTTGTTATGAAAGCTCAGCCTTAGCTTAGGCTTGTCCCAATAGCTCTTATAACTTAAATTAATCCATTTATATATATTAATCTACATTTTGCCTTGTGGCTTTTTACCTTTACTTCATTCTGTATGTCCAACTCTCTTAATGTCTCATTGTCGTCATTCTGTACTTCAATTATCTCCTCCTACTTCCTCTCTCTGTGCCAACAAGTCCCGCCTATATCTCCTGCCTAGCTATTGGCGTTCAGCTTTTTATTACACAAATCACAGCAATATACCTTCACACAGTGTACAAATGTCCCACCACACAGATCAGCTGCGATTACCTGTGTGACCCCCCATAGTTGTGCACATTCCGTTGTGGGAGGTAGAGGAGAGGCCATGGACATACACACAAAGCCCTGCCCTTCAGGTTGGATGTATGAACAGTTAACAATAGCTAGGTGGGGAGGACTCTTCTTCAGTGTCGTCGCTATCCATAAGCTGCCCTTGCTCCTGTCAGTAATCCTGAATTGGGTGGACTTGTTTCTTTAGTTTGTTATTGGTCCTGTATCTGGAATAAAGAGATGTCTGTTCATGTCTCCACAGGAAAAACAATACAACACTTTGATATCAAGGAAATATGAGACTCTTGGAGTTGGTTCTTGCCTATGTTTTGGAATAGCTCGAGGATTGGTGTTAATGCTTGGCAGAAAGTAATAACAACCTGGTTCTGGCTTTCTTTTTTTCTGGGAAACTTTTAAGTATCCACTTAGTCTCTTTCATTGTGTTAGGTCTAGTAGAAAATTGTACTCCTTCTTGAGGTGGTTTTGGGAGTTTGTGTGTTTCTAGGAATTTATTTCTTTTAGGTTATAATTTTCTTTCTTTCCTTCCTCCCTTCTTTCCTCCCCCCTCCTTTTCTCTCTTTTTTGATGCCTCATAGAGTCCAGGCTGTCCTCACACCTGCTCTATAGTAAAGGATGACCTTCAGCTTCTGACCCTCCTACCCCAGCTCCTGAGAGCTCGGATTGCAGGTGTGTGTCACCATGAATGAGTCACACCACACTGGGAATAAACCAGGGCTTTCTGCATGTGCCCCATTTGGTTCTCTTCATTTCTATAAATTGATAATAATATCCTTATTTTGAAAATATATGGCTGAACTTTTAACTATGAAAAAGTTTAAATACACATGCCACATGTAAGAGATACTGGCTCAGAGCAGGGTAAATAGATTAAAAAGTGCAGTGAACTCTCATCTACACTTCACCAAGATGAGCAGTTACCAGGTGCGCCTCACTTCATCCATAGCTTTTCTCTCCTTTTCTAATGTCACCTAACTGGATGGGGCCAGTCAGTCCTGCTCTGCTTAAGACAAAGGCTTTTAAAGCGCAGAGGACAAACACATACATGTGACAGCAACGGCTTGCTGAGATATCCCATGCCTTCCAGCAGTTTCCCCTCTTATACAAGATCAAATTTCCAGTCAAGTTTCTCCTGCTGGAGTATGATTTTCAGCCAACTGGAGGCACCTGGGAGCTTTAAAATATGTGAGTGTCTGGGTCCCACCCCAGAGGTTCTTGTTTTATTGGTCTGGGATATGGTCTGGGCATCAGGAGACTTTTTAAAAGCTTATTCTAATGAATAGCCAAAATTGAGAACTTATGCTCTAAAATATAAGAACTCCATTCCCTCCCTATTTTTCCATTTGTAATACATTCCTGGGTAGTTCTTAGGAAAAAAAAAAAAACCTGAGAACATATGCTGTGAGACCTAGCTGTCTACTTTCATAGGTATTTACAAATAAGTAATGAATTTAAAGATGAAGTCAAACTAAGGCCAGAAATACATTCAGGAGTCAAGTCTAAAGTCTGTTGAGTTATGTCTCATCTTACACAGAAAGAGACTTGAATCAGAAGGTGAGGAGTAAAGCCAGGTGTGAGGAATGAAGGCTTAGTCAACGGGGAATGCTTTTGAGTTCCTTTGGGCTTTTGTCCAAAGAAGTGCTCTCAAAGCTGGCTATGCATCAGAAGTACCTGAAGCAATACATTTCCTTGTGCATTCTAATTTAATTTGCCCAAGCCAAACAGTCTTAAGCTTTAGTGAATATCTCAACTACCCAGAGGGATGTTAAAACAATTGCTGGACACATCCTCAGAACGTCTATCTGAGGTGGGGTTCAAAATTTTGTCTTTTAAGCAAATTCTTGAGTAATGCTGATGCTGTTGGTACACAGGCCACATCCAAGGGATAGTAGCTTAGAGGAAGGTCAAAACATTACTTTGTTGGGAAAAATATGTCCAGATAATTCCAACATACATCAGAGGCAGAAAATTAGTGCCTTGGAACTCTGTACTATCTATTAAAGTGTAGCAGAAACTGTAGCAACCCTGGTCCTTTTAAAGAATCAGGACATTTCAGGTGAATGAACAAATTTCAGATAGAGTCCTGGACACAGTCCATGAAGGTCACCCTCTGTGCTGGAGGGAAGAATGGTTGGATTCAACTCTCGAATTTTGTCAGTAGAAGAGACACAAGTGAAGAACATTTTCCCCTTTCCCATAACTGTCACAGAAGTGAAGCAGCTCTTCTAGCACAGGTACCCATGGAAATGATGGTGTTTGTGTGGTACACTGAGACAGGAGAAAGAGGCTGTTTACACTGCTGACTAGTCCTTCCAAGGTGAGAGGGCAGTCAGTATCGCAGTATTGAGAAGCAAGCATGCTGCTTGAGAGAACTGGTGTTGACAGTCTGCTGCATGCAAATGGAGCCTTCTGTGACAAGATAGTCAAATAAAGTGTCCCCCCAAGAAGCCATTGCTAGCTTAATATATTGTTCAGTGGCTTGCTTTATAGTTTTACATTGTGCATTAATCCCTGATAGATTTGAAGTACTTCCATAACACAGCTGTGTAATAAATATACCAGCCTTACAGCAGTATTGGCAAGGTGGGGTCTACATGCTGGGACAGTTTGGGAAGAACTCTGATCTTCAAGTCACTGGTGTTTCCATGGCACTTTAGATGCTTCATAATCACTCATGATCCTTTGAAAGCTACCACTCCCTACCACCCCCACCCCACCCCACCCCCTCCACCCCCCATGCCCATGCCAAGTTTGGGTTTAGGCCATTTCCTCAATATGCTCATAAGTCACAGCACCTAGTAGCCACCTGTCCTGAAAGCCATTTTTCCTCATCCCTATACAATGTGTAAGTGGGACACAGACCTGTGCAAGTCAAGACCCTTCTCCCCCACATTCTTGACAACTCAACTTAATTCCCCATTGGGTTTTTGTGTATTGCTTTGCATGCAGGCCAATACAATGAATCTAGAAATATACCACTGTAGATTTAAAAAAGAACCCAAAAGTGGTTTTCCTTTTTACCTTTTTACTCTTTTCAACCACCAAAGCAAATGGCTGAGAGTTAGCCAGCTGCAACTGTGTCAATAAATTAGTCTGCCTCCAAAGAAAAGGGACCTTACTCAAAAGCACATGCTTATGGTGGAAGTTTAAGAAAGCGCACAGTGCATAGCAGTGTGACAATAGCTAACAATAATTTATTACACACTTCAAAACAGCCAGGAGACATGATCGGTAATGCTTCCAGTATAAGCAAGGAAAACGTTCAAGTTGGTGGATACACTATCTTGATCCTATTGTCGCCTATCATGTATATGCATCAAATATCACACTGCACTCCCCTTACATGTTGTTAAAAATAGAATAAAAATTGCAATATTATCACTTACGATTTGTTACAATGAGAGCTAGTATCAAGCCTAAATTTTCCATACATCTAAACATGTATCAGTGAATGGCTGCATGAGAACAGCCTGACAACAGCTTGTGTAGACTAGATACAGTCCACATTGCCCGGTCCCAGTGCTTTAATGAACACTTCACAGGGAAGATGCACTGACAGGAGGGCCTTCCCATCAGTTCAAGAGAAACAATTCTGTACAGAGAAGGCTGACCTCGGTGCTGTACAGCTGCCAGGCTGTCACATTCTCAGGCTCTGTTTGTGCAGAGTACCTGTACAATGTGAAAACCCGCAGGTTTGGATAATGACATCTGATGCTGCCCTAGATGCCTTTGGAGGGTAGCCTATGACAAGGGTCCTTCAGCGACTAACTATTCATCCTCTCTTGAGTGTGAACTCCTGATCAGCAATGTCAAAAATGTTAAATATTTGTCATTGTGGATTCATTTACACACACACATGATGCATATGTCACACCATAAAGTTATGTATCTTAACCATATGCAGTTTTTATTTGTCAGTTATAACCCCAAAAGAGGTGGTAAGACTGACTCAGAGGATGAATTGCTTGCTATACAAGCATGAGCCTGGATTCCCAGTGTGATGGCTAAAGAAGCACCATTTTTGTGCTAGGCTTCCGTCTTGGTACCCACCAGCCATTTGTCTCTGACTCCAGTCCAAGGAAGATAAGCTCCCAGTTATCCTGACTCAGTGCCCCCCACCCAAAAATGTACAGCTGTGACTATCGACTTGTCATGATATAACTAACTGCTTTGCTGCTTCAGTAACTTGCTTACACAGGTACCCAAAGATTGTTTTGAGTTGCTTTAACTACTTAACTTGGCAGGGCAGACCAGTTTTTGTTTGCTTGTGTGGATATTGAAGGTCTTCTTGTGGTTTTGCCCTTTAAAAATTCTTCCTTCTCACAGCGATCTCAAATTTGGCTCAGAGATTGTTTGTCCTGCCAGCAGCTAATCAATAAATCTTTTAATTATAACTGGATTGAGTCTATGGTCTTTTCCCAGGGGGTCACACACTCCATAACACGAGCAGCATCCATATAAAAGCCAAGAGATGTGGCATAACCTCTAGTCTCAGGCTGAGTGGCTGGAGACAGGTGCATCTCTACAGCTTGCTGACCAGCTAGTCTAGACAAATGCCTAGTCCATCTAGGCAGGCTCCAGGTTCTGTTATAGAGACCTCTATAACAACAGAGGATGACAGTACCATGCGCACGCACGCATGTATACACACACACACACACACACACAGAGAGAGAGAGAGAGACAGACAGACAGACGACAGACAGAGATGAGAGAGAGAGAGAGAGAGAGAGAGAGAGAGAGATTAAAAAGGAAGGAACACTACACTCCCCCACGCTGCGGTTGGCATGACCTCTGCAGCCCGTCACGTTAGTCTTGAATTGCCTTTCTGTACTTGGGTCTTCAGCTTATGTGCATTAAGCTGGTGTTATGAAAAATGAGAAATATTAAAATTTTCTATGTATTTTACATTATTTAAAATTTATATATTTTTTTATTTTATTTCTGTGTTTTCAGGAATGGAACCCAGATCCTTGTGCATGCATTGAAGTGCTTTGCTGCCGAGCCTCAAGTCCCGCCCCGGCACCTTGGTTTTGGCCTTCTGCTCTGCTTTCTGTGTCTTAGGATTCTGTAGCCTGTAAATCTTAGTCTGTTTCATGTTTGCAGTAGGTGGAATCATGGAGAACAGCTGGCATAAGAACTTTCTGGGTTTCTTCCTTTGGTGGTTATTTATTTACTTATTTTAGTTTTAGAGACAGGGTTTCTCTGTGTAGCTCTGGCTGTCTTGGATCGAGCTTTGTAGACCAGAATGGCCTTGAACTTAGAGATCCACCTGCCTCTTCCTCCCTAGTGCTAGGGTTAAAGGTGTGCACCACTACTGCCCGGCCCCTTAAGTGGCTGTTATGAGCAGATGTGGGTTGATCTGAAAAGAGATGTAAGTGAATTTCACAAACGAAATTAATTTCCTAATCCAGTGCAGTCATTTGAATTTGAGAGTATAAAAACAGCTTGTTTACATAGATGCCACCATATACAGGGAAGAAACGCTGGAGGTTTCCGGGCAAACAATGCCCCTGATGAATTTATCTCTGTCTTGTGGACAATAAAAGATTCAGCAAATGCCATACGCAGTATTTAGCTCTCAAGGAGACCTACAGCCTACTTGGAACACATCCTACTCACTATGCCTACTGGAGAGTGGAATGAACAGATTGCTGCTAATAGCTCACTCCAGGCAGTGTCTGTCAGACATAAAGCGCCAGGCCAGGCACTGACCACATCCCACGTGGACACCATTTTCTCCACTTTTTCAGTAAGCAGGAAGCTTCAAAGTAGAACAAAGTGACTAAATTGCCTGCACACGGTTAGATAACGGTGAGCTATGGTTTATCTAACCATAACATGGTGACTAACTCATAGCTGATTTAAAAACGACAAGTGCTGTCTATCAGTTACAATTTTAACGCTCATTGGCAGATTAGTTACTTTTCTCTGCTGTGATAAACCTCTGGAGCAAAGAAGGCAATTTGAAGAGGTTTGTCTTGACTTGCGGTTTCCCGGGGTTAGGATCTACAATAGCAGGGACAGCCTGGCAGAGGCAGCTGGCATGGGCTGGAGCGAGAAGCTGCGTGCTGAGAGCTCACATCTCAACTGCAGCATGAAGCAGTGAGCACTCACTGAAAACAGCACGCCTTAAACTCTCAGAGCGCCCCCTAGTGACACACTTCCTCCAGCAAGCCCACACCTCCTAAGCCTCCCCCAACAGCGCCCCCAACTGGGACCAAGTCAAATACATGAGCTTGGAGGACATTCTCACTCAAACCACAATAACAGGTACATCTCAATGCTTTATTGGTGTCTTCTGGGATAAATTTCTATTACTGAATATATTCTGAAGAGGAAAAACACATCATTCTTCTTTCTTTCTTTTTTTTTGACTTCATTTTTTAAAAAATTGTATTGATTCTTTGTGGATTTCACAACATGCATCCCAGTCCTATCATCTCCCCATCCCCCACACCTGCCGTCTGCCCAGCAACCTTTGGATCTGTAGGTTCATCCGCTTCACATGCTCCAGCAGTTCATAGATGAGGTGGATGTTAGGGTGGGCCAACTCATAGCTCTGGTTCCGGGCCTGGGCTCCAGCTTTTCCCCATTGTCAGCATCCAGGTGAGCTCTGCCTCAACTAGTCCACCCAATGCAGCCTCACAGTGAGGAGCAGGCCAGTTCTCCTGCTCTGAAGGCCCTGGGGTCTGGCTCACTCACTCTCACCATCAGGGCCACCTCCACTGTCTTGCCCAGGTGAGGTGCAGGGCCCTCTCTCCAGATTGCTGTAGGGGGCATATGAGGAGGGTGGGATCAGCTCTCCTGCTGTCACACCCTCAGGGCTGGCTCACCTGCGTCCCCGACAACAGGGTCGGCTCTAGTGTGCTGCCCTGGCAGGGTCCACTCTCCTGTGTGCTGCAGCTGGTGAGGAACAGGGCTGGTTCTCCCACTCCCATGACCCCAGGGCCAGCTCTCTTGCCTGCCATAGGTAGCAGGGGGTGGGGGAGGGCATCTTTCCCTCATACGTGCCACCACATGGCAGACAAGGGGGAGCGGGTCAGCTCTGCTGCTCTCTTGCGCTCAGGCCCGGCTCACCGTTCCTGACAACAGGATCAGCTCCAGTGCGCTGTCTAGATGAGATGCACACTCGTGGTGAGGGGTGGAGCCATCTTTCCCAAGTATGGGGACCAGCTCTCCTACCGCTATCTCAGGGCCAGTGAGGGGCGGGCCAGCTGAGCACAGACCTCAGTTTTCAACACACATGGTTCTTATGACCCCTTGTGGTAACATGGGCCATGGACATCAACACAGACCCCAGCTGCCGCAGAACCATGGACCCCGTCCTGGATGTCTCCATGACCCCCAGGCAGTCACACAGGCCACCCAGATCAGTATAACCCTGGCAATGGCATGGCCCTCAGACACCACCAACATGGTCTCAGGTGACTGACCAAACTCCGATCATCCTCATGGTCCTCAATGGTAACAGGAGCCAAGATATCAACTAAGACTCTGGCTGCTGTAGTGCCACAGACCCAGACATGCCCTCAGCAGCAGCCCTGGCCCAGAGGACACCATGGCCCTGGGTGATAGTGCAGGACACTCAGATCAGCATGGCCCTGGCTATGGCATGGCTCTCAGACACCCACATGGCCACAGGTTTCAGCCAAGAACTTGGCATCTATGTGGCCTTTGGTGGCAACATGGGCCACGGACATCAATACAGACCCCGGCTATGGAAAGACCATGGACCTAGACAAGGTCCTAGGCAGAAGCCTGGGCTCAGATGTCACCATGGCCCCAGGTGACAGTGCTGGCCACTCAAATAGGCATGGCACAGTGCCCATCAGTGGCACAGTCCTTGGACACCAGCATTATCACAGGTTGAAGCCGAGACCCTGGGCCTCCATGTGGACTGTGGTGGCCACATGAGCTGTCAGACATGTCAGACCCAGCTGTGGTAGGACCATGGACCCAGACAGCAGCACAGGCCACTCAGATCGGCATGGCCCCAAGGCAGCATGGCCCTTGGACACCAACATGGCCCCGGGTGTCGGCCAGACTACAGGCCTATGCATAGGCCTCAGTGGTACAGGAGCCACAAACATCAACTCAGGCCCCCTCAGTTGCTTCAGTGCCTCAGACCAAGACTGTTGACAGGCCATTCACATCAGCCTGTTAGCACCTTCACCTCCAGATCCACCCCTCTCCCCAGAGCACCAACCGTTCTGTCTCTCTCTTCCACCGCCCCATCCTCTACTCGCTCACTATAATGGTGAGACTAGAGAACCTGGGCGGCACTTTGTTGAGTCTTTCCCGCCCCAGCCACAGGGCTGGGGCAGAGCTGTTGCTCCATTATTCTTATATAAAAGAATAGCCACATAGATATGGAAAAGACCAAAATAAAGGCATTCTCCAAGCACCAGGTGTCTATTTGGTACACATACATACACATAGGCAAAACATTCATACACATAAAAAAAAATACATCTTTAAAAAAAATAAGCCACTCAGACCCAAATAAACGCACTGAGATTTATATTACTTATAAACTGTATGGCCATGGCAGGCTTCTTGCTATCTAGTTCTTATGTCTTAAATTAACCCATTTTTATTAATCTATAAGTTACCACGTGGCTTGTGGCTTACGGGTACTTTACATCTTACTTCTCATGGTGGCGGCAGCTGGCAGCATCTCCTGACTCAGCCTTCCACCTCCCAGCATTCTCCTCCCTGCTTGTCCCGCCTACACTATACTTCCTGCCTGGCTACTGGCCAATCAGCATTTTATTTATCAATTAATCAGAGCAACACATTCACAGCATACGGAAAGACATCCCCAATACCTTATGAGTTTTTCTAGTAAGTTGTCATGATTCAGGTGATTATGGCACCCCAAGCAATATGGGAAAATATGCAAATTGCACATGAATGTTTCAGATAGACACGTACACATGAATCTGGTGGTAAAAGTCAATTTTTTGGTTGTTGTAGCTATGTAAAAGATATATTGTATTCACTATATTATTATTTAAAGTGTTCTAAAGATTTGAAAATTTTCGGTATTTATATTTGTAGAAAATGATTGGATGTGGGCATGAGGCTCTGGCGAACACTGCCAGGAGAATAATGACTAGGTCAGTTTCCTGTGGTGCTTCTGGGTCAGTAGTGCCAAGACCAATACTCTTAGGTCAGGCTGCCAACTGCAGTCAGGACAATGAGAAGCGCTTTAATTCAAAGCTGATGGATGTGACAGGGAAAGTAATGCAGATAGCCGTACAAGATAAAGGCAGAGAGGCCGGAAACGCCCTCTAGGGAAAGGGCTGGCACACGGCCACACTTCTAGGCATATCTAGAAATGAGTAACATGGGAAGAACATGGACAGTTGTGCTTACAGTGTGCCAGTTTTCTCTGGCTGTATTAGTATGACTTACACAGTAGCCAACAATGTGAATTCTTGGGTCAAACTGCCTGGAGCCAAATTTTAGCGCTAGCACTTAACAGTTAATTAACCACATTAGTTAACTTGCCGGTGTCTCAGTTTCTTCACACAGGAAATGCAGAAAAGTGTCACTTACTTCCAGCTACAGGGTTTTCAGTAGTAATGAATATACACAGTGCTCAGACCTTTGTTTTCCAAATTTTAAAGATTTGTTTTATTTTTAACTCCCCTGTTTCTTTCCCTCTCCCCCCCCCCCCCGTGTGTGTGTGTGCACGCGCGCCTGTGCGTGTGTGTGTGCGTGCGTGTGTGTGTGCCCATGCATGTGTGCGTGTGTGTGCACATGCGTGTGTGCATGTGTGTGTGTGTGTGTGTGTGTGTATGTGTGTGCGTGCGTGTGCGCGCGCGCATGAGTGCATGTGTGCCAATAAGTGCAGGTACTCACAGAGTCCAGAAGAGAGTGTTGGATCCCTAGAAGCTAGAGTTACAGGCAGTACTGGGCTTCCCAGGTCCTCTGCAAGAGCAGTACATGCTCTTAACTCCTGAGCCATCTGTGCATCCTTCTAAATACAATTTTCCAAGAGATTTTTAAAAATTAATTAATTAATTAATTAATTAATGGTCCTTGAAAAATGACAAATTACAGAGCTGACAGGTAAGAAATATATTAGGATGGAACATCTTATCATTTCAAAAATTAAGCACTCAAATCTTGATGGCGTATGTAGAAAGAACAGAGGAGCTGTGGTGATTTGAGTCAAGTGTGTCCCTCACTGGTGCATGTGTTTGAACACTTGGATCAAATTGGTGGAGCTGTTCTGGGAGGTTACAGAACTTTTAGAACATGAGCCTTGCTGGAGGAAGTACATCATTGGGTTGGGCTTTCTGTTTGCTCTCTGCTTTCTGCATGTGGAAGGACATGAGACCTGCCAGCTTCCTGCTGTGACGTTACCTACAATCACTTAGTTTCAGGTTTCTCTATGGTTGTAGTGCTTTTCTCTTTGCTACTACTAGTTCCCTTCTGAGGAGATATTTTAACACTACATAAAAATCCTATTTCTTCACTACTGTGGAGTTATTGCCAAAATATTAGAGCTGGTTTTAATCATGAGAAAAAGTCAGGCAAAACCCCAATGAAGGCCTTTCTACATAATCACTGGCATGTGCTGTGCCAATGCATCAGCTCATGAGAGACAAAGGAAGATTAAGAAACTGCCCCAGATTAAAGAGCCCACAGGGACAAGTCAGCAAATGGGTTGTGTGGCTCTGGGTAGCATACTGGCCAGCAAATGAGATGGCACAGTGAGATAGTTGACAAGATTCAAATGCAGCCCGTAGGTTAGTTCTTACTTTTCCTGATTCTCACGTTGTTTTACTGTTGTTATGCAGTTTATCATTTGGGGACGTTGAGTGGAGACTAGAGAATTCTTTGTACTATTTTTGCATGTTGGAGACTTTTTTATAATGAAAAGTTAAAAGTAAAATATATTCTACTAACAAAGCCTTCAAATACATATCACAAAAGTCTATTAATATAGATATTAGCAATGGGCATATTTTGTATAGAGCTTTGCTTTTTCTTGTTTTAAAGAAATGTAGTTGTCTCTGTGCTTGGGCTTAGGTTCCATGACATGGCTAAATGGCTAAATAAACCAAGAAGATTGGGATCATCTGGAAATATGGGACCTACTATGGTACTTCCTTCTGGAAAATGGTAAAGAGAATTAAAATCAGCCAGTACACCAGGCATACTTGCTCCTTCTGTGGCAAAACCAAGATGAAGAGATGAGCCGTTGGCATCTGGCACTGTGGTTCCTGCGAGAAAACAGAGGCTGGGGGGGGGCCCTGGACCTACAACATCGTTTCTGCGGTCACAGTGAAGTCTCCATCAGAAGACTGAAGGAACTGAAGACCAGTGGAAGTGCTACCATTTGAGACTTGCTTGCAATAAATGGGGTAATTTACATAACAACAACAACAAAGAAATGCAGTTGTATTACTTGGTCTTTTTTGTGTCTACGCAAAAATAGAGTTAGGTCCTGTGGTAGTTTGAATGTAATTGGCCCTCATAATCTCATAGGGAGTGGCACTATTAGTTAGGCAGTGTGGCTCTGTTGGAGGGGTATGGCCTTGTTAGAGGAAATGTATCACTTTAGGGGTGGACTTCAAGGCTTCCTGTGCTCAGTCCATTCCTGTTGCCTGCAAGATGTAGGACTCTCAGCTACTACTCCATCTGCCTGCATGCTCCCCGCCATGATGAGAATGGACTGAACCTCTGAAACTGTAAGCCAACACCCCAATTAAATGTTTTCCTTTGTAGGAATTGCCATGGTTATAGTGTCTCTTCACAGCAATAGGAACCCTAACTAAGACAGGTCCTTTGTGGGGGTGCAATTGGCTCACTGCACAGTGACTCTGCTTGCTTCTTCTCCTTAAAGCTGGGCCCCAGACATGTCTATATCTCTACTGTACCCCTTCATGCTTGGTCAAAAAAAAAATCAGACCACACATGTGACCCAAACTGTGCATGTCAAATTCTTTTTACCAGAAATTTGAAATTGGAACCAGGAGATACTTATTAAAAGTGATCTTTTCTCCCCAGTGAAAGAAAGTTAAAACTTTCAAAGCTGGAATTTAGCTGTAACTTGATACATGTCCTGAATAGAAGAATTAGTTCCCACATGAGAGATGAGAATTAAGTGGAAGAGTGGGGACAAGACTTGAGAAGGCACTTCACAGGTTTCTGTTTGCTGATCATGTTTTTAACATGATACCTGCCTGAGGGTCTTGTACCCTGGGATCCCACAGGACACTTCATTTTTCCTGCAGTTTTGAAAGATGATTGACCCCAAGTGCTTTGTGCTCACTCTAGGCAAGTAGTCTAAGGGCTACATCACAGTCCACAGAAAACACATTTGAATTTGCTAACCAATGAACTAAAGCAGCACCACAGAACCAGCAAATTCAGGAAGCAGCTGCAAACCTGTGTCTTCAGAGCTGGAAGGGGTATAGGGATGTGTGTGTGACTCTAAGAACTTGGATGGCTTTAGCCCCAGCACCACGAAGCTGGGTGTGAAGCAGAGGAATAATCAAATAGTCACTGTTACACCAGATCAGGCCACTTTCTGTTAGTTGCAAATGAAGAGTTTCAATTAACAAAAAGTTATTTTATGAAAATTTTGCATGATGATATATCCAGCTTATTTTAAATAGCTGTATAGTAATGAGTACAATGTACTGCAACAATTCACAGCACTCTGCTTTTAAATCTTTAGATTATTTTTAGTTCATTTTATGTACAAGACTACATTGCTAGGAACATCCTTTTATATTCCCCATTGTATATGCATCTGTGTATATTTTTGCTCTGAATAAATCCTCAAAACTTCTAGGTCAGAAAAATATACACTTGAAAACAAAACTTCGTAGAATGGAAAATTTTAAATTATGGAAAAACTATATGATTAGATGAAATATCCTTTTGTCGTTGAAATGCTAATCTCTATTAGGAGATAAAGCTCTAGGGAGGAAACTAGGCTGAGATATGGTCATATCCCTTATGAGTAGGATCAGAGCCAAGAAAGCTTGCCTTTTTCAAGTGGTGTGGATGAAACCCTACCCTCACACATGCTAGGCTAATGCTCTATCACTTATCTATACTCTGCCCCAAGAGTTTGCTTCCCTCTCCTTTCTACCCAGTGAGAAATAAGAAGTTGGCAGTCTGAAACCCAGGAGTCCTCACCAGACTGGAGCTCTCACTTATAACTGCTGAAACTTGGAGGGAAAAACAAAAACAAAAAACCTCCATTGTTCATAATCTATTGAGTTTGTGCTATTTTTTATAGCAGCCTAGACTAAGACAATAACCATTACCTGTTTCTGGCTTACTTTCTTCCCACTCATTTTTCTTTCTTCTCCTCCTCTTCCTTCTTCTTGACCAAAGAATAAATATATTCTCTTAGGTTTCTATTGCTGTGAAGAGACACCATGCCCACACAGCTCTTATTTAATTGGGGCTGGCTTACAGTTCAGAGGTTTAGTCCATTATCATCTTGGAGGGAAGCATGGTGGCATACAGGCAAGTGTGGTGCTGGAGAAGTAGCTGAGAGTTCTAAATCCGGATCCTCAGGCAGGACAAGAGAGTGACACTGGGCCTGGCTTGACCATTTGGAACTTCAAAGCCCACCTCCGGTGACACACTTCACCCAATAAGGCCACACCTACTCCAACAAGGCCACACCTCCTAACAGTGCCCCTCCCTGTGAGCCTATGGAGGCCATTGTCATTCAAACCAGCACGTACACATATTTACTTATTTTCTTGCACAGAAAATATCATTCTATAAATATTCTTTCTCACTTTGCAGTATTTAATGAAAATCAGCCAATATTCATTCATTCATGGAGATCTTATTCCCTTTACCGCTCTTTAAGATTTCTTTCTGTCACTGTACAACTATTTATTCAAGTATGCCACTAGGAGTCATTTTTAAATTGTATACAGCATGGGGCTGGAGAGGTGGCTAAGTGGCTAAGAGCACACACTGTTTGTCTTAGTTACTGTTCTATTACTGCGAAGAGACACTGTACCCAAGGCAACTCATAAAAGAAAGCATTAGGGCTGGAGAGATGGCTCAGGGGTTAAGAGCACTGGCTGCTCTTCCAGAGGTCCTGAGTTCAATTCCCAGCAACCACATGGTGGCTCACAACTGCTGTGGGATGTTCTGTATGTCCTGTGGGAGCCCTTCTTGGGTTCCTTGTGGCGTTACCCAGCAGGTCCGTATAGAGGATGATTAGGACCATGGGCCTGAGTGCAGGTGTTTGAGATGGTCTGCACTTGGCTGTGCTGGGGGATGGTCTGTATGTCAAGTTGTTCTGATTGGTTAATAAATAAAACCTGATCGGCCGTGGCTAGGCAGGAAAGATAGGCGGGACTAACAGAGAGGAGAAATAAAAGAAGGCTGAGAGAAAGAGACGCTGCTGCAGCCGCCGCAATGACCAGAGATGCTGCAGCCGCCACAATGACCAGAGATGCTGCAGCCGCCGCAATGACCAGCAGCCTGTGAAGACGCCGATAAGCCACCAGCCATGTGGCGAGGTATAGATTTGTAGAAATGGATTAATTTAAGATAAAGGAACAGTTAGCAAGAAGCCTGCCACGGCCATACAGTTTGAAAGCAAAATAAGTCTCTGTGTTTACTTGGTTGGGTCTGAGCGGCTGTGGGACTGGCGGGTGGCAGAGATTTGTCCTGACAGTGGGCAAGGCAGGAAAACTCTAAAGCTACAAATGGCGCCCAACGAGAGGGCAAGAGTTTCCACCTAAAACCTGAGAAAAGATTCTAAAGTGGGGCTAAAGAAAAAAGGGCTAAAGAAAAAAAGGGAAGAAAAAAAAAGGGACTAAAGAAAAAGGACAAATGAACAGGGATAAAGGCCGGTGTTATGAAAAAAAAAATACTAAAGACAAAGTCCCTTAACCAAGAGGTGCTCCAATAAAGTGTGATCTGAGAAGAATCCTCGCCTGGTGGTAAAGAGGATTCAGAACTCAACACACGGAGCGGTGACGTCGGTAAGTTCTCCAGGAACGGTGACGTCGGTAAACGCCCCACAGTTCCTAATTCTCTCTCTCAAATGAGCGGCAGCCGCCGGTTTGAGTTACTGGCGGGTTCCTGGCGTGTGCACTTAACCTGCAGTAAGGCGGAAATGAGGCCTCTGCAAGTGGCACATTAAGCTGCGTGGTGGATTTAGCCTTTGCTAAAATGTACATAGGCTTGGAAGAGAGAGGAAAAGGAACATAGACAGTTATATAAAGAAATAGAAAGTTTAAAAAAATAAAGTCTTTAAAGAGAAAGTAAAAGTAATATAAAAAATAAGCCATGTAAAGATGGATATCACACAGAGAGTTTGGATTATATTGTCTTTGGGATTTTTAACTGCAGAAAAACATTTGATCGTAAAAGATGTTGAGTTAAACCAATATGTATATATTAAAGATATCTTGACTTTAAAATTTGGATATAAGGATGTGTTACTTTGGAAAGGAGACTCTGCTTTTGTCTTTACAGAAAGCCAGAAGCTATGGATTTGTTCCAGATTAAGATACATCAGGTTTGACCAGCCAAGACCCCCTGAAGGTCTCTGATGACACCATGGCCCAGATGATTCAACATCCAGAATTGTTTCAAGGCAACTGGCTCAGACGATACAGCCTCATGGACTACTCCATGATCTTAAAATGTCCCATAAGATACAGCGCCCCCCTCCAGCAGGAAGTAGTTAAGAGAAGCTACGCCCAAATTCCCAAATATACCAAGCTGGCTTTGGAGATGTGTAAAAGTTAAAACCTTCCTTTTTTAAAAAAAAGAAAAGGGGAAGTGCTGTGGGATGTTCTGTATGTCCTGTGGGAGCCCTTCTTGGGTTCCTTGTGGCGTTACCCAGCAGGTCCGTATAGAGGATGATTAGGACCATGGGCCTGAGTGCAGGTGTTTGAGATGGTCTGCACTTGGCTGTGCTGGGGGATGGTCTGTATGTCAAGTTGTTCTGATTGGTTAATAAATAAAACCTGATCGGCCGTGGCTAGGCAGGAAAGATAGGCGGGACTAACAGAGAGGAGAAATAAAAGAAGGCTGAGAGAAAGAGACGCTGCTGCAGCCGCCGCAATGACCAGAGATGCTGCAGCCGCCACAATGACCAGAGATGCTGCAGCCGCCGCAATGACCAGCAGCCTGTGAAGACGCCGATAAGCCACCAGCCATGTGGCGAGGTATAGATTTGTAGAAATGGATTAATTTAAGATAAAGGAACAGTTAGCAAGAAGCCTGCCACGGCCATACAGTTTGAAAGCAAAATAAGTCTCTGTGTTTACTTGGTTGGGTCTGAGCGGCTGTGGGACTGGCGGGTGGCAGAGATTTGTCCTGACAGTGGGCAAGGCAGGAAAACTCGAGCTACACACAACCATCCGTAATGAGATCTGTTGCCCTCTTCTAGCCTGCAAGCATGCATGAAGACAGAACATTGTATACATAATAAATGTATATATTAAAAAAAAAAGCATTAATTGGGAGCTTGGTTGATTACAGTGTCAGATGCTTAGTCTATTCTCATTATGGTATGATTCATGGCAGCAGGCATGGTGCTGGAGCAGTAGCTGAGGAGACACTGGGCCTGGCATGGGCTTCTGAAACCTCAAAGCCCACCCCCAGTGACACTCCTCCAACAAGACCACAGCTCCTAATCTTTCCCAAACAGCTCCACTCCCTGGTGACTAAGGGTAAAACCATATGAACCTGTGGAGGCCATTTTCATTCAAATACCACAGGATGGAACTCAGGTCTTCAGGCCTAACAAAGCCAGTACTTTGCCAGCTAAGCCATTTCATGGGCCTATGGTTCATTTTCTTTTCTGTCTTATTCCTATTTATCCATCTTAGTGTGGAAGACATTTGCATTCCCAGTTTGAAAATTTTACAAATAACACTGCATGAACAATCCTACACACCCATATCTTGGCTAGACACAGGAGTACATTTCTTTTGGGTACTTACCTAGTAGTAAAATTACTGTATGTAAAGTATGAACATTTGACTTTTATATATGCTGAGATACACTCTTTCAAAGTATCAATTTACTCTCCCACGGGCAATATGAAACTGTGTTCATTTACATTCGGTATATACATTAGACCCTCCAGTGCTATGCTATGTCTCTGTCTTTTCAGTTTGAATTTCCCTGATGACTAATGAAATTGAATATCTTTTAATCTGTTCCTTGGTCATTTTGATATCTTCTTTTAAGAAGTATTTATTGAAATATTTTGTATACTTTCTGATTAAATATTCCACCTGTCGGCATTTAAATACATATCTTCCATCTTTAAAAATCACCAGTGTTCAATCTTTTTCTCGCCTTGATGGACACACATCCATTTCCATTTTCAAGGACTCTTGTAATAGCATTGAGACCAACTAGAAAATGTAGCTTAGCCCCCTCATTTAAGGATCCTTGATCAGCTCTGCAAAGTCCTTTTCAGTTTGGAAGGTAAAATATTCACATGTTTCAGGGACTGGATGGAATACCTGTTTGGAGAATGATTATCCAGTCGATAATATATGTGTAGGCATGGTAGAAGAATTTACCAATGAAGCTACCTGGGACTTACATTTTCTTTGTGAAAATGTTTACAATGATAACTTTTTTTCTTCTGAGACAGCTTCTCACTATGTATTCCAGGATGACCTGAAACACATAGGCCAGGCTGGGTTCCAACTCACTCGGCCTTCCGAGTACTGAGGACACTGGTATGCACTACTATGCCTGATAAAAGTTTCTTTAATACATAAAAAACTATTGAGGTTTTCTATTTCTTCTGTCACTTTTGTGATTTGCACTGGAATTTAACCATTTCACTTAAATTGAATGCTTGGTCATTCATAAAACTCTTAGGGTTTGAGGCTGGAGGATAGCTCAGTAGTTGGGCCCTTGTTCAGAGCCTTAGACTGGAATTCAGGTCACACACACACACACACACACACACACACACACACACACACACTGTGAGGTAAACAGCTGCCTATAACTCCAGCTCCGGGTCTGAATCCTTTCTGACTTTTGTATATGTACATCACATATCAACACATTCACATTAATTAAAAAATAATTAAAAATAAATCTTAAAAAGAGTCAGATTTATCATAACATTCCCAATTTCTATAGGTTCCACGGACACAATTTCTAAATCTCAATATTGATACATTTGGTTTTGCTAATTTTTTGGATTATAGTATTGTTTTATAGCTTTATAGATCTCTTCCTTTTCTCCTTCTTATTCTTTCAGACAGAGTCTTACTGTGTAGCTCTGGCTGTCCTGGAACTTACTATATAGACCAGGCTGACTGCCAACACATAGAGATCTGCCTGCCTCTGCTTCCTGAGTGAAGGCATGCCTCACCATGGCCAGCTTGATCTCCTTTCTTTATCATTTATCTTCTTCTACATTCCTCATGTTGAATTTAATGTTTTATATTAGTTTCTTAAAGTAGAAGCCTAAATTAATCATGTTTTTAGCTTTAGGTACACATTCAAAGGTGTGACTATATGTTTATGCATATAATTTGCATCTAAATTTATTGAGATCAGAAGTTTTTTAAATGTTTTCTTCTGTATGATCTTCCCTATTATGATTTTTATAAACATAGTAAACATTATTTAGTGTGGTAGAGGCCAGTAACTAAAGCTTATTTACCCCTGGTCTAACAATCAGGAGTGTTGGAAGGACATGGCAGAGCATCCTATTGTACACAACTAAATCCACACCTGTGAAACTTGAAAAGACATTTTACCCTGGACTCTTTACCTTGGACTCATAGAGCAAAGCACAAAGGAAGAAAGGATCTCAAGGAACATAATGAGATGGAGTTGTCAAGATGATTCATCAGGTAAAGGTGCTGGCTGCCAATCCTGATCTCTCTCACTCAACCCTGACAGCCCACACGGCGGAAGGGAAGAACAAACGCCTGCATGATGTCCAATGACCTCCACATGTCACATACACATACAGCATGGTATGAGAGCACACACAGACACACACACACACACACACACGCACGCACGCACACACACGCATGCAAAAAAAAAAAAAAACACACACACGCACGCACGCACGCACACACACGCATGTGCACATACACCATGGTATGAGAGCACACACACACACACACACACACACACGCACGCACGCACGCACGCACGCACGCATGTGCACATACACATACACCATGGTATGAGAGCACACACACACACACACACACACACACACACACGCACGCACGCATGTGCACACATACACCATGGTATGAGAGCACACACACAACACGACACACACGCACGACCACCACCACGACGACGCACCACACGCACGCACGCACAACACACACATGAGAACACACACACACACACACACACACACACACACGCACGCACGCACACACACGCATGTGCACATACACATACAAAGTAGAAAATTTTAAAAAGGAAAGTACCTAGAGTACTGAATTATCATTAAGAATAAGGGGGCCGCATACCTGAATACCAGCCTTTGTAGCTCCATGAGCTACAAATAAATTAATGCTGTGCTAAGCCATTGACATTTGCAGGGCTTTGAAGGTATAGGTAAGTGTCTCAGTTAGGGTTTCCATTTCCGTGAAGAGACACCATGACCATGAAAACTCTTATAAAGGAAAACATTTAATTGGGGCTGACAGATAGTTTCAGGGGTTTAGTCTGTTATCATCATGGCAAGGAGCAAGGCAGCATGTGGGCAGACACCGTGCTGAAGAGGTAGCTGAGATTTCTACATCTTAATCTGCAGGCAACAGGAAGTGAACTGTCCCACACTGGGTGTAGCTTGAGCATAGATGAGGCCTCAAAGGCTGCCCCCACAGTGACACACTTCCTCCAACAAGGCCACTCACTATAGGCCAAGCATTCAAATATTTGAGTCTATGGAGGCCATACCTATTAAAACCATCACAGTAAGTATACATGAATTTGTACATATGCAAACAAAAATAACATAATGTTTTATTTTTAAGATGTCCATGACATTTGTCTCAGAAATCTACTTCTAGTGATCTATCCTATAGAAATAAGTAATGATGAGAATCCGAGTTGAAAAGATATTTGTTGATATACCATTTAAAATGAAAAAAAAAAACAAAATAAAAAAACAAATGTATGGAGCAGCATATATAGCAAAGAACTTAAAATCAGTTCCCATCTAATTCAATTTTATGTTATCAAAGTTTAGTTATTGATACATATGGCTCTGGTATAGTGTTAAATGTGAAAAAAGTAATACATCCTGTCTATACTATGGTCACATGGATAAAAGTCTGTGTATACGTGTGCATGTGTGGGTATGTACACAGAGAGACAGAAACAGACTTATTTGGAATCACCTATGTAGATGAGATTGTAAGTATAATTTTTTCTTTTTCTGATCATTTGTGTATTTATCTGTAATATCTGATCTTCTTATACTAGATATGTATGTAAAACTCAGCTTAGTTAAAACATTATAATTTTGTCAATATTATTTGTTTTGAATGTTTTAAAATGTATAATAAGAATTTCAGGGGCTGGGGTTATAGAGTGTTTTCCCAGTGTGCTTGAGGTCCTGGATTCAATCCCAGCATTGCATAAACCAGGCATGTCTGTATCCCAGCACTCCTGAAATAGACACAGGAGAAGGGAAGTTTATCCTTGCCTACATGGCAAGTTCGAGGGCAACAGACCTGTCTCAGTAAGAGAAAGAAAATAACCCTAGGTGCAGATGCAGTAAGTTTAACTTGTATTTTGTACCAAATATGTTTGTTTTTGCGACTACCACACTAATGATTTTTTAAAAATTTTGTTCTTATATACTTTTTTTTTTTTTTTAAGACAGGTTGTGGTAGAGCACTCGTTTAATTCCAGCACTTGGGAGGCAGAGGCAGGTGGATCTCTGTGAGTTCGAGGCCAGCTTGGTCTTCAGAGCGAGTTCCAGGACAGTCAGGGCTACACAGAGAAACCCTGCCCCCCCCCAAAAAAAAAATCCTTTTTTTTAAATCCTTTACCCTAGGTAGTTATAGGCACAGTTTTAATAGATTTTAAAAAAGAGTTTAATTTAAAAGTAGGATCAAAATCCAGGCATGATGGCTTATGTCTATAACCCCAGCACTCACAAGTCTGAGGCAGGAGGATTGCCATGAGTTCCAGGACAGTCTGGGTTACTAAGTTCCTGTCTAAGAAGGGATGAAGGAGGAGGTAAGGAGGAGGGAGTGAGGGAGGGAGGGAGGGAGGGAGGGAGGAGGGAAGGAGGGAGGGAGGGAGAAGAGGAAGAGGAATCAAGCTGTGTGCGTAGCAGGTAATAACGTAGAAAGAATAAGTCAGTATCTTATGGGAGCTATGCATGCAGGATTGCAGTATAACACATATGTTTTCATGCTGCCAGTGTAACAAACATTTCAGGGAAATCTAAATACCTGAGAATATAAAATGTGAAATAATGCTCTTGATAGTGATTTACTTTTGGCCAACAGAAAGCAACATGAACAAGTTGTTGGAGATACTGAAGTGCTCAGAGCCCCCATCTCAAGAAATTTCAAGACAGGCATTATTTTTCCACAGACAAACAAAAGGCACAGACTGAAACCGTAGCTTTAGCAGGAGGGATTCCTGTCTGCTTTCCCTGCCTGAGTCTCACCCCTTTAAAAGTCCCTTATCTCTGTCTCTGTCTGTCTATCTGTGGCTTGCTCTCTCATTTTTGTTTGTTTTAAACATTTATTTTTAATTTTATTTTATTATTTTATGTGTATGGATGTATATTTGTGTACTTTGTGTATGCAGTGTACATGGAAGCCAGAAGAGGACATCAGATCACCTGGAATTGGGATTACAATTACAAAGTTTGGGAGCTACCATGTCAGTACAAGGAATTGAGCCTGGGTTCTCTAAAAGCAGCTCTTAAGCACTGAGCCATCTCTTGATTTTTGAGACAGCATTTCAATTAGTGCCAGTGTCAATGTCAGAGGAGCAGCAGGTAGCAATTGAAGTCTGAGGTGTCAGCCCACCAGGAGGAAAAACCCTGATGACTGAATCTCAGATAGGCAAGGCCCTGAGAGCACAGATCCTTGAATGTCTTTTGCTTCTGCTGTGCCTTTACATGTTTGCTGCTGCTGTGTTTCTCCGGTCTTGGCATGGTGTGAATGGGTGTGAATGTGATCACCACTGCCTACAATGTAGTGTGTTTATCTCATGGAAGCATTCCATTCTACTGAGCATTTTACCTGTGAATTTTTATGAAGATGATTTTTTTCCTAAGCTGTACTGTCTAACTGATAATAATAATAATGTTAGTTTAAATAGAATTTTGATGATAAAAAATAAAACAAGTGTCACACAACTAGAACACCTGAGTTGCTATGGAGAAGCTGTATAGACTGTGGCTTAGGTTAATGATTGAAAAAAACAACTGAGTCCCAGTAGCCCAGCTAGTTTAAACTCTTCTAATCTTAATGTTGGGAGGTGTGTTCACAGGTTTCAGAGTGCATCATAGCTGAAACAAAGCTTTGAAAATAACTTAAAGTTAGACTAAGATGTTTTTGTCAAATAGCTTTGGGTTAAAAAAAAAAACAAGAAGATAATCTAAAGTTTTAGAAAGACACATAGTTGAATGAGGAACTCGTTACTATCAGGGAACGAGATCAAAGCAGCCCAATTATTACTAGCTGATGCACTTTTCTTGCTAGGATTGGTTGATGACCAAAGGTGATATTAATTCCTTACACCCATTTCTGCCCCAATCTCCTGATATAAGAAACTATTGATGAGTGGGTATGCACCCTAAAGATTTAAAGCAGAGCTGACTGATTCTTTTTCATATATAGAAGTTTAGATTTGTGATTTCTTTAAGATTCCTTATAAGATTACCTTTCAAGATAAGCAATAAAGTAATTGGCCCTTTCTTTGTAACTGCAAAATGCAGCCTGCCAGTAAAAGACCTGACTGAGAAGATTATCTTACTTGCCTACACGTTTAATCTATAACAAGTTGCTTGGCTATGGATGTATGCGGGTTCTTGGGATAATTTGTTTTTCAACTGTAACACGTAAAATGTTTTATCATGTAAGGGAGATGAAAAACATGCTTTTGCCTGTATTCATTATAATCATTCACTTGAAAAATAGAATGTAACCACATTGTAGTTCCTATATTGCTTGAAAAACTTTGTTGGGGTATGTAAGCTGTAGAAAAAAAATATACAGTAGAAAGAAGACAGAAGAACATAGAAGAATAAAGAAGGAAATCATCAAGAGAGTGAGTGTCTTTTCCCCCAACCGCCCTCCTCCCCCGCCCCCATTTAAAAAAAAAGTCTAGTGCGCACCAATTCCCTCGAGTCCTGTGCTGCTGGAGGCTGTCCCCCAGGCAGCAACAACTTTGCCTGGGCTGTCATTAAATTCAATGCATAAATTCGAAGCTAGCCTTGATTCCTTGATCCCTTTCCCTCCATCTGCTGAGTCCTGGAATTGTAGGAGTACACCACCATCCTCAACTCATACCCAATTTTTAAAAAGGAAAGAAAAGCTTCTGTTGTGCCCTATTGCCTGTAGGATAAATTCATATTTGGGTTTCTTCTTAAATAAATTTAACTTTAGTTTCTCACCGTTGTCCACCCTTGCAGCTACATGTCCACTCTCAGACCACGTAACCCCACCCAGGGTCCTCAGGGTGTTACTCTCTTCTGCACTCTGCTTCTGTTTTCCTTCTCCCCGAAATTCTCCATATCACTCTCCCGCATCAAACATTTGACTTCTCCTTGAAAGTGAGCCTTGCTGGTGCCTCCAGAGCACACAGCACTGCACTCCCTATGTCTGTCTCTTGAAGGTTCACATACCAAAAAAGAAGTATGTTAACCTTAAGTTGTCCTGTTCCTGGAGTCTGACTTACAGTAAATACTCACATGGTGTATTCAGTGAACACAAAGAAAAGAAGCTGAACAGGACGTCCTCGGACTGTCCAGACACTCTGGCTAACGTTACACTGACATTTTAGCTGAGGTCTGTGGACGTGCTTTTCACAAGTTCAGGAAACAGCAAGTTACTAAAGGATTGCCTTTGAACTCCTTGGAACTTCATGGTGAAGTTTAATTTCCTTACGACCAGAATTATAGAAGATGGCAGTGCTTCAGTGTGGATACACGATACCGGGTTGCTTGGAGTTTTTCAGAAATCTGAGCAAGACCAGGTCATTTGATTTCTAAACCAGGTGGAATTCTACTTTTCTTCCTCTCTCGAGACAGAGATGATCTATAATGTGTGTGCTCAGTCTATTCAATAACCAGTTCCAGTCTCAGCTAGGCCTGTCTGCTGAAGTTAGCATTTAAGGGTACAGTGACGATTCCACTTCAGACACGCTCACACAGATATTTACAAACACATGATGTATATAAAGAAAAGTGGAGCAGATGATGTTTTGTCAGGGTGACCCTTGCTCTACCATCTGCCACGTTTGCAGCTGGCTAAAAACAAAGAAGAAATTAGTTTGGCAGGATTTACCCTTATAAAAAAAATCATGTTGATTTTTGCCAGTTCTATGTAATCTGATATGCCTTTTGCAGATTGAGTAAGAGGAAAATGCTTTCACATTTGTGCTCCAGGAAAAATACGGCCATTGTCCTTATGACCCTTGCCACGTGAGTATGTATATGTGCATGTGTGCATTTGTGTGTGTGTTCAATTGTAAGGTAGGACCTTAGTAAACAAAGAGACTGAGATAGCTCATTAGCTAATTCAGAATAACCACACTTAAGGGCCACCTGTGACCAGCATGGTATCACTGATATGCTATCATATATCTTAAAATAAAAGGAAGGTGTTGAGATTTAACATTAACATTAGGCAGCCTTCTGGAGTCAAAGCATACTCAGTGCAGAACCCAGCAGCCTGTGTACTACACATTTTCACAAAAGCTTTTAATATGTCTGTGAAAGGTAACATTTCTTCATAAAATTTTTCTTCCTCATTTAGAAGTAAAAGCTTCACATGAGTGATATATTTTGAAACATGGACTTAGTTGATGATTAGAAAAAAAAGTAGATTTGCTGACAGATATTGTCTACTATCTCAATAAATACTGCAGCTATCTATACATTGCTTGCATAATTTTGAAGAGACTTGGTAGAGTTTTATCAAATATAAGTAAAGGAGGGGCTGGAGATATGGCCCAGTGGTTAAGAACACTGACTCTTCTTCCAGAGGACTGATGTTCAGTTCCCGGCATCAACATGGCAGTTCACGACCATCTGTAACTCTAGTCCCAGGGAATTCAACACCCCTTCCTGGCATCTGCCAGAACCACCAGGCATGCAAAAGTGCATAGAGATAAAAGCAGGCAAAATATCCATTCACAATTAAAAAATTAAATGTAAGTAAAAGATATAAATTCCAATTTCTTTTTTTTTTCTTTTATTACAGGGAATGGTGAGTAACTTCAGATGGGCATACATTCTAAATGAGTGCTTAATTAGTGGGTTTTAGCAAAACTTGGTCTCTGTGTGGCTAGTTTTTCCTGAATGTGGAGACACAGAAAAGAGAATCATTAGCAATGAATTCCATGCTCAAGTTAACCTTATTTTGTTATTTTCTTTTTTTTTAAACAGTATCTCTTGGTAAATTATACTTTGTGCTACTTAAAAATTATTAAATAAAAGCTATTAAAATTAATAGTAGCAAATATATTCATCCAGTTGATACAGAACATATACTATGAATGTGATAGTAGAAGATACTGGTGCTGAGTGTTTGTCCATAAAAAATTAGTTAAGCTAGAGTGATGAGATGTGATGTTGCATGTTTCAATTCCAGCACTGAGGTGGCAGAAGCAGGCAGATCCTTGAGTTCTAGGTCAGCATGGCTGTATAGTTAGACCCTGTCTCACAAAAAGGTCACTACTGTGCATTAATGATTATAGACATCAAATGATAAACCAAAAATTTAACATCAAGTTGTTAACATCCTTACTACCTCCCTCTGCTTCTTCATGATAGTCTACCAACAGATGAAGCTTCTGGGGGCTGGAAAGGTGGCCCAACAGTTAAGAGCATTGGCTGCTCATGCAGAGGACCTGGATTTGATTCCCAGCACCCACATGGTGATTCACAGACATCTGTAATTCCAGTTCCAGGGCATCCAGTGCCTTCTTCTGAACTTCACAGGCATCAGGTGAACATGATGCACATGCTGGCAAAACACTCCTACACATAAAAAACAAAAATAAAGAAATATTTTTAAAAGGAAGTTTAAACCTCTGTTAATTTGAAAAACTGTGACACTTAGTGTGTCAGGAGATCCGTAGAATGGCTCTGCTTGTCACCCATGTTGTCTGCTTGTCACCCATGTTGTCTGCTTGTCACCCATGTTGTCTTTGGCAGTTCTATGCTACATAGTCTTTCCTTGGAGCTTTTCACTCTATATGCCCTGTTGTCTGTGTTCCATACATTGATCTCTTCAAGCTCCATTGTCTGTAGTTTCTTCCTCTACACTTCGCAGAGGACAAGTAAGAGCACACTGACCAGTACAGAGCTCCCGTTAGCCACAAGGGAAGCATGGCTAGAAACGTAAGTACGGAAAGATGGGGCTGTTTGCTTGTTTTCTGGGCCATGGTCACAGAGAGCATCGCAGAGAGTGTGCAACTCCAGCCCAGAGGCATGCTCTCTAAGCCACCAGGTATGTCAGGGTTCTAGTAATAGTTCCTTCCTCTTGTCCCCTCAGGCTTAGGTTGAGAATAGTAGTCTGCTGTTGCTCAATACTCGGTAAGTCACTCACCAGTGTTCCCACATCTCTCTAAAATATCCTTTTGTTAAATTCTCCTTGGCTAAACGCCTTGAATAGTCCCTCTAGTTCCAAATAGAGCCCAAGAAAAAAATTTAAAAAAGAAAGAAAGAAAGGAAAAGCCTTTCATGCACTAAGGGAAAAGGTGCACCTTCATTGTCAACATCACTGGGCTCTCAATCACCTCAGGATGTGTGTTCAAAGCACCACCTCTACTTGTAAATAGAGTTTAGCTATTCCTGTTTCTTTGTGTTGCAATGGCAGAGTTGAATAGCTACACATAGGCCTTACGGAGCACAGAGCCTCAAATGTTTACCATATGGTTTTTCAGAGGAAGGCTGCAAACCTCTGAACTAACCGAGTGATCTGCTTGTTACTTCACTTCTCCCTATTTAGAGTCAGTCCTCTCTGTGTCCTTTATGGTCGATATATTTGTCTCACACATGTTACTACAGTAAGAAGTGATCATTAGAGAAAGTCAGGATGCATTGGCAATTACAGAGTTCACACTCTCATTTTACTTTAAACTTGAAGGGTACATTTTGGTCGTTTATAAAGACTTTCTGTTCAAATTTAACATGATTGTAGGAATTTGCATCTGATGTTTTAAAATTTGTTCACCAGGAGCTGGGAAGATAGCTTATTGAGTGAAGGCACCTGCTGCCAAGATTGGTGACTTAAGTTTGATTCCTGGGACTCACAAGGCGGAAGGAAAGAACCAGCTTCTGCCGTTGTCCTCTGACTTCCACATGCACACAGCAAGCGCACACCCACAGTCACGCATGCTTCCACACCCAAGCTCATGCACACTTTCCTATACTCACACTCATGCACACTTCCCCACACCCACACTCATTCATACATGTATAAATAGCAAATGTAATTTAAAATAAGAAAAATGTTCACCAGGAAGTTCTACACACATAATATTCACAAAATGTCATTAAAATTCTATTTATTGAGTAATTCAAACAGAATTGCATGATCTAATTTAGATCCTTCCTGTATTTTCCAATAATCTTCTGAGAATAGTACAATTCATTAAAATATTATAGAAAATTGTAGGGATACACCAACCTGTGAATGAAAGAATTATACATTGTTTGGTTGCTTCTTTATTATGTTACTAATTTCTTTCAGTTATAACAATGAAAATTAGTCTTATGATAAAATAAAATGACTTTAAGTACACGAAACACAGCTCAACTAACAGAATATTTTATAATGTTATTTTAGTTTTAGAAATGAATCTGAAAAATCTTCTTTCTTTTCAACATTATTATTTTTTAACTTATTTGCATTTTATGTATGAGTGCTCTGCATGTATACCTGCATGCCAGAAGAGGGCATCAGATCCTATTATAGGTGGTTGTTAGGAATTGAACTCAGGACCTCTAGAAAAGCAGCCAATATTCTTAACCTATGAACCATCTCTCCATTCCCTGAGAACTCTTAAGTTTATTTTAAGATAATAACCATCAGGTGGTATTGGGGAATATTATTTTAAAGGGTGTTACTTTTGTTTATGTTGCATTTGTTTAACTCTGTGAGGATGTGTTACTGTGCCTGTCTAAAACACCTGATGGTCTAACAAAGAGCTGAACGGCCAATAGCGAGGTAGGAGAAAGGATAGGTGGGGCTGGCAGGCAGAGAGAATATACAGAAGGAGAACTCTGGGAGGAGAGGAGGAGGAGCAAGAGAACAAGGACACTAGGGGCCAGCCAAGGAGTAAGAGTGAAAGTGAGATACACAGAAGTAAGAAAAGGAAAACGCCCACAGGCAAAGGTAGATGGGATAATTTAAGGAAAGTTGGCTAGAAATAAGCCAAGTTAACTCCAGGCATTATGATTAAGAATAAGCCTCCATGTGTGATTTATTTGGGAGCTGGGTGGTGGGCCCCACAAAAGAGAAAAAACAACCAACAACAATTAGTTGCCTGTAGTTCTTTGTATGGAGTGGGTACCCAGGAAAACCCTTTTGTGTTAGCATATCTACTGATACTGCTATTGTTCAGGTAATTGTTTATGCAGCCATTTCTAGGAGAAACTGTTTCAAAACAGACTTCCTGGCATCCTATCTCTAACCATCTTCACACTCCCTCTTTCAAGATGTTTCTGGAGCCACAGATGAAGGAGCTGTGATACAGATGTATCAGCTGAGGTTGGGAACCCCATGATGCATTGGTCTCTGTATTGTATCCAGTTGTGGTTTTCTCTGATGTCTCCGTTTGCTGTAAAGAGGGGCTTCTTTGATGAGGGGTGGTGGCTAGACTTACCCAGGAAAGGTGGCTTGAACACAGAAAGGGCTTACAGACTGTGGCCTTTGAACTTCTTAGGAGCCTCTGTGGGGCTGGAGAGATGACTCAGTGGTTAACTGCACTTGCTGCTCTCGTAGAGGACCTGGGTTCAGTTCCCAGCACCCACATGGTGGCTCACAACCTCTGTAATGCAGTTCTACAGGACCTAATACTCTCTTCTGGAATTTGAGGGTGCCAGGCACCCAAGTGATATACATGCAGGTGAAACACACACATAAAATAAAAATAAAACATTTTTAAAAGCCTCTGAATGTATCTACTATGTTAAATATCATTTAGAACAAAGATAATGATATAATTTCTTATTAAAGTGGTCAATTTATACTCAGAATGCATTCTCAAATGAATATTAGTAGATTATAACACATTTTTAGAAGATGTTCATCAAAATGATGAAATGACCTGGGCCCAGTGGGCTATGGTGTCACCTGTAGGCAGGAGTTGCTAGGGAGGCAGGATCTTCCTGCTTCCACCAGCAAAAGTAAACCCTCCCTCCTTTCAGGTCTAAGCAGGAAAACTGATAAGAGCCCATCTCCAGAGCAAACAATAAAGAAATATACATACTATGGTAGTTTGTGTATTTAATAATACACTACTACTACTACTAATAATAATAATCTCATAGGGAGTGGCACTATTTGGAGATGTGGCTTTGTCGGAATGCGTATGGCCTTGTTGGAGGAAGTGTGTCACTGTGGGGGCAGGCTTTGAGGTCTCAGATACTTAAGCCCAGGCTCAGTGGCACACAGTTCTTTTCCTGCTACCTGCAGATTAAGATGCAGAACTCTCAACTCCACCTCCAACACCATGTCTGCTTGCATGCTGCCATGCTCCCCATCAATATGATGATGATGAACTTCTGAAACTGTAAGCTGCCATCTCAATTAAAGGAGTTGCTTTGTAAGAGTTGTTACAGTTATGGTGTCTCTTCACAGTAATAGAAACCATAACTAAGACATATATGAAAACTAAGAATAATTTGGGTGTTGAGAAGCCCAATTCTATTACATATTGACTTGAGAAAAGTAAAAGATTAAATGATGCCTGTGTGTGGGTTTAAGATTTTGTTTGGAAAAATTTGTAAAGGCTTTCTCGAGGGTTTATTTTTTTATGAATTCAATGTCCTGGGGCAAATCATTTAGTCCTTAAATTTCACTTGAAGCAATAATCTCTAGCTAATGTCTCTCCAAGGTCATTAGCTAATTACAAGAGCCCTCAGAAGCTTCTTGCTATGAGTTTCTTATGATGTGGACCTTAAATATTTCCCAAGACCTATGTGCTAGAGGATTGGCTGCCAGTGTATGTTGCTTTTAAAAGACCGTGGAACCTGTGGCCTGTGAAATGTGTTGGCAGGTAAAGGAGCTTTCAGGCAAGCCTCATAACTTGAGTTCTAGCTCTAGGACTCACATATGGAAGGAGAGAACCCACTTCCACAGGTTATCTGCCACCAACCCCCCCCACCACACACACCATTGAATCTACTCCTAACACAAAATAAAAGTTTTTTTTTTGAGGGGCTGGAGTAGGGTGGGATTGAGACAGGGTCTCACTATGGTCTATATGTCAGTATGTAGATCAGGCTAGCCTCAAACTCATAGAGACCTGCCAGCCTCTACCTCTGGAGTGCTGGGATTAAAGACATGCTATCACACCTGGTAAAATAAATAAGTTTGAGAGAGAGAGAGAGAGAGAGAGAGAGAGAGAGAGAGAGAGAGAGAGAGAGAGAGAGCAGAATCTATAGGATATGAGGCCTGATGGGAAAAAGCGAGGTCCTGTGTACTGTGCCCTAGAAGGGACCAAGGTGCCCTGGGGACCTCCTTCCTCTGCTTTTGTGCCTGACCATGAGGTGATCAGATTTTTTCCCTTGTTCTCCCCACCATAATGTTCCGTCCCCACCAGAGACTTCAGAACAATAGAACCAAGCAACCATGGACTGAAGCCTCTGAGCTTATGGACAAAAATAAACTTTTCTTCTTTTTTAGTGGATTGTCTCAGGTATTTTGTTGTGGCAATGGAAAGATAAACTAACATGTAATTTGTGATTGTTAGGATTCTTTTCCTCCTCCTCTTTGTTTTTTGTTTGGTTGGTTTTTTCTTTGTCTTCTTTCCTTCCTCCCTCCCTCCCTTTCTTCCTTCCTTCCTTCCTTTCTTTTTTTGAGACAAGGTTTTGCTATATAACCCAGGATGGTCTGGGGCTTGCTATGTAGAGAAGACTGGCATTGATTCCATGATCTTCTGGCCTTGGGCTAATTACTGGGAATTTAAACCTGTCATCCTGATTGAGAGAAGATACTTTGATCTACTGATGGAGGTGCCTATCACTGAAAAGTGTGACTCTGGACTTCGGAGTGCAAAGACAAGCAGAGTCACTTAGAGAAGAGCATGTGCCACTCACATGCCAAGCACATTCCACTCAGAATTTACAGAAATAAAGTGGGGATTACTTACTATGTAGCCACGAAAGGTGAGTGCTCCGTTTGCCTGTAGTAAAGAGGTGACGTCACCTGCCACGGAGAGGTAGAATTTGACTCTCAGAGGATGAAGAGTTTATCTAGCTAACAGGTAGTCTAGAGCATGAGTAGCGGCACAGGTGCTTGGAATGTTGTATTGAATTTGAGACTGTTCACTGTGGAACACAGAATTAGGGCATTTGGAAAGAACAGCTGATACTGGATTGAAAAAAGGACCTCTCTTTTCTTTTCTGTCATTTCTTGTAGCAATAAGTTCAGATGCACAGCACATTATGAAAGCAGTATGCCCACTTTACAACTGAGGGAAATGATAACCAAAGAAGTTAGACAATGTGGCTAATCCTGATCTTTCTCTTTCAAAACTGTGTTGGGTTGTCAAGACCATATTGTACATGTGTTATTAGTTGAGCCTGAAAACTTATTTCTTCCATCAAGGGGCTCTTAGAAAAGTCTACAAGAGATCAGATTTCTCCTCTTCCTTTCCCTGTCCTTCCCTCTCCTGTTTTCCCTCTCCCCCTCTCTATCATCTATCTATCTATCTATCTATCTATCTATCTATCTATCTATCTATCTATCATCTATCTATCTACCTATCTATCTCTATCTATCTATATCTATCTATCTATCTATCTATCTATCTATCTATCATCTATCTATCTACCTATCTATCATCTATCTACCTATCTATCATCTATCTATCACCTATCTCCTCTGTCTCTTACTTTCTCACTCTCTTTCTTTTACAAGTCATAATATGCTGTCCAAGGTGGTCACAAACTCACTCCTGTACTCAAGTGATCTTGCTGCCTTAACTGCTCAGATAGCAGAGACCACAGACATACGACCAAATGGAGAATGGATGTTCTGGTGATATAAACATTCTTTTCATGGGGCAATGATACTGTTTTGTTTTAGAAAACTTTATTGAGATATAATTTATATCCTACATATTTCATCCATTTAAGGTCTACAATCCAGTGACTTTTAAACATATTTACAGAGTTATCTGTCTATTACTAAAATCGATTTCCTGATATTTTTATTTTCTCAGAAGAAAATATCCCTGCACTCCCCTCCCCAAACATTCCTGCTCCAGCCCTGGGCACCACTAACCTTCTTTATTCCTCTATAGTGCTGTCTCTACTATGGATATTTACAGAAATGGAATCATGCAATTTGTTGTCCTTTGTAACTGATTTTTTGCTTAGCGTAATACTTTCCAGGTTCATCCATGATATAGCACCTCTCACTACTTCATGTTGTTTACCAAAAGATTTGTGTTTCATTCATATGGACAGTTCAGATATTTCTACTCTGTGGTGTTAAATAATGGTGCCATTTTACTGTTTATAGATGTGATTATTTCTGCAAATTTGTACTTAAAATATTTGTTTTATATTGGAGGTTGGTTGGAGGCAAGTCTGTTACTTCCTATAGTATAGATCAAAATACACATTGGTTGTGGTATGTATGAGAGCTCCTGGTGTATAGCTTGTGTTACAGATGTGTAAAATGTGATGGGGATGCAATTGTAATACATAGGATGAAACTTTCTGTAATGACTTTCCAGTGGCACACTCCAGCCATTTGCATTGAAGAGAACTGCTCAAGTAACTGAGACTCTAAGCAGAGGAAGTATTTTCCCCCTAATGTCTTTTCCTGTTAGATTTACTATTTTGAGAAGGGATAGATACAAAAATGTCTTCCAAATACAAAACAAAGGAACTTTAAAGAAGTCTTTAGAAATATCTTTCTAATTGAAAGGAGGATAGAAAACTTTTGCATTTAATCTTACAGGATGTTGCAATTCAAAGACACTTAAATGGTGCTTAATGCATAATCCCTCCTTTGCCAGACAGAGAAGTTCCCTGATTGCACTCTTGAGATATTATAAAACATTTCTAAGGCTGCTACTAAACTAAAGAATTGTAAATTGGTAGGTTTTCAAATAAGTTCCTGCAGACCTCAGTCTGGTCTAAAGTTTCCTGTTTTTACAATTAACTCCTCATGTTTCTTTGTTGAAGTGTGTGTGTGTGTGTGTGTGTGTGTGTGTGTGTGTAACCTAAAGATAGACCAGGAAGCATCTGGACCATCTGGTTCCAGAGGGGAATCCAGATTTCAGTGAAGGATGGGTTGGATACTAAATGTAATTTGGATAACAATCCTAAGTTAATGTAATGTTCCTGTTCTAACCCTTCAGTCAACACTATCCAGAATATATTTTGCCTGATAACACTTGTCAGTTCTTCCTGGGTTTTCACTCTTCAGTGAAGCAGGTTCGCCTGTCTTAGAACAATCTGGGTATAAGAAGGGACCCTTTCATGTCGTTAGGTTTCTGAGGCATTACAAAGAGACGTAAAAACGTTAGGCACTGGTGCTCCTAAAAGCCACGCTTCCATCCTGGTGCCAGCTCTCCTGCTACATCTCACTTGCCAAATAAAGAACTGTGATTAAGAAAGAGTCAGCAAGAACAAAAGGAAAAGATTTCTTGCAACCAGGATGACTCAGGATGTGTGTCTAGGCCAGGGAAAGGCAAGTCTGTGTTCTCGACCACATGAATGCATTCTAATTTGAATTAAGATGATTTTGGAAGGATATTTGTTTCCAGATTCTCCAAAAGCAAGATATTTATTCTGGTTTTTTTTTTTTTTTTTAAAAAAAACGTTTCATTTGTTTTTGTGTATGGATGTTTTGCCTGCCTGTATGACTGTGCACCATGAACATGCAGTGCCCACAGAGGAGGGAGGAGGGTGTCGATCCTCCAGGACTGGAGTTACAGATGGTTGTGAGCCACCATGTGGGTGCTGGGAATTGAACCCAGGTCCTCTTAAATGCTGAGCCATCTTTCCAGCCCCAGTATTTCTTCCTGTAACTGTAGAAGCTGTGATATTTCAAGCTTTTGGTAAAGATTTCACGTTTGGGGGAACAATGATGAAAACACACACCAATCACAGTAATAGAGCATTTGTTGTGAACTGCCATTGCATTGAAACTTACTGCTTTTCTTGCTTTCCATATGAAGTGGGAAGCACAGAAAGGCTCAGTCTGTGTCTAGCTTCACACAGCTCGTGAGTCTTGCCATCAGAGATCCAGGAGTCAGGCTCCAAGGAATTGTGCTATTAATCCTGTATATGATAAAACATTTTTACTGTTAACTTAAAATATGAGGGCTGGAGAGATGGCTCAGCAGTTAAGAGTACCAGCCGCTCCTTCAGAAAACCTGGGTTTGATTCCCAGCACCCACATAGTGGATCACAGCCGTGTGTAACTCCTGTTCCAGGGGATCTGATGCGCTTTTCTGACCTCCATAGGGACCAGGCACATATGTAGTGAACACATATACATGCAAGGCAAATCATCCATACAATAAAAATAAAATAAGAGATACAAAAAGTACACATCAAAGTAGTAGTCAAAGTAGATAAGTATATATAAATACCATACAATACACAATGCATTGTAAAATCACAATACTATATTGTTTTGGGGAAAAAAAGTGTTTGACACTCCATTTCATCCTAGGTGTACTATATATGATAAGGAATGACATTTGGACATAAGGAAGAATAATATTTAACTTGCTAGGGAACTGTTTATTTTGATGGGTCTACTAGTGCACAACATAAATGATTTTTGATAAATGTCACACAACTTGGATGACTTACAAATATTTTCTCTTGTGGCTCTTAGTTTTGGATATTTTTCGATGACCAACCAGTCAAAAAACAATGCCTGAATCACGGGAGCTCCAGTTAGGGAATGCCATGTTGAAAGGCAGCTTTGGTTACTCAAAAGCCTAAATTTCACTTGAACTTTCAAGACTATTCTTGTTTCGAGGACGGCTTTTTTGTTTTGTTTTTCTTTTTCAGGGAAAGAAGGAAAAACACAATCGACCCTCTCTTCCGCCCTTCCAAGATGTGCCTTTGCTTTTTGCTGCAGTTTTCCTATTCCTTTTCGCGGACGAAAAAGCGTGTTTAACAGAGCAAATGGAAGTGTCGGAAAGAGGATGTCTGCATCCCTCGTGTTGAAAAGAGATGGGCTTCGTTCCCCTTCCTTCGCACATCAAAGCAGGCACTCCGGGAGGAAATAAACCATAATTAGGCATGAGCGAACAAGCAGGCAGACCCCCTTCCTCAGCCTAGCCCATCCCCGCCCCCTGGGCCCTGGCAGCCGTCCGGGGCGCGGGCGCGCCGCGGGCCACCGCGGCAGCTGCAGCACCCGCGCCCGCTCGCCGCTCGCCCGCGCGGGCCGCCGGGATCTGGGCGGCGGCGGGCCGGCCGGGGGCGCGCGCGCGGGGCGCGCTCATGCAGCGGTTTTCTTCTCCCACAATCCAGAGGCAGCGGCGCGGAGGGCGGGGAGTCGGCGGAAGGATACGGGCGCGGAGGGAGCGGCGCGCTCGCCCGGCCGGCCGGCGGCGGGCGCGGGTGTGCTGCGGCACTGCGGTTCTGAGGCCGTTACCCCGGCTCCTCCAGAGGGCGGCGGAGGAGGCTGGAGCGCGGCGCGGCGGCGGGGGAGCGCCCGGGCGTCGCCGAGGCACCGCAGCCGGACGGTTAGGGGCGCGCGTCGGAGCCCCCGGCCCCGGGCAGGGCAAGGGGGCTGAAGCGAGCGCCAGGCCGCGGAGGGATGGTGAGCGCCCGGCGCGGGGCGAGCCGCGCCTGAGCAGGCGAGGGCTGCGGGCGGACGCTCCCGGCGCCCCGTGCCCGCCGGCCGCTGGAACGCCCGGAGCCGCTCGCCCAGGTCCAGCCCGGACGCCCCTCAGCCTCCACGTTGGGCTCGATTCCTCGGCGGCCGCGGCGCTGGCCGGCTCCCTCCGGGAGGGAGCGGGGCAACCTTGACGGGCTTTTTGTCTGGTGCCCTGGCCGCTCTTCGCGTCCTCCTCCTCCAGATGCCTTTCTTCTGCCCCTCCTCTCCGGTGCAGACACTGCCAGCGCCGGCTGCGGCTCTGCGCGGGATTTGGGCTGGTTTCCCCTGGGGGGTTTTGAGGAGGGAGAGTCCTTGCCCCTCTTCGATGGGATTTTCCTCCGCTGCCGAAATGGACTTTCATTGATTTCGTCCTACTTCTACGTTTAGTGACCAATTCCCTAGGCGTATTTGTGGTACTTCCCCTTTCCCCCCTCCCGAATATATAATCTGTAAAATGGAGAACGAAATCTTTACTCCCCTTCTGGAGCAGTTCATGACCAGCCCCTTGGTCACTTGGGTAAGTGAGATGTCCTTTATTGTATATTTTGCTGTGTTATTTGTGGCTGCAGAGAGGAGGTGGGCGTTAACGTCGTGATACTCCTTGTGTTCTAGGTTAAAACGTTTGGACCTCTGGCTGCAGGAAATGGGACCAACCTGGATGAGTATGTGGCCTTGGTGGATGGGGTATTCTTGAACCAGGTCATGCTCCAAATGTAAGTGCTTTCTTCTCTTGGTAACTTGTTTTCTTTGAAAAATAACATACTTTGAACTTAGATTTCACGTCTTAAACCCATAATTTGGTTCTTTGGCCAGAAAAAAAAAAAATCAGGTGGTTTAATTGGATCTTAGAAGGAATGGTAATCTTATGTGCCCATCCTGCTTATTAACCAAGTAGTTACACCTCTTAAAATTGAGAAACTTTCAGTCTTTCACTCTGCCAGTCCTGTCTGTATTGACATTCATTGTCTTCAGCGCTGAAATTCAATCCACATTGTGTTATCTTTGGTAATTTGGTAAAATAACGGGGACAGAGAAATCTTGTCTACGAGAGGAAAAGACTTAACTGTCAAGTTATGAGCAAATATGTTCCTTAAGAACCTTTTAAATCTAAGAATAAATGGTTCAAAAATTGAAACTGGTGAAGTTTAATATTTCAGAAGTGAAAAATTAGTTAAAATTACTGATTGGTCAGGAAGAGTTCTGTAGCAAGCATTGTAAATATCTAAGTCTGATTAGCTGACTTATTGTATTTTTAATGAATTATTAAATTGCTTAGTATTTGGGGAATTATTTAAAGATTTTTGAGGTTTATGTAAATAAGTGAAGTCTTGACAGCTAGGTTAATTAAATCTTTTGATTGTCATATTGAGTTCCTGCTAAGTAGAAATGTGGGTTCTGAGATAGAAATTGAATACTGGAAGCATATTAGTACTTAAATCAGAGAAATAAAAATGACTACATCTTATTATGGTATTGTAGTGCTTCAGTGATTGTCACTCGCTGATATTACAGTTGAGTTTAGATACTTCCTTTTTAATAGAGTCTTATTACAAGAGTAATCTCATAACTTTTGTTTGAAGATACTTCTGTCTTTTATATATGTGAGAAATTGATGCGTATAAATACTGTTATTTGAATTTGTATGCTATTCATTTTGCATATGTCAATTTCGTATTTTATGGGAAGTGATTTTTCTTTGTACATTTTCTATTTTAAGAGGTTTGTGCTGGTTGGTTTTTTTGTCATCTTGACACAAGGGTCATCATGGAAAAGGGAACCTCAGTTGAGATTTAAAATGACTGTCATTTTTGCCTGTAGGCATGTCTGTGGGGCATTTTCTTGGTTGCTTGATGTGGGTGGCCCTGCCCACTGCTGGCAGTGCCATCTCTGGGCAGGTGGTCAGTGGTGTAAGAAAGGTATGGGGGGGGGGGCAGTAAACAGCGTTTCTCCATGGTCTCTGCTTCAGTCCCTACCAGCAGCTCCTGCCGTGATGTTTTCAGTGAGGAACTGTTACCTGGAAGTCCTCCGCAAGCTGCTTTTTTTCTGGTCATGTGTTTAGCACAGCAGCAGAAAGCGAACCAGCACAAGTTTAGAATTGAAATACATGAGGTTGTCCAGCGTTGACCTCCGGGTCCTCAGAGATTCCTGTGCTGTTTGCATGTGTGTGTGACCCTACAGGAAGTACTGTTGTTTTTATACCTATTCCATAGAAAAATTGTTGTGTGTGTAGGCACTTGAATTAGCTAAAAAATATATGTATTTTTTTCCTTAGAAAGGAAAAAAGAATGTAGACATTTTCAGGATTAGTGCATTCTTAGCAAATATTTATAGAATTACTTTTTGTTTGACATATCCTACTATTTCCTAAGTAAAATGATAGAATACTGTAACACTGTTGTAGGAGGGGAAGCTATTATAGATACTCCCAGTTTCCCTTATGTCTCTATATCTGTTTAATTTTAGGCAGGAAAATTTGAATTTTGAATGCTGAAATCCTACCAAAATAGGAAAATACATTAATTTTTCACCTTAAAGTTTTTTTTTTATTTAATGTTTTTATTTGTTTTTGAAACTTAGTACTTGGGTGAAGAGTTAAGAATATATTAGCTGTTTTCACTTTGATTTCACACTTTAGTTTAAAAAATATATGTATATATATTGAAAATAGTGATGTTCTAAAAGAATAGTAGCCAGGTTCTCCCTAGCCCCTTGGGAGGGGATGATCTGCTTTCCAAACCTCAAATCTACTTCTGTGTTTTCTGTTCCACCTCTCAGCTTCTCTAAATGATGTTTAGTGTCCTGATTCTGTTCTGAATGACCTATATAAGGGAATAAAAGGAAAAGAAGTATTTTTTTCTTTCTTAAAATAATTTGTTAAAATTGGGTCAATACAAGTATGTTTAAGTGGGAGAGCAACAAAGTATCTTATTACTATTTTGTTTGCTTATTTTTAGGTACAGAGTCTTGTTATGTACCCCTGGCTGTGTAGATGAGGCTGGCCTGGGACTCTCAGAGCCACTTGCCTCTGCCTTACAGGTGCTGGGATTAAATGCATGCTCTACCATGTCTCACCACAATACAGTGTTTTTAAGAACTATATTTTGCCAACAGTTAGTTAGAAATTGTACTGTATAGTTTACTCAGTTGACTGTATGATCTAATGAACTCTATTACAATGCCAGTTGAAACTCTGCCATGAAAGGATAGTTAAGCTAAAGATGAACCTTAGTTTAAAAAATTTATAGATTACATTTGGTTATAGAATTTATGAGCAAGAATCCTTTGTAAATGAAATGGTGTATTTTTCTTTGTGTTCCTTATACTTGAAGTTTGTTTAGTTTCTTGGATCTGTGGGTTTCATTTTTACCAAATTTGGAAAAAATGAAGGCATTGTTTCTTTAAATATACAATGTGTGTGTGTGTGTGTGTGTGTGTGTGTGTGTGTATATACACATGTCTACATGAACTTGTCTTTTCTCCTTTTGGAAGTCCAGTTACATGTATATTAAGTTCTTAGATGTGGTTTTAAAGCTTATTGAGAGGTTCATTGGTGGTTTTGTTGTTGTTGTTTTTTTCTTTGATTTTGAATAGTCTGTTGTGATATTCATGAATCTTTTCTATTATGTTTAATCCTACCCAGCATGTATTTCATTTCAGACATAGTTTACTCTGTAGAAAGCTTGCCCATTATAGCTCCTATGTTTAGATTTTTCAGTTTTATCCCTTTAGAATATAGTTATAATTGTATTACTGCCATGTCTCCTAATTCTGTCATTTCATTAAGTTGGTTTTGATTGATTTTTCTCCTCAGTATGGATTATATTTCTTTCCTTTTTATCCTGGTGATTTTTATTAGATGTCAAATATTTGAAATTCTACCTTCTTGTTAGATATTGGATGTTTTACTGTTCCATAAAATACAGAAATCTTGAGCTTTGTTCTGCGATGTATTTAAGTTACCCAGAAACAGTTTTATCTTTTCAGAATTTGCATTTAATTAATTAGTTAATTAATTAATTTGAGACAGAGTCTCTCTGCATAGCCCTTACTTTCCTAGAAGTTGCTATATAGGCCAGGCTGATCTCACGAAGATCCACCTGCCCCTGCCTCCCAAGTACTGGGATCAAAAGTGCGCACCACCATAGTGGCTGTGAAGTTTGTTAGGAAGTGCTTTTTTGTACTATTGAGTCAAAACTCTCTCCCAAGTACTGTGATTGGTGGGAACAGTAACTGTTTGTGTTGTTACCTGAAATAACGTTTTGGTTCTTTCAATGCCTTTGCATAGTGTTAAGGACACTTACATGTACTGACAGGAACTCAGATGAAGTCTGTAACTGTATTCTCTGTGGTCTTCTCCTCTATGATATCCTGCCATGCGTATTTAGCTGCATTGCCTCCAGGATTAGATCTCTCTACTCAACTCAACTCAGGGATTCTACTGCATTACCTAGGTTTCCTCCTCCCTGTTCATGGACTGGAGATCTTGTAGGCAGTAAGATGAGGCTGTTGTTGGGTTCATGTTCTATCAGGGATCATGGTTTTTGTTGCCTCATGTTCAGTGTCTTGAAAAATATTTCATATGTTTTGTCTTCCCCTGGTGCCCAGTTGTTTCAGGAAGGAGGGTAAATTTGCTTCTTGTCAAGAAGTAGAAATCAGTTTATATAGTTTAATTACATTTTTGCTCTTATCTTATTGCTTTCATATGGAATATAGATTTTTATTAGAGGAAGCTTAGTACTGAAATTTTTTCATTCAAAGTATTCGTTAAGAATAAGAATATTTATTATATCAATGATGCTGATGTTAGCAGTTTGGACCCAGACCCTGAAAATGAGAAGATGACTTCTTTGTCACATTCTATTAACCTTGTCTTAGAATTTTTACTTTGTTCACTGATGGGGAATCCATTGTATTTAGAGATAACTCTTGGATTTCATTGAGTAGTTCCTTGAATCAAATAATGTCAGAGCTTGTGACATAGCATTTAGCTATCTTTAAGTAACAGGAGGGAAAAGCTCTTCAGAGCTCTAGAATGAGAAGCCAGCTGTTCTCTGTGCTTCAGGGCATTTTCCTACTTTAACTGAGTGAAATAGTCCTTCACTGCACTTATTAGATATATGGCTTGATATCAATAAAGAAGAAAAATACTCTTCCTGTGTTGTGTCTCCCATGAGAGGAGGTGCGCATGACAGGCCATGGTTTTGTGTGGAACTGTAATCAGGAGTGCTTTCAGTTCCGGTTCCAGGAACTGTCAGGATGACATCCAGCATGTTGAGAGTTGTTCATTCAAGAGCATTCTGAGGTGATGGACTGTTTCTCTGTGTAACTAATCCCTGCACTTGAAGACTTAGGAGAACTAGAGAAGAGCAGGTCTATTAGTTGTTACATACGGGTATGCATTTAAGTATTTCACCAAGAATTATCTTTGTAATGTTAAGTATGGGGAACATTCTCACAGGATAAATAGAAAGTAAGACCAATTCTTAACTGTTTTTTCAAAAAGATACTTGTTGACTTTCTTTTAGGATCTATGAAACAGTTTGATACTAACTGGGGAGTAGTTTCAAATTAAAAACGAGATTTGAGATTTTACTTTATTAAGACATTTAATTTAGTCAGTAATAATGTTTTTAGATTGATGTGATATAAAAATAGAAATCATAGCCTTAAGATTTAAAGTGTAGATTTGTTATTTTAATAAAATATTTAACCAGTTATTAAAGTTGGAAAATAATCTTTAATAATCTCATTTCTGATTTTACTTCTATGCTTTCTTCATCCTATGATGATGTTTTAATAATTCATAAAAGTAGGTTAATGAAAGGAGATCTGCCCTAATATTTGTGGGACCTAGGGCAGACATTCATTTATAATAGGTATAAATACTAAGAGACTATAAGACAAGCTAGCAAATGGTTAAATGTATTTTAGTCTTTTACCATGATACATATATCATTATAGTATCTTTAAAGGGTTCACATTTAGAATTAGTAAAATTTAGAATTTATAACCATTCATAGTAGAGCATGATTGAACACAGACTCCTTTCATCATTCCTGGCTTTTTCTGTTACCACAAAGAGGTTTCATGCAAAGGCATGCCTAGTGTGTCCAATTGAGGTTCTCAGAATCCCTTCTCCAAATTACTGCTCCTTTGCACTTGTCTGTCCATAGGACAGACTTGGGGGAGAGGTTTTTTGTGAAGTTGGGTTAAAAGTGTCATCTGCAAAAGAGGAGTTGGTATGTATCAGTTTGTTTATATGGACTTCTTATTTAGTGGAAGTGTGTGGCCCAGTGAGGCTAAGAGTGGAATTCAGAACAGAAATATTTTGCCAGCGTCCAGATATAATACTGGGTGAGATGGATGAAGAGATGGTTCATTTGAAAGGTCTTTTCATTAAGTGGGTAGTTTCTGAGTGCTGACTGCTAGGTCCTGGGATGTGCTCATTTCTCTACCAATGAAGTCTTTTATACTAAGTAGGAGGAGGATCTTGATACAGCATTGGCCTAAGGAGGGAAGTGGTGTCTCTCTCTACGTGGAAGAACTTTTGTAGAGCTAGGATGTGGTTAGGTAATAGAGTGCTTGCCTGGTGTGTAAAGGCTTGATTCCCAACCTTGGGGCAAAAAGAAACTTTTTTTTTTTTTTTTTTTTTGGTTTTTCGAGACAGGGTTTCTCTGTGTAGCTTTGCAACTTTCCTGGAGCTCACTTGGTAGTCCAGGCTGGCCTCGAACTCACAGAGATCCGCCTGGCTCTGCCTCCCGAGTGCTGGGATTAAAGGCATGCGCCACCAACGCCCGGCTTAAAAAAAAAAAAGAAACTTTTTAAGGAGGACATAACTGAACTCTGTGTAAAAATTTTTTAGAAATGATCAGGGTGAAAAGAAGGAGTCATTAACAGTCAAGAGTAGAAGGAAAGACATTTTAAGCAAATGCAGTAAATAAAAAGCATGGAGATGTAAATAAAAGTGGTAAAATCAATGGGCCTGAGGGAAATGGGAAAATGCAAGGCTGTTGGTGGGAAGTCACGAAGGTAGTTAAAGAGGAGGACAGGCCCATTTGAATTTGGAAATCACATATTCACACTAGAACAGCTAGTCAGCATGGTTGGTTAAGCAATAATCTTTAGCTGCTCAGGAACTGGAAAAATATCTATAAAATTGATTTAGAATTGGAAATATGGGATAGAAGAAAATATAGATTCTAAAGTGAGTAAATTATTTTTTGTGTTTATTTTGTTTTTGGTTAGCATACATCATGGGTTTCTGTCTTAGGGTTTCTGTTGCTGCAGTGAAACGCCATGACCAAAAAGCAAGTTGGGGAGGAAAGAGTTTATCTGGCTTACACTTCAGCATTGCTGTTCATCACTGAGGAAGTCAGGACAGAAACTCAAACAGGGCAGGATCCTGGAGGAAGGAGCTAATGCAGAGGCCATGGAGGGAGCTGCTTACTGGCTTGCTTCACAAGGCTTGCTCAGCCCACCTTTTAATAGACCCACTCACCTTGGGCTGGGCCTTCCCCCATTGATCACTAAATGAGAAAATTCCCTTACAGCTGGATCTCATGGGGGCATTTCCTCAGCGGAGGCTCCTTCCTCTCTGATGACTCTAGCTTGTGTCAAGTTGACACACAAAACTACTCAGTACAGTTTAATTGTATCATTTTATGGATAATAAATAAAAATAATTGCATTTTGTTCATATTTTCTTCCCTACTACACTCCATCATCTTCATGCCTTCCTTCCTCTTTTCTTCTTTCTGCAGTTAGTTCTCCAGTAATTGAATTCTTTGGTAGTGGTGTGAGCTTTAAGTGAGGAGAAAAGCAGATGGTATCAGAGGGGCTGGTAGACTAGAGCAGGACTCAGACTTTTTCCACTGATGACCTCATCTCACTTGAGAAATTTTTCCATGAGCTTAGCTATATAGCTATATAAAATAGGTATGCATATCAAGCATTTACCAAGAATAAATCAGTAATTTATTTTAAAGCAATTATTTGATATTTATATAACTATCATTTATTAAAAACAAAAGCAAATTCACATCTGATGATAAAGATATATTTATTTTTTACATAAAGAGTTAAGTCTTGGCTGAATATTTGATACTGTAGGATGTAAAGCATCTTCAACATTTTTCAGAGATGATCAATATTTTGATAGGGCCATTAGAAATTCTGATTTTATCCCAAGCCAAAATTCATTGAACAGCTTTAAAAATGAAACTCAACATAGCAATTTAAAAAATCAAACATTCTAGCATAATACCATACAAAAATACACTAATTTGATACATTCTGAAGAATGGTTATAGTATTTGTTTTCCATAATTAAACTACCATTAGTTCCATAAGATCAGGGAACATTGTATATCCATTCAAAACAGTGACATTTATGGCATACAATAGTCGTGAATCTGAACCAAGATGTTTTAGGCAATAAGTTCACTGGCATTGCATGGTATGATGACATGCACAGTGCAGCACCCATGTTATGTTTAGAGTCAAGGCTGAAGTGAAGTTTTATGATGCAGTGCAGGTAAGTGCTGCCAGAGACATCTTGGTTTTGTTAGCATTTTATTTTGATTTCAGTTTTGGATGTTGTGTATTCAGAAACCTTTCACTGTTGCCAGATTTTTTTTTTTTTTTACCCTATATTTAGTTATGTGACTTCTCTATGGGATTATAACCCACGTTTTTAAGAAACTGGGCCTAGGAAACATTTTGGCATTTTCTTACAAAACTAAACTTTGTCTTACCATATGAACTAGCAATTCACTTCTAGAAATTTGTCCCAATGAGGTGAAAACTTGCATTTTTACACAAATGACAGCACAAAAATATTTCTGGGACCTTTATTCATAGTTTCCCCAAACTGAAAGCAACCATGATATTCTTTGTAAGATAAATGTATAAACTTTGTTGTATCCATACAATGGAATAATGGACAATAATTTGCAAACCCTGCATTCAGTTTTATGACTCCATATGGGGTTGTAACTCACAGTTTAAGAGTTTGGGACTAGATGTTGCAGTAAGAATGAAGGAAGAGTAGGTTTTAAAAGAAGTAAGATGAAAGGGGGTAGAAAATTGAAGTTGTAGGGAATTGGAGAGTGTGAATAGTGATTAAGGCCAAAATTAGACAGTTGCAACAGGTACACAAGTTGACTGGAGAAAAGATAACCAAGTTGAGAAGGAACTCAGTTCATTCTTCTTGATCTCTCGGTTACCACTGGAGGTAGAAATGAATATGAATTCAAAATAAAAGTAGAAAACAAGGCAGTGATTAGCTAATTTAACAGTGTTGTTACAAAACAATAATTTTGTATAAAAACTGGTGATTTATAGGTTTATAAACATAATCTTTGCATTTTTGGTTGTGAGCCGTTGGCTTGTAATGGCTGAGCCATCTCTTCAGCCCACAATCTTTATATTGAAAAATAAAAATTTGCAGAATGTCTCAGTAATACTTCAGTAAAAATTGTTAGTATTACCTTTTTTTTTTTTTTTTTTTTTGGTTTTTCGAGACAGGGTTTCTCTGTGTAGCTTTGCTCCTTTCCTGGGACTCACTTGGTAGCCCAGGCTGGCCTCGAACTCACAGAGATCCACCTGGCTCTGCCTCCCGAGTGCTGGGATTAAAGGCGTGCGCCACCACCGCCCGGCGTTAGTGTTACCTTTTAATGTGACTTAATTTCCTAGTAAAGGCTAGAGAAGAAGTTGAAATTCACTGTGTCATTGGCAACATAACCATTTCCCTGCCCTGGGCACTGAGAGAACAGGGAAGGTGCTTTAGTTTTAGGTACTGGGTCTTAGTTTTTTGTTGAAACATGGGTTATTTACAGAGAATAAATGATAAGAAGTTGTATAGAAATACATCTTTACAAAGTCTGATTAAAAGAATGAATGAACTATAGTAAAATTCCAGATTATAGTTATTGGGAGTAGATTAGTTAGATCAAATACTTACATGGTAGGTTTGGCTTGTGGAAGTGTGGATACTCATGAAAACCAATGTATGGAAGAATTTAGATTTGAATCAATCCTTGAAGGACAACTGGATTTGGATAATTATAGACAAGAAAGGTTATTTTACATGTACATTATATATTATACTATTAAACATTATATTACACATACAGAAGTATAATGGGGATAAACTGGATTATGGCACATTTGAAAATTAGCATAATTTGGGTTGTATATAACATTCATTTGATAACCATTTGTAATTTCTTAATAGGAGATTAAAATATTGTTTTGAAAAATCATTTCAGTCTTAATTTACATAAATAGATTCAGTGTGTAATTTAGGATATACATTTGATGTTTAGTATTCAACTTCATGTAATCTAATTGAACATGTACCCTATTGTTAAATATTGAGGATATATCATTTTAAATTGTAGGAGTGCTGAAAAGCTAAGGTAGGGGACAGGTAAGAGCAAGTTAGAAGGATGGGTGATGGTGTGATGGTGTGATGGTTGTGGCCAGGTCCTAGATCAGATTGGGCTATGCAATTGGAAAAGGAACAGATTAAGAGCCATGGCAAGACAATTGATAACATTCTAGATCAAACGTGTAAAAGACAGTATAAAAGATGATGCTAAGACTGAGGTGGAGCAGTATTTTTAGGTATGTATCTATAGGAGAAAATGTTAATTAAAAAATGTTTAATTTGCCTTTATTATTTATTTTCTGCACCTAAAAGATTTAAATATATAAAACATCATGTGCCTGGTTTTGTTTGAGAACATTATAGTAGCTGTGTGTCTTAGTCAGGGTTTCTGTTGCTGTCAAGAGATACTGACCACAGCAACTCCTACACAGGAAAGCAGTTCCTTGGGACTGGCTTGGTGTCAGAGATTCAGTCCATTTCTCATGGTAGGGAGATGTGATGACGGAGAGTGGTACATATAGATGCAAAGGCAGCAGGAGAAAGGAGACACTGGCGAGGCTTGAGATTTTGAAACCTCAAAGCCCACCCCCAGTGGCATACTTCCTCCAAGGCCACACCTACCCCTGCTGTGGGGTGTCCTGTATGCTGTGAATCTATGTTGCTATGATTGATTGATAAATAAAACGCTGATTGGCCAGGAGCCCGGCAGGAAGGATAGTGTAGGTGGGACAAGGAGAGAGGAGAAGGCTGGGTGGAAGAAGGCTGAGTCAGGAGACGCTGCCAGCCACCGCGATGAGAAGCACGAGCCACATGGCAACTTATAGATGAATAGAATTGGGTTAATTTAAGATAAAAGAACAGATAGCAAGAAGCCTGCCACTGTCATACAGTTCATAAGAAATATAAGTCTCTGTGTGTTTAATTCAGTCTGAGCGGCTGCGGGAGCCGGGTGGACACAGGAACTCCAGTTACAACCCCAGACCACACCTGCTAAGGCCTGTCGGGTAGCACCACTCTCTAAACCAAGCAGTCAAACCTGTGAATGAGCTCAGGGAGGCCATTCCTAATCACCACACTGCATATTTGCACATTTGTTTAAATTTTCCTTCCTGATAAATTGCATATTTCACTTTCAAATTCATTTAGTAAGTATGAACTTAAGGATGTATTACAATTATTCTTTAGGATGTCAGAATACTTGAGGTCCTGCATTTATATAATTTATCTGGGAGTCAGCAATTTTCTAGAAATCAATTTGCATTTTATAAAAAATTAAAATATTATTACTATTGTGTATGTATTATGATTAATCCAGGTGAGTCTATTACATGGGTAACTATTGGTGCAATTATTATGGCCACTCCACGTAGTTAAAAGGAAGATTAATTTAGTGGGTAACTTACAAAAAAGGGAAAGGTAGGCCGTGGGGTCTGGGGAAGGTGTATCGAAGTCCAGCGGTGTTCTCTGGAGCTCTGCTCGTCCAGGGTCCAGGAACATAGAGAGCGCTCGCCCATCCAGATCTTGGGTCTCTCGGCGCCTCCCTTGGCCCCGCCTTGTAGGCGTGACAGTTGCCAAAGCCTCAGTGGGGGTTGGAACTTCCACATCGAAGCTGGAATGGCCGCCCACTACAGGTAACAGAATTTATTAAGATATAAATTGAGTAAATACACTCACGAATACAGAATGGAGTAGACAGCTGAAGTCTTGTGATCTGACCAGGTATGAATCCACCTTGCAGGCAGGAACAAGGAGAAGGGGCATGTGACCCTTCTCCAGCTCCTTATAAGAGGTCATGTACGACTTGGGAAGCACCTCTTCCTTTGGGCCTTATAGCCCAGGGTCACGGGTGGGGCAAATACCACTACATGTATGTGTGTTCCATGGCACATTTGTGGAGGCTAGAGAACAGCTTAGTTACCTCCTCTCACTCTTACGTGGGTGCGGGCATGGAACTCAGGTGATCAGGCTTGTATTGTTGATCAGCTAGCACTGCTGTCGTGAGCCATCTTGCAAACCCAATTCACATTTTACTTGTGATCTTTGTGTCGTACTTGTAATAATTGGGAAGATTCAAAGTTGTATCTGTGCTGAGAGGTGTAAAGCACTTCTTTAGAGTTAGTGCAGTACTGATTTCAGTAAATTTTACTATTATTGAAAGAATCATAAATCACTCTGCTTTATAATTATTTTGTAAACCATAAGGTGTATACTTGGTTGGTTGTATTTTCAGAGAAGGTATCACTGTGGAGCCCTGGCTGGTCTGGATCTCATGGAGATCTGCCTGTTTCTGCCTCCTGAGTGCTAGGATTAAAGTATACACCACCACATCCAGTCTATAATTTGTTTCAGAATTTCTGGAAGAAAAATTTGATCTTATTTGCATAGTTAACCAGAGGGTTGTGTTGTTGTTTTTCTGCAATGGAGAAATTTGTTTCAGTACTTAATATTAAAACTTTTTAAAAGCTGGCCATGGTGGTATATGCCTGTAATATCAATGCTTGGAATACTGAGCTCTGGAAACCAGAGCAAGAGCTCTGGTTTGAAACTAGCCTAGGTTACATAGTAACTTTGAAGCCAGTATGGGCTACAAACCCTGTCTGGAAAAAAACGAAAATCCTGTCCCCTATTGCAAAGTGTTTTTTAAAGTCCACTATTTATATTAGAGCTGCCTCCTCCTCATTTTGGTGCTTTTGAGGCAAGGTCTTTACACTGAGACCTAGGTTGTCCCAAATATTGGTATTTGTAGGCATAAGCTACCACCACACCTGGATTTTTAAAAAGATACAGTCCAGGCTGACCTCCAACTCATGATCTTCTTGCCTGTCTCCAGTAGTTTGCTTACTGGCAGGTGCTACCATAGCCAGCACACACACACACACACACACACAAAAGTGTTTGGGTCTGTGTCCATGCCTCTTCGTGTGGATGCCCTCAGAGGCCAGAAGTGTGACTTGGATTATTTGGAGCTGGAATTACTGGAAACCAATTGTGAGCTGTTCTACATGAGTACTAGGAACCAAACCTCAGTCATCTGCAAGAACAGTACATGCTTTAAACTCTTGGGGCATTTTTCCAGCCTACTTTTTTCTTTTAAACATTGTATGCATCAGTGTTTGGTGTCCTCAGCTAATTTGAACATATTCTAGTTTTAGTAGGTCAGAACTTTTGCAGTCTTGCTCTTGTTTGCCTGAATCTTTTTGCTTTATATTTTACTGTATTTCTCTCTCTCTCTCTCTCTCTCTCTCTCTCTCTCTCTCTCTCTCTCTCTCTCTCTCTCTCTCTCTCTCTCCTGTCTTTAGGAGTACTTTAACAAATATATTTTATCTTGTTTTAAATTGGTGGCTTTATGATGCCTAGTGTTAATCCATTTGAAGTTCTTTTTTACTGACATTTTGAAAAAGGCAAACTGATGTTTATATCAGCCCACTTTTGAATTTAGATGTTTATATTAGCCCACTGTTGTCTCTAGACTAGATCTGGAACAAATATGTCCCAAGTCACTAATGAAGGCAAACCTCTCTGACTTTGTCTTAGGGTTCAGGGATGGTGGATTAAAGCTCCACCACAGATGGATGCTGTCTCTTCTGTCTCAGTTACTGTCTATATAACTGTATATAAACCCCCATCACCTTGTGCTGACTGTGTGATGGCTTACAACAGGTCAAGAACATGAGTTGATTTGCCCAGTACTGTGGTTCTCAAAGTGGGATCAGCAAACCCCTGCCACCCTAGAGGCTCTGGAGGTTGTCTGTGAGGTCAGAATTATTTTTATACTATTAAATTGTTGTTTGCCTTCCCCCATTGTGTTACAAAAGTACTGATTATGAAATAAAGGTTGGGCTAGGTGTGTGAGTTCAAGGCACTTATGCTAAATAGAGAGACCATGCCTATAAATATAAGTAGTGGGTACACTGTTGTCCGCTTGGTGTGATCAAAAGTTGTACCACCTTGTAGTGGTAGTTAATAGATTCTTCACACAGTGCTTGTAGTTAAAATTTGTTTTTACATAGACAGTAACTTGTCTAGAGTACAAGCTTATCTTTTGTTTTATTTTGTTAGAGACAGGTTCTTGTTTTGCAGCCAAGGCTGGACTGGAACTCACTGTATAGCTCAGGCTGGCCTTAATCCTCTTTCAGTCTCTTAAAGTGCTGAGGTTACAGGTGTAAGCCACTGTGCCTGGCCAAGCTTTCTAGTTAATACACATATTTTGCCTCCATGTGTCTCTGCCAGTTGCTATAAAAGTCAGAAGAGGGTGTCTGATTCCCTGGCACTGGAGTTACAGGCAGCTGTGAGCCACCAGGAGGGTGTCCTCTGCATGTGTCTTTTTAATGGAAACTATGACAAAATACTGCATCGCATAACTAAGTATTGTTATCTCTAGGAAATATATGAATTTTTGAATTGCGAGATGAGCAAGTCTGGATTTTATGGGACACTCTTTTTGCTTGAAAGAACAACTGATGAAATATGGTTATTTGAGACAGATACATACTTTTACATGACTTAAACCAAACCTGTTATTTTAAGGAAAACAACTAATTGTATTTGTTGCTAAAATGAGATTTGAGTTGTAGAAAACATTGACATCTCAATATTTAAAGACTTAGAATGTTTACTTATTTATTTTACATGTACGAGTGTTTTGCCTGCATGTGTCTGTTACATGTGCCTTGTGCCCGAGGTCAGAACAAACTGAATTTCCTGGAACTGGAGTTAAGGATTTTTGTGAGCTACCCTGAAGGTCCTGGAAACTAAACTTGGGTCTTCTTCAAGAACAAGTGTGTGAATTTTATAAAATTTTCTAATAAAATATCTCAACATGGGAATATCTGCATAATTCAATGAATCAGGTTTTGTTTTGACACAGTCTCTCTACATAGCCCAGACTTGCACAAACTTATATACAAGATTTCCTTACATTCATGATTTTTCTGCCTCAGCGTCCCAGTGCTGGAATTGCAAGTATATATCACTATGCCCAGCCACGAAGCAGTATATTTAAAATGACCTGTATATTAGCTAAGAAACCCACATACATACATGTATTTGCCATTGTAGATAAACCAGTGGATTTTTTCTTTCCCTCCTTTCTTCCACCCTTCCCTCCTCTGTCCTTCCCTCACTACTCGACCTCCCCTTTCTCTTCCTTTCCTTCCTTGCCTTCCTCCCAGGGCACGGTACTGGGCCAGTAGGCTTTAATTTCAAAGCAAGAAAAGGTGAGTTTCATAATCCACATTGCAATTAACTGTGAAGACAGTAGTACCTCTTACTGGATTTTGAGAGTATCAAATAATAATATCAATATAATTTGAAAAGGCCATAATATATGGCTACATCATTTTTCTGATTGTATATTTTATGAAGATAGATTTTTCTTTTTATACTAAAAGCAAAACAGTGTATCAACACAGTGTATACAGAAACATGTAGTTGTTTTTTTTTTTTTTTTTTTCTCTTTTGGGAGGCCTGCCACCCAGCTCCCAAATAAATACATAGAAACTTATTTTTACATATGAATGCCCGGTCTTAGCTTGGAGTGTTTCTAGGCAGCTTTTCTAACTTGAATTATCCCGTTTCTCTTTAACTACATATGGGCTTTTTACCTTTCTTTATTCTATATATATTTCTTTCCTTCTTACTCTGTGGCTGGCTGTGTGGCTGGCCCCTGGTATCCTCCTCTCTTTCTCCTCTTCTCACTCCTCTCAAGCCTAAATTTCTCCTACTTATTCCCTCTGCCTGCCAGCCCCGTCTATCCTTTCTCCTGCCTAGCTATTGGCTGTTCAGCTTTTTTTGTTTTGTTTTTAGAGACAGGGTTTCTCTGTGTAGTTTTGGTGCCTGTCCTGGATCTTGCTCTATAGACCAGGCTGGCCTCAAACTCACAGAGATCCACCTGCCTCTGCTTCCCGAGTGCTGGGATTAAAGGCCTGTGCCACCACCGTCCAGCGGCTGTTCTGCTCTTTATTAGACCAATCAGGTGTTTTAGGCAGACAAAATAACACAGCTTCACAGAGTTGAACAAATGCAACATAAAAGAATGCAACACATCTTTGCATCATTAAGCAAATATTCCACAGCATAAACAAATGTAACACATCTTCAAGTAATATTCCACAACAGAAGCAGATGTGAGAATCCAGCTGTCTTCCATTAAAGCAAACACTAAAGAGATTTACAAAGATGTAAGGGACTCGTCACTTTCTACTAATTGTATTTTTGTTTGTTTGTTTTATAAAAAATATAGTAGTAATATTCTTTGTGTTACATATTGTAAGTCTTGTTTTTAGGTGAATTGGTAGTTTAAAATTTTTAAATTTCTAATACAATAAATGAAGATATAGCCCACATAAACAAAATCTCTGTGGAGAACTTCTGATTTTAAAAGTGGAGAGGGATTGTGAAATTGAGAAGTTTCAAAACTGCCAGTGTAATATTTGAGAGGCTTGGGGCTGGAGAGGTGGTTAAGTGGTTTAGAGCACTTGCTGCTTGTGCGGAGCACCCAGGTTCGATTCACAGCACCCACATGGTGGCTCATGCACATCTGTAACTCCAGTTCCAGTGCCCACTTCTGACCTCTACAGACACCAGGCACACAAGTGATGTGTACATACATACATGCAGGGGAAACATTCAAACACATAAAAACAACCTTATTTTTTTTTTAACTTGTTAAAAGTATTTGAAGGGCCAGTGTCTAACTTATTCTATAAGCAGTACAGAGTGGCTCAGTGGTAAAGTGTTTGCCTAGCCCTGTATAAGCCCTACTCAGGCTTTATGCAGTCAGGAAAGAAAGAAAGATAGCATAGGTCTTCTGGTATTTTAAACAGTTTAAGGCAAAACCCAAAGATAAGCACCTATATAGCATTGGACTTTTATTATTGCAGTGTCTCTGTACAGTTTTTAAAAAAGCATTGCTTCTGTTAAATGAGTGACTGCTACCTTTTTCTAGGCTAATGAGAAAAACCAAGATTTTTTTTTCCAACTTTTGAAGAAATAACTTGATGTATCTGAAAATATGCCTTTAATCTCTGTGATAGTTATGTTCCAAGGGTTACCGTTTAGTTATTGTGAAGATCACATTAGTTAATATAAGCGAATGTATTATGTATGTGTGTATATATATATATATGTATTATGTTGTTAATATTGGTTGCACTGTTGCCATGCACAGTGATTGAGTTTATGAGAATGTAAGGGGGAAATTAAACTGAAGGGATATTTAAAAAAAAAGTCACTTTTCTCCCTGATTATACTCAATGAGCTATTTAGTATTTGGATAGTTCTTAATGGTGGTGATATTTATCTAGCTAATTGTTTTCATAAAGCGAACATTCAAGTTTATGAATGTTTTAATTTAGATATATAAATTATTTCAAATGATTTATAATTAAATGTAAATGTACATATTTACAAAACGTAAAATGATCACAAAAATAAAAACAAATTTATAAGTAATTTTAAGCTAGAGTGGCATGATCACAAATATGCACACATGTTGCTAAAGCACTGATGATTAAGTACCAACGTTTAAGTACCAACACGGAACAGATGGCCCGAGAGCAGACACAACAGGCTGGGAGTCTGGGTGGAAGAACATAACACCATTAAAGCTCTCAGATTTCTTTTTTCATAGGTATTCGTCAATGAATAAATAAAGATGCAATCCTGATTTGTATCACAGCAAATTTTTGACTATTCATGTTGCAAATGTGCCAACTTTTTCTTTATATTTTTCTTAATTGTAAGATTCATGTGTGCAGTGATAGATAACATATTTACCTTCATATTCTTCGATTAGAATTGATACAGCTTGTTGTAAGTGGGTCATTTACCAATGATCACTTGTTTCAGGCTCTGTTTTACTGACAGATTGATCTAACCTCTTATGACCGTTTTTGAGCTGTGTTGCTAGGCTGTTTGCCACTAAAACATTTTTTCTTGTAAGAAGATGTGATTGATCTGTGATTAGGTGGTTTGCAAATAACTATGTTTGATTAGAAAGGTATTGTTCATGCTGTACATGTTACACGTGTAATGTTTAGTAGCTAATCATTTTTTAAAAGGCTTTTCCAAAAATTTTTTTTAAAAAACAGTGTGCTTTCAAAGGGTACCATATAAAAGTTGGTTTTGATTATTCTAAATTAATCTTTTTTTAGTACTTGAAATATTGAAATGAAAGCCAGACTGTTTAGAGTACTTAATATACTATATAGTTTTCTTTTAGAAAATTCTGGAGTATTTTAAAGAATATTTTACTGAGATTTATATATATATATACACATATATATTTAAATAACTTAAAATATACAAAGGTATGGGAGTATTTATATATTTAAGGTACATTCTTTATAGATCAGTTTTTCATTAAAAACCCTAGGTTCAGTAATTATAAGGCATAGTATGACTTCATTAAATATGTACTTCAGTTACATAACTATCAGGCAGAATTACTAGTGTTTGCCCCTAAAAGTAAATAAAATGGATAAAGTTCATAAAGCAGAAAGGTTTTTTTGTTGCTTCTCAATCTTTTTGAAAAGTGTGTTTTCCTAGTTAAAGGCTTATAGTGAAAACCAGTGCTCCTCTCTTATAACCCTCCTCCCAGCTCAGTTCAGTTCTCCAGCAAAAGAAGTTGCAGCCTTTTTGTAAACAGTATTTATTTTCTGTTACTAGACACACACATATATGTACATGTGTGTGTGCATACATACAAAGTGCTCTCTATATGGCAAACAATAGAAAAATACTGTTTACAGAGAAGTTACATAGAATAAGAGTACCCATATATATCTATCTAGATGTGGCTAACCTTTTATGTGTTCATATATTATTTTTAGACTTTATTTATTGACTTCCTTCTAGTAGTATGTAATACATCTGTATTTCTCCTTACCCTATCCTTCTAGCATGGTTTTCACAAGTTAAGACAGTAATCAGTATCTACATTTTTATTACTATAAAAAGTTCAGTACATGACTGGGTATTCTTTTTCCTGAAATACTGAAATCAGTATTTTTGTATGTGTGAGTCTATAAATTCATTCTTTAATAGTAAAGTCTTTTTCATGAGTGTAGAATTTGAGGCTCTTGTAGGCTGTTTTACCCAAGAGTGGTATTTATCACCTAAAGGTATCACATCCTTGGGGTAAAAAAGGTCTGTTTTCCATGGCCCTAACATATGTCAGTGTGACTTTAGATTAGGCATGCATCACATCAGAAACCTGAGCCTTATAATTGAGTTTATTGCTCTGTCTACTCATGCCTAGAGTGCTTAGTGTCTATCCTATCTTCCAAGTCCAGAGAGTTTATGATTTTAGAACTGTGATGTGATAACCACTTACTCTAATCAAGTAGAAACCTCTCAGCTCTATTTTCATAATAAAGCATTCAGTTAGATACAGGATAGATTGGAAACTAAAACTGGTAGGGTTCAGGGCACCTAGGTTCTGGCTTATTCAAGTCATTCTACTTTCTGTTAGTCTCTTGGCTAGTCGGCTTAATCATAGAAATTTCCTCACCTCATGTGTGTACTTGAAAGATTTGTAGGTACAGAAAAGTTTTACAAAACAATATATTTTTTATCCCTTTTCTTGAAGATCCCTGTTGAATATAAAGATTAATTGTAGGTGTTAAAGTTATTTTCCCTCATTATTTCTTTTTTACTTTTTCTAGCTTAACTTGTCATTTTTATTTCCCCTCTAATTTCTAAAATAATTTTTTTTCTTTTTTTTTCCTTTTTTTTTTTCTTCGAGACAGGGTTTCTCTGTGTAGCTTTGCGCCTTTCCTGGGACTCACTTGGTAGCCCAGGCTGGCCTTGAACTCACAGAGATCCGCCTGGCTCTGCTTCCCGAGTGCTGGGATTAAAGGCGTGCGCCACCACCGCCTAAAATAATTTTTATCTTATATCATTAATACATAAAAATGTTGGGGATGGTGGTACTCTGAACTCTCTCAGGAGGCTGAGGCAGGCAAATTAGGAGTTGGAAGCCATCTTGGGCTACATAATGAGATCCTATGTCAAAAAAGCAACTCCTTTTTGTATATCTAGGATTATCTTGGTTGTTAAAAGCAATTTTTCTCAGAAACTTAACCAAAAAACAAACAAACAAAAACAAAAACAAAAACAAAAAACCTGTATGGTGGTATTTTATTTGTACTGAAATGTGATTTTAATTGTATATTAATAAGTAAAGTTGCCCGGGGGTCAGAGCTATTAGAGCCATAGCAAGAGCGTGGTGGTGGTGGCACATGCCTTTAATTCCCAGCACTTGGTAGAACAGATAGGTAGATCTCTGTGTGTTCAGGGATACAGCCAACATTGGAGACATAGCCTTTAAGACCCGGGTGGCTGTACATACAGACAGTGACGAGGCAGTCATGTGTTTGGGTTTACAACCAATGAGAAGGCAGAACAGAAAGACTATGTAAAGACATACACACAGGAAGTAGGTCTCTTTCGGAGAGGTAGGAGCACCGCAGGAGCAAGGGTAAGATTTTAGCTCTGAGCTCTGACCTCTTGGCTTTCTCTTTTACGTTGGTTCTGTGTTTCTTATTTAATAAGACGGTTGGTTACATCTACAAACCTGCTTTTAACATAAAGTTCTTGAAAGATTTTGGTCAAACCAAAACTTAAGGTTTGAATACATGGAAATTCTTAGAGGAGCAAAAGAATTTCGAGATGTCATGTGTAAAGTGTTGGTTATGACATTTAAAACTTTGAGGTCTGAGTACATACATGCTTGTCATGGTCAAGGCACGGAATTATAATATATATGGAATTACCACTAAGTATGTACAATTATTTTAGCATCTATACATTTTCAGTAGTGATATTGAAACTTTACTGTTAGACTTAAATAACCTATAACTATAATAAAACATCTTGGTGATGACAACTGGCAGGGAAAAGCAAGTACTTCATCTTTAGCTTGACTGCTTACCGTGGAAACAGAATTGGAATATCTCAATAAAGTAGATAGTGATTTGTGATTTATTTACTTGGGTTTTATGGATAATACTGATGGAACCTTCCTCTTGGCCTTTTGTTTTCCTAAATGAGAATAAAGTCAAAGAGCTCAGTAGATCTAAGTAGATTATAAATTTGAAATTCAGTGTAGTGATTTATAGTATTTCTAGGTATCAGTAAAATATTTTCTAGTTCTAAATATTGTCAGTGTGTGAATACAAACAATCAAAGATAAGAAATGTGTAAATGGCCTCAAATATATAATAAAAATTTGTATGAAAGCTAGAAGATGGCTAGAGAGCTGTGGTATATACTGAACGTTTGTGGTTGCAGGTAATGTGTGTGTGTCTATCCATAGGTGTATCTAATATTTTGTTTTGTTGAATACATAGAACAAGATTTTCCTCCATATCTCTGCAGTTGTAACCGCGACTTCCTGACCAGATAAAGTATCATTATTACTTTATTTTATTTTTTTGGTTTTCATGACAGGATTTCTCTGTGTTACAGCTCTGGCTGTCCTGGAACTCACTCTGTAGACCAGGCTGGCCTCGAACTCACTGAGCTCTGGCTGCCTGTGCCTCCCGAGTGCTGGGATGAAAGGTGTACATCACCACCACCTGGCTAGTATTATTATTTTTATAAGCAACTAGTTCTGGTTGGTCATTTTACTTTAGAGACTTAACTGCTTTTCCATTAAATTCTCATTTGCCTTGGGCTGTTTGACTTTATTCATGAGTTTTAAGGTTTAGCCTGTCACAGCAATATTCAGTATTTTTCTTTGCAGATCCATACTGTGATTTAGGAATCTTGGTTTTCAGTAGAATAACTGTCATCAGTAGTTATTTTTGTGAGATATTATTGTGTCAGATAAAACTTGAGTGAAGAGTGACTGTTTCAAGCTGCTAAGTAGATTGGAGAAATCCCTGACAGAGTGAAGTCCTGGTTGAATGTGTGTTGTTGACAGGAGCTGGCAATGTCAAGGACCCTACAGCCTCAGACCCATGGAGGAATAGCAAAGCCTTCCTCTTTCCTCTGGTCCAAATGTGGATGTTGACAGTGTGTGCAGAAAATGTCTTCCATGGTTTTCTCTCCTTGGATGTTTATGGCCTAAAGACTGCTTTCCTACCAAGACAGGCTAAACCTTGCATCCTTGTTTATGTGTGTGTAATAACTCTTATCTCCTGTCCTGCTGTATGCAGTAACCCACCTCTCTGTTCAATTCCATGCTGAGCAGAGTGCTGATGATTCTCTTGCTGAGAGCCTAGATCACAAGCTTTCTGTCCTTGTGTCTCTCTCTGCCTGTCTTTTTCTTCATTTCCTTGTTGCCCCCAGTTAGATCTATTCTGGCAGCCATGCTGGACATGGCATTAACATATTGAAGGAGCAGGATCAGACTAGATTTCAAAAATAGACCTGTACTTGGAAGTTGGGTATATATTAACTCTTTAATAAGTGGCATTGAGGAAATTGGCTATCAGTATAGAAAAGCTACAGATTTTCTTCAGGAACTTTTAACAAGACTGATTAGTAGACAGCCCTTAAGAATCAGTTTAGCATGATTGGTAAAGAACATTACACAAAATTTGATTGTATACATATAGTGAATATTCTGCTACCAAGTGTATTAGTTACTTTTTTGTTTTTCTGTGACTAGTATACTCAAGGAAGGAAAGATTTCTCTTAATTTATGGTTTCAGAGAGTTCTGTTCATGTTTGGTCCCATGACAGTTGGAGGTATGCTACAGAGGGTAGCTTTTTATATGTTGGAGGCTCAGGAAGCAGAGAGGTAGACCAGGAAATGGCCAGGGATAATATATGTGAAAGGACCTGCTCCCATTGACAGACTGCTCCACCTAGGACTCATCTCCCAGAGTTTTCAGAACCATCTAAAAAAACATAATTAGCTGGGAATTAAGAATTCAAAACATGAGCTGCAGAGGATGGGGGACATTTCAGTTTCAAACGATGACATTCTTCCCTTAGCCCCCTATTAATAGCACATGGTCATCTCATAGTGCAAAATGCATCTAATTCTTAAATATTCAACATTGTTCAAAAAGCCTTGAATTCAAAGTCTTCTCTAAGACTCAAGGCAAATATGCACAAAAAGATACAAAAGTAGGAGAAAGACTTGTTGGGAAGAGTGTTTCCTACATTGATTTCCTTACTTCATTCACTTGCTTTATTTGAGTCCTCTGTATGCTCATTGATTTCCACCCCACACTTCCCGTGTGTGTGTGTGTGTGTGTGTGTGTGTGTGTGTGTGTGTGTGTGTGTGTGTGTGTACATGGTGCACTTGTAGTAAACAGAAGACAACTTGTGGGAGTCCTTTCTTTCCTTCTACCATGTGCTCCAGGGATCGCACTTGTACCATGTCAGCTGTGGCAGCGTGTGCTTTTATGGGCTGAGCAGTCTCATTGGCCTCTTGGTGATCTTTTTTTTATTTTATGTGTGAGAGTATTTGACCTACATGCTTGTATATATACCATATATATGGCTGGTGCCTACAAAAATTAGAAGTGATCAGGTTTCCTGGAAGTGAGTTACAGATAGTTGTGAGTCACCCCTGTGGAGGCTGGGAACCAAATATGGGTTCTTTGCAAGAGCATCAAGTTCACTTAACCACTGAACCTTGGTGATTTTTTTTAAAGTAGGAAGTAGAATTTTTTTTCATTTCAGCTATCTTACTTTCTTTGATTTCTAGTATTGAGGTGTTAGGAACTTGTGGACAAGTTATTCTGTGTCATTGTCTCACTTTTTTGTGTTTCTTTGTTGTATTTTTGAGCCTCTGTATCAACATTTTAGTAATAAAATAAAAAGGGAATGGGCAGTATATAAATGAGAGTATGAAGAATTAGAGTAAAATATGTGAGTTGTACATAAAAGAAGTAGTAAAGACAGTATTGTAGAGTAGTTGAAGAGAAAGAAACAGTAATCTGTGCCTTTTCATACAATATATGAGTTAAAACCGAACCTAACACAGTTCAAAAGTACATGATTAAAAAGTAAAACTGAAGCTGGGTGTGGTGGCGCACACTTTTAATCCCAGCACTCAGGAGGCAGAGGCAGGCAGATCTCTGTGAGTTTGAGGCCAGCCTGGGCTACAGAGTGAGTTCCAGATACCCAGGGCTGATACACAGAGAAACCCTATTTCGAAAAACAAAATGAAAAAGCAAAAAAGAGTAATAAAATGAAATAGAAGGCTCTGTAACCTTGGTTTATACTCCTTCCTAGTTGGCTGATAGACTTTCTTCCTATGGACTTGCCTTTTTTTTTTTTTTTTTTTAATTAAATCTCTACAGATGTGAGTGTGAGGTGTGGAAAGGCTGCTATTTGCAGTAATTCACACTGTATCCTTGCATATAACAGGGATTTCTGTGAACAAATTTTACTTTTGCCAGAATTTCCCTATCTGAAGTCCCTGCCTGCAAATTATAACCTTGTCTCTGATGTGTCAGGAAACATTTTTGTTTTTTGAAATAGGTTTTTTTTGTTGTTGTTTTTTGGGTTTTTTTTTTTTTTTTTTTTTGGTGACTGGGCTTCTGAAAGGGTATGGAATGCTAGCTCACCTATGTTTATATTTGTTGTTGAGAGGTTATTTCCCAGGATGCTGCTGGTCTACCTGGATACTGTACCCTGTAACTTGTTCAGACAATGGTGCAGGTGATTAGGGGACAGGAAGTTGTTGTCTTCTCTGGTGAATATTTCCTGGACAACTTGAGAAGCTCTGCTTCAGATTCTAATGTCACATTTCTGTCTCCACAGCTGTCTCTTCTCCAGCAATTTCTTTCTATACATCCTAGAGCTGGTCTCTGATTGTCTCTGTAGTCTGGAGTGGCTCTCCTGGTGCCTGGAAGAGCATTTCTCTGGCATTTACTGCTGACTCTGGCCTGGCACAAGCAGCCTGGTGTTGCTAGGTGCCAGCTGGCTGCTGCTTTACAGAGAAATTTCCATCTATGCTTATTACTATTTTCTTTGGCTCTCTTTCTCTTTTTAAAAAGTATTGTTACTTTATGGCTGTGAGTATTTGCCTGCATGTGTGTTTGTGCAACATGTGTGTTCATTGCACACAGAAACCTGGACTTCGGTGGGGCACCATGTGAGTGTTGGGAATTGAAATGGAGTCTCTCCAGCCCTGTCAATTGATTTTTTTTTTTTTGATAAGATCCATTCTGACAGAGGTGAGATAGAATCTAGCTTTAATTTTACATTTGCCTGATGATAAGAATATTGAACATTTTAAAGTATTTATTACCCATTAATATTTCTTTTTTGTTGTTCTATGCATATGTCTGATGTTAGTGTGTGCACGTGTGTGCCTGTGTGTGCCCTTGAAGGCCAAAATAAGGCTTCAGATACCCTGGACCTAGAGTTATAGATGACTGTGAGCTCAGTGTGTGTGCTAGGTGGTGAATTGAGGTCCTCTAGAAGAGCGACAAGTGCTCTTAGCTTCGTAGATGTCTCTCTAACTTCATCCATTAATACTTCCTGTTTTGAGAACTCTCTGTTTGGTTCCATAGCCCCTCCCTTTTTGTGTGTGTGTAATTCTTTATTAATTGAAAATAATTTTTCAACGCAATATATTCTGATCACAGTTTCTCCTTATTCATCTCCTTCCTGATTCTTCCCACCTCCCTACCCACCCAACTCCATGCAGTCTTACTCTCTCTTTAGAAGACAAACAGGCAAATAAAATAAAATAAAAAACCAGAATAAAAAGAAAAAAATTAAAGTCTACAAAAAGCAACACACACACACACACACACACACACACACACACACAATCAGAAATCATAATATAAACGCAAAAGATCAATTAGGATAAACAATACCCTAACAAAGCATTAAAAAACAAAAATAAAATCTCCAAAAATGCCATAGAATTCGATTTATGTTGGCCCATCTATTGTTGGTCATGGGGCCTACCCTTAAGTGTAATTTGTATGCCCAGTTAGACTCATTTACAATAAGTTACCAGTTGGAGATAGCGTCTTAGTTTGGGATGGAACTCGTGTCCACTTCCCCATCTGTCTTGGACCTGTGTGCTGCTGTAGTCTCTATGTCAGACCTGTTTGCTTGTGTCATCCATCCCCTCTGGTTCTTAGATTCTTTCTGCCTCCTCTTCCACATGTTAGAGCCCATTGAGGCTTTACCCAGCAGGTCTGCATAAAGAGGATGATTGGATCAAGTACCAGGTGTCTGAGATGGTCTGCACTTGGCTGTGCTGGGGGGGGGGGGAGGATCTTTTGCTCCACCCCTTGGCATTCTTTTAAAAACCCTAGGGCAGAGACAGTCAGGGCCCAATGGATTAGGATCCAGGACCTCCTAATTTTCTATCTGTTTCTCTCCCCTCTATCCTTCTAACTAATATTTCCTGCTATTCCTTTTTCTTCTATGTCTATATCCCCCTTTTTCTTTTTAGAAAAAGATCTCTGAACCTAGTGTTTTTTGTTGAGCATTTTTCCTGATCATTACCGATAACAACTTGTAACCAACCACCCTAAATGATGACAAATTTCCATAACCCACTGAACAACCAAAAACTGCCCACCCCACCTCTTGGGAATGTGGGTGTCATGTTCTTAAAATTACTTCCTGTTCTCTGGGGCAAAGGCATCTTTAGTGTACCCTGCGAAAAATTGGGATAATTGTCAAGTCCCGGGAGAGCTAGCTGTATCATTTGTTATCCAGTCTCTGTGTAATGGAAAGTGCAGGGCTTGTCTCAAGTCCTGGCTAGAGTAGTTTGTGAGACTGGATCATCTCAGCCAGCCACCTTGAAATGGTCCTGGGCAAATGAATTAAATTTTTCTTAATAAAGAAAAGAAGAAGGAGGAGGAGAAGGAAAAGAAGAATTGTATTGAGCTACAGTTTGTAGTCCAAAGCTGATCTTTAGGTGGTGTTAGTCAGCTTAGTGGCCTTACCATAGTCCAGGTGGAATCATCATTGTGGGGCCCCATCCTCCTTTTTGGAGACTTCAGAGATTGCATTAGGTCAGATTATTCCTTTTCTTGGTAATTTTTTCCCAGTAGTTCTCCCTTCTTTGGATGCTTATTTGTCCAAAGGTCTTTAAATTCCTCAAGATGGTTGTTTTTATTTTCCTGGAAAGACAAAACCCTCCACAACCCTAACTTTGGGGAGTTTCCCTTTTGGCAAGTTATATCTGATCAAATGAAAAGCATTTGTTAAGTTTTATAAGTTAGTTTAGATTGAGCGGTCACTCTGTTTGATGAACTATCACCTCTTCTAATCAAGAGGTCTCTCTTGTTCAAATCTAATCTTTATCAAGTTTGATTTATAGTTTCTCCTGATTTTTGTTTTCTTTTTTTTGTTGTTGTTGTTGTTTGTTTGGTTTTGGTTTTTTTCAAGACAGGGTTTCTCTGTGTAGTTTTGGTGCCTGTCCTGGATCTCGCTCTGTAGATCAGGCTGTCCTCGAACTCACAGAGATCCTCCTGGCTCTGCCTCCCAAGTGCTGGGATTAAAGGCGTGTGTGTGTGGGGGGGGGCGCCTGACTTGTTTTATTTTCTAAAGCTATTTTATCATCCAGAGCAGTATGGTTTTTTACAATAGGCATCAGATCCTTTAATTGCTCTGGGACAAAGTTTCCCCCACTATGACAGGGAATGACTGTGAGAAGCCCCCCCCCCATGTCGGCAAAGGGTTACCCTGTCTGCCCCTTGTTGATCTGCATTCATTGGTCCAGTGTTGACCTTTGCCTCACCTTCTACATACTGCAGAAGGAAGGGACCTTTTGTTTAGATTATTTTTAGAAAAAACATTGTTTCTAGAAAGTTCCCTTTTTAGGTGACCTTGTTTGCCACAATTAAAACACTTGATTTTTTTTATTTTTCTTCAAACCTCTGGAAATCACCTCTCCTATCTAAGCATCATCATGGTTATGAGATTCAATATTGACTGTATCTTGGATCCTTTCTTCTTTGGGTGCTGATCTTGCTTTTAAAGACCTAATTATACCTTTGCATTGTGAATTAGCATTTTCAAAAGCCAAAGATTCAATTATTATTGTCTAGCTTCTGAATTTGGTATCATTCTGTTTACAGCTGAAGTCAATCTCTGTTTAAAAAAAAAAGAAGTCAATCTCTGTTTAAAAAAAAAAGAAATCAGTGGTTTCTTCTGGGCTCTGTATAACTTTAGTAAATGACTTATTTCTCTTTCCAACTTCTCCAGTTCTGTCCCAAGCATTCAAAGCTGCTGCTTGGCGTAAAGCCAGGGTGTGGTCGTCATGTAGAGATTGCCTTTGTACATCAGCATAATCACCCTTTCCAAGAAGTTGGTCTTGGGAGATTTCCATACCTCTAGCCCTGCTTCATTGTTCAATGGTCCTGGCCTCATCTTTCCACCAGGTCCTCCACTGTAACTGAGGACCAGGCTCCAATACTGCTATCCCCAAGTCTTTCCAGTCTTGTAGGACAGTTCTATTACTAGTTGACCATGAATTTAACATCTGCTACTCAAAAGGTAAATGCATACCATATGAGACTATTGATTCCTTAAATTGCCAATCAAATCTAGCATTTCCAGTCAGTTCTTACATAGCCTTGGGGATATCTGTCATTTGGTGGTCCCTGTAAGGTGACTGGATAAATTGTTTGGTTGTTTGAAAACCTTGGGCTGTTCCTCTCTAATTTTATAATGTAATACTGAGGTTGGTTCTCCTGTAAATTCCTCTATCTGAGTCTGAATATCTCTATGATCTGTTTTAATAAGTTTTTCTAAGGTCTGTATCTTGGCACTCACATCAACCAACTTTCTTAGAGATAAACCAAGAATTATCAAACCAACAAGGATTATCAAAATGATAATTAACATTATGTCAGTCCTGGTTAAGTTGATTTTCCCTTCATTTAATTGTTCCATTTTTAAACAATGCATTGCATAATCATACAGATATATAATTCTCTCTATCGTAATAATGTTTCCCATTTTTTAACATGGGGGAAAAAAACCTTTTTTTAAAAAATTATTTCCCCCTTTTAAGAATTCCCAATCTGCTGAGGTTGATGGTGAAAGTGACTATAAATTGTGAGGCTGACTACTGCTCTGCAGAACGGTAGAAGCCTGAGTAGGTGTCAAGGTAACTACCTAGTTTGGCAGCAGCCCAAGAAGGGGGTTGGTTTACTGAAAAAAATTAGTAATTAATAAACCCTTAGACAATAAAAAATAAACCAAGAGAGAAAAGACCCAGATTAACAACATTAGCGGCAAAGAGAGAGACACTACAGCTGCTCCAATGTAGTCTCCTGGACACACATCACAGTATAGTCAGTAAACCAACTCTTCATCTCATTGATTGCTTTATAAAGTCTTTTTTCATTATTATTTCTAGTTTATTGATTTCTACCCTGATCTTATTTTATTTAGTTTAGTCTGCCTACTAGTTTTGAGTTTGGTTTGTCCTTATTTTCCCAAGGCCTTGAGAACACATTTTTGAAGTTGTTTATTTGAGACTTTTCTGATTTTGTGATCTGGGAACTTAGAGCTGTGAATTCTCCGGACTGCCTTTTCTGTGTTTTTTCCTCACTGTTGATCAGTAGCCTTGTTGATCCATAGCCTTGGTAAGATAGAATACATGGAATTGCTTTTATTTTCCTATATGGTGAGACAGGTTTATGTCCTAGTATGTGGTTATTTTAGAGCCTCATGGATTGCTGAGAAGAATGTCTGTTCTGCAGCATTTGAGTTGGATGTTTTATAGATATCTGTTCGTTCTGTTTGATCTGTAGTGTCATTTAGCTCCATTCTCTGTTAATTTTTTGCTTAGATGGCATGTCTTGATGAGAGTAGGGCATTGAAGTCACCTACTGATAACTGTCTTGGAGTTAATCTGTTTTTTTTTTTAAAGATTTATTTATTTATTAAGTATATGAAAGAAGGCGCCAGATCTCATTACAGATGGTTGTGAGCCACCATGTGGGTGCTGGGAATTGAACTCAGGACCTCTGGAAGAGCAGTCAGTGCTCTTAACCTCTGAGCCATCTCTCCAGCCCCTGTTTTTTTTTTTTTTTTAAACACTTTAAAAAATTTTTATTTTATGTGCACTGGTGTGAGGGTGTCAGATCCCTTGGAACTGGAATTACAGACAGTTTTGAGCTGCCCTGTGGGTGCTGGGAATTGAACCCAGGTCCTCTGGAAGAGCAGCAGGTGCTCTTAACTGCTGAGCCATCTCTTCAACCCCTAATCTGTGATTTTTAAATTTAGTTTTGTTTTATGAAATTGAGTACACCTGTGTTTTGTATGTATATGTTTAGTAATATCCTCTTGATAGATTGTTTTCCTTAATCATTATTAAGTGATCTTTATCAGTTCTAATCTGTGTTGGCCCATTTTGTCATATATCAAATAGTGACTCCTGCTTATTTCCTGGTTCCATTTAGCTTGAATACCTTTGTCCATCTTTCACCGTAAGGTGATGTCTAATTTTGGTGGCTAGATATTTTTCTACAGCTAAGCAGGACTCCATTGTGTAAATATACCACATTTACTTTATTCATTCTTCAGTTGGGGAATATCTTGGTTGTTTCTAGTTTCTGGCTATTATGAATAAAGCCACTGTGCACATAGTTGAGCAAGTGTCCTTGTGGTAGCGTCTTTTGAGTATATGCCCAGGAATAGTGTAGCTGGGTCTTGACATATATTGATTCCAAGTTTTCTGACGGACCGCCATATTGATTTCCATAGTGGCTGTACAAGTCTGCACGTCCACCAGCAATAAAGGAGTGTTCCCCTCCTCCACAGCCTTGCCAGCATGAGCTGTCCCTTGTGTTATTGATCTTGGCCATTCTGACAGGTGTAAGATGGAGTATCAAAGAAGTTTTGATTTGCATTTCCCTGATGGCTAAGGATGTTGAACATTCTGTAAGTGTTTCACAGTCATATTGCTCTAGATAAAACTTCAAGTACTATATTGAATAGGTAAGAAGAGAGTAGACATTCTTGTCTTTCCCCTGATTTTAGTGGAATTGCTTTGAGTTTTTCTCCATTTGATTTAATGTTGGCTATCGGCTTGCCATAAGTTACCTTTATTATGTTGAGATTTGTCCCTTGTATTTCTACTCTCTCTAAGACTTTTATCATGAATGGGTGTTGGATTTTGTCAAAGGCTTTTTTGGCACCTAGTGAGATGATCATGTGATTTTTTTTTCTTTCAGTTTGTTTATATGGTGGATTACATTGACAGATTTTTATTTACTAAACCATCCCTGCATCATGGGATGAAGCCTACTTGATCATGGTGGATACTCTTTTTGATATATTCTTGGATACCGTTTGCAAGTATTTTGTTGAGTATTTTTGCATCTATGTTCATGAGGAAAATTGGTCTATAATTCTGTTTCTTTTTTGAATCTTTGTGTGGTTTTGGTATGGGGTGACTGTGACCTCATAACATAAATTCGGCAGTGTTCCTTCTGTTTCTGTTTTGTGGGATTATTTAACGAGTATTGGCGTTAAGTCTTCTTTGTACACTAAAACTATCTGTCCTTGGGCTTTTTGGTTGGGAGACTTTTAATGACTGCTTCTATTTCCTTAGGGGTTATAGATCTGTTTAAGTTGTTTGATCTTGGTTTAACTTTGGTATTGAGAAAATTGTCCATTTCTTTTAGATTTTCCAATTTTGTAGAGTACAGGTTTTTGAAGTAAGATTTGATGACTCCTTGGATTTCCTCGGTGTCTGTTGTCATGTCCTCCTTTTCATTTCTGATTTTGTTAATCTATTCTCTATCTTTAGTTAGTTTGGATAAGGGTTTGTCTATCTTGATGATTTTTTTCAAAGAACTCTTTGTTTCACTGATTCTTTGTATTGTTCTCTTTGTTTCTATTTTATTGATTTCAGCCCTCAATTTGATTATTTCCTGCTGTCTACTCTTCCTGTGTGTGCTTGCTTCTTTTTGTTCAAGAGCTTTCAGGTGTGCTGTTAAGTTGCTAGTATGAGATCCCTACAATTTTTTTTTATATAGACAGTGTTGTGAACTTTTCTCTTAGCACCACTTTCATTGTGTCCCATAAGTTTGGGTATATTATGCATTCATTTTCAGTGATTTCTAGGAAACCTTTAATTTCTTTCTTTTGTTTTTTTTTTTTTTTTTTTTTTTTTTTTTTTTTTTTTTTTTTTTTTTTTTTTTTTTGGTTTTTCGAGACAGGGTTTCTCTGTGTAGCTTTGCGCCTAATTTCTTTCTTATTTCTGTCTTGACCCAGTAGTCATTCAGAGCTGTTCAGTTTCCATGAGTTTGTAGGCTTTTTGTTATTTCTGTTGTTGAAGTCTAGTTTTCATCCATGCTGATAGGATTCAGGTGATTATTTCAGTTTTCTTTTATCTGTTAAAACTTGCTCTGTGTCCGAATATGTGGTCAGTTTTGGAGAAAGTTCTGTGAGGTGCTGAGAAGAAAATATATTTTATGTTTGGATGAAATGTTCTCCAGTATTTCTATGTTTAGTTTTTGTCTGGATGACCTGTCTGTTGGTGAAAGTGAGGTATTGAAGACTTATACTATCAATGTGTGAGGGTTGATGTTTGATTTAATTTTTAGTAAACTTTCTTTTACAATGTGGGTGCCCTTGAATTTGGGGCATAGATGTTACAAATTACAATGTCATCTTGGTGGATTTTTCCTTTGATGGTGTCCTTCCCTGTCTCTTGACTGATTGTGATTTGAAGTCTATTTTGTTAGATATTAGAATGGCTACATCAGCTGCTTCTTACGGGTATTTGCTTGGAAAATCTTTTTTCATCCTTTTACTCTAAGGTAATGTCTATCTTTGATGCTGAGATGTGTTTCTTGTGTGCAGCATAAGGTTGAGTCCTGTTTTGGCTTCTGTTAGTTTGTGTCTTTATTGGGGAATTGAGTCCGTTGATATTGAGAGTTATCTATAACCAATAATTGTTAATTCCTTTTATTTTGTTGTTGTTGTTGGTGGTGGTGGTGGTGGTGTGTATGTATTTACTTCCCTTCTGTTGGTTTTGCTGGAGTGAGATTATTTATTTCCTGTGTTTTCATGGGTGTAGTTAACCTCCTTGGGTTGGAGCTTTCCTTCTAGTACCTTTTCTAGGGCTGAAGTTATGGATAGATACTGTTTAAATTTGACTTTATCATGGAATATCTTGTTTTCTCCATCTATGGTGATTGAAAATTTTACTGGGTATAATAATCTGGGTTGGCAAATGTGGTCCCTTAGAACCTGCAAGGTATCTGTCCAGGCCATTCTGGCTTTTAGAATCTCCATTGAGAAGCTGGGTGTAATTCTAATAGGTCTGTCTTTATATGTTACTTGTCCTTTTGTCCTTTCAACTGTTAATATTTTTTCTCTATTCTGTATGTTTAGTGTTTTGATTATTATGTGACAAGGGGTCTTTCTTTTCTGGTCCAATCTGTTTGGTGTTCTTGTTCTTTTATAGGCATGTCCTTCCTTAGGATAGGAAAATATTCTTTTATGATTTTTGTTGAAAATGTTTTCTGGTCCTTTGAGCTGTCATTCTTCTTCTATTCCTGTTACTCTTATGTTTGATCTTTTCATAGTATCCCAGATTTCTTGAGTGTTTTGTGTCAGGACTTTTTTGTTTTGTTTTGTTTTAATTTAACAATTTCTTTAGCTGATGTATATATTTCTTCTATCTTCAATGCCTGAGAGTCTCCCTTCCATCTCTTGTATTCTGTTGGTGATGCTTACATCTGTAACTTCTGTTGGCTTACCTAGGTTTTCCATCTCCAGGATTCCCTTAGTTTGTGTTTTCTTTTTTATTTAATTTAATTTAATTTTATTTTATTTTAAAATACCATTCAGTTGTACATATCAGCCACAGGTTCCCCTATTCTCCCCCCTCCCCCCCCCTCCCCTTACCCCCAGTCTACCCCCCATTCCCACCTCCTCCAGGGCAAATCCTCCCCCGAGGACTGCCATCAACCTAGTAGACTCAGTCCAGGCAGGTCCAATCTCTTCCTCCCAGATTGAGACAAGCGTCCCTGCATAAGCTCCAGGTTTCAAACAGCTATCTCATGCAATGAGCACAGGACTTGGTCTCACTGCCTAGTTGCCTCCCAAACTGATCAAGCCAATCAACTGTCTTACCTATTCAGAGGACCTGATCCAGCAGGTCCTGATCCCCTCAGCCTGTGGTTCATAGTTCTTGTGTTTCCATTCATTTGGCTATTTTTTTCAATAATTGAGTAAAACCGAAATTTATTATAAGCCACAGTCGTCCTAGGGACCTCCATGCTATATATATAGCCTCCATGGTTTTATGGGTTGTGGTCTGATTGTTCTTTATTTTATATCTAGAATCCACTTATGAGTGAGTACATACCATGACTGTCTTTCTGGGTTTGGGTTACCTCACTCAGGATGATTTTTTTCTAGTTCCATCCATTTGCCTGCAAATTTCATGCTTTCATTGTTTTTCTCTGCTGAGTAGTACTCCATTGTGTATATGTACCACATTTTTTTCATCCATTCTTCCGTTGATGGGCATCTAGGTTGTTTCCAGGTTCTGGCTATTACAAATAGTGCTGCTATGAACATACCTGAGCATGTATCTTTATGGTATGAATCAGCATTCCTTGGGTATATGCCCAAGAGTGGGATGGCTGGGTCTTGAGGTAGTTCGATTCCTAATTTTCTGAGAAACCGCCATACTGATTTCCACAGTGGTTGTACAAAGTTTACATTCCCACGAACAGTTGCTCCACATCCTCTCCAACATTGACTGTCATTGTTATTTTTGATCATAGCCATTCTGACAGGTGTAAGGTGGTATCTCAGAGTCGTTTTGATTTGCATTTCTCTGATGATTAAGGATGTTGAGCATTTCTTTAAATGTCTTTCAGGCATTTGTGATTCTTGTTTTGTGAATTCTCTGTTTAGCTCTTTAGCCCATTTTTTAATTGGACTGTTCAGTATTTTGATGTCTAGTTTCTTGAGTTCTTTATATACTGTGGAGATCAATCCTCTGTCAGATGTGGGGTTGGTGAAGATCTTTTCCCATTCTGTTGGCTGTCTTTTTGTCTTATTGACTGTGTCTTTTGCCCTGCAAAAGCTTCTTCGTTTCGAGAGGTCCCATTTATTAATTGTTGTGCTCAGGGTTTGTGCTGTTGGTGTTTTATTTAGGAAATGGTCTCCGGTGCCAATGCGTTCAAGAGTGCTTCCTACTTTCTTTTCTATTAAGTTTAGTGTAACTGGATTTATGTTCAGGTCTTTGATCCACTTGGACTTGAGTTTTGTGCATGGTGACAGATATGGATCTATTTGTAATCTTTTACATATTGACATCCAGTTATGCCAGCACCATTTGTTGAAGATACTTTCTTTTTTCCATTGTATAGTTTTGGCTCCTTTGTCAAAAACCAGGTGTTCATATGTGCATGGATTAATGTCAGGGTCTTCAATTCCCATTGGTCCGTATGTCGGTTTTTATACCAGTACCAAGCTGTTTTTATTACTATAGCTCTATAGTAGAGTTTGAGGTCAGGGATGGTGATGCCTCCAAAGGTTGCTTTATTGTATAGGATTCTTTCAGCTATCCTGGGTCTTTTGTTTTTCCATATGAAGTTGAGTATTTTTCTTTCCAAGTCTGTGAAGAATTGTGTTGGGATTTTGATGGGGATTGCATCGAATCTGTAGATTGTTTTTGGTAAGATTGCCATTTTTACTATGTTAATCTTACCTATCCATGAGCATGGGAGATCCTTCCATTTTCTAATATCTTCTTCAGTTTCTTTTTTAGAGATTTAAAGTTCTTATCACAAAGGTCCTTCACTTGTTTAGTTTGTGTTATCCCAAGGTATTTTATATTATTTGTGGCTATTGTAAAGGGTGATGTTTCTCTGACTTCTTTCTCAGCCCTTTTATCATTTGTGTATAGGAGGGCTACTGATTTTTTTGAGTTGATCTTGTATCCTGCCACTTTACTGAAGGAGTTTATCAGCTGTAGGAGTTCCCTGGTAGAGTTTTTGGGGTCGCTTATGTATACTATCATATCATCTGCAAATAGTGAAAGTTTGACTTCTTCCTTGCCAATTTGTATCCCTTTGATCTCCTTTTGTTGTTTTATTGCTCTAGCTCCAACTTCTAGTACTATATTGAATAAATATGGGGAGAGTGGACAGCCTTGTCTTGTTCCTGAATTTAGTGGTATCGCTTTGAGTTTCTCTCTGTTTAATTTGATGTTGGCTGTTGGCTTGCTATAAATTGCTTTTATTGTGTTTAGAAATGCTCCTTGTATTCCTGATCTTTCTAAGACCTTTATCATGAAGGGGTGTTGTATCTTGTCAAAGGCTTCTTCAGCATCTAAGGAGATGATCATGTGGTTTTTTTCTTTCAGTTTGTTTATATGGCGTATTACATTGACTGATTTTCGTATGTTGAACCATCCTTGCATCCCTGGGATGAATCCTACTTGGTCGTGATGGATAATTGTTTTGATGTATTCTTGGATTCGGTTTGCCAATATTTTGTTGAGTATTTTTGCATCAATGTTCATGAGGGAGATTGGCCTATAGTTCTCTTTCTTTGTTGCATCTTTGTGTGGTTTGGGTATCAAGGTAATTGTAGCCTCATAAAAAGAGTTTGGTAGTGTTCCTTCTGTTTCTATTGTGTGGAACACTTTGAAGAGGATTGGCATTAGTTCTTCTTTGAAAGTCTGGTAGAATTCTGCACTGAAACCATCTGGTCCTGGGCTTTTTTTTTTTGGTTGGGAGACTTTTGATGACTGTTTCTATTTCTTTAGGGGTCATTGGTCTATTTAAATGGTTTATCTGGTCTTGATTTAATTTTGGTATGTGGTGTTTATCCAGAAAATTGTCCATTTCTTTCTGGTTTTTCATTTTTGTGGAGTACAGGTTTTTGAAGTATGATCTGATGATTCTCTGGATTTCCTCGTTGTCTGTTGTTATGTCTCACTTTTCATTTCTGATTTTGTGAATTTGGGTGCTCTCTCTTTGCCTTTTGGTTAATTTGGCTAGGGGTTTGTCTATCTTGTTGATTTTTTCAAAGAACCAACTCTTTGTTTCATTGATTTTTTTTTTGTATTTTTCTCTTGTTTTCTACTTTGTTGATTTCACACCTCAATTTGATTATTTCCTGGCATCTATTTCTCCTGGGTGAGTTTGTTTCTTTTTGTTCTAGAGCTTTCAGTTGTGCTGTTAATTCGTTGGTATGGGATTGCTCCATCTTCTTTATGTGTGCATTTAGAGCTATGAATTTTCCTCTTAGCACTGCTTTCATAGTGTCCCATAAGTTTGGGTATGTTGTACTTTCATTTTCATTGAATTCTAGGAAATCTTTCATTTCTTTCTTTATTTCTTCCTTGACCCATTGATGTTTCAGGTGGGTATTATTCAGTTTCCATGAGTTTGTGGGTTTTCTATAATTTTTGTTGTTGTTGAGGTCTAACTTTAAGGCATGGTGGTCTGATAAAATACAGGAAGTTATTCCAGTTTTTTTTGTATCTGTTGAGATTTGTTTGGTGTCCAAGCATGTGGTCAATTTTTGAGACGGTTCCATGGGGTGCTGAGAAGAAAGTATATTCTTTTGTATTAGGTTGGAATGTTCTGTAGATATCTATTAAGTCCATTTGAGACATAACATCTGTTAGGCCCTTTATTTCTTTGTTAAGTTTCAGTCTGGTAGATCTGTCTTTTGGTGAGAGTGGTGTGTTAAAAATCTCCCACTACTAATTTGTGGGGTTTGATGTGCATTTTAAACTTTAGTAGTGTTTCTTTTATGAATGTGGGTGCTTTTGTATTTGGAGCATAAATGTTTAGAATCGAGACTTCATCTTAGTGGATTTTTCCCGTGATAAATATGTAATGTCCATCCCGATCTCTTTTGATTGATTTTAGTTTGAAGTCTATTTTATTAGATATTAGGATAGCTACACCAGCTTGTTTCTTATGTCCATTTGCTTGGAAAGCCTTTTCCCAGCCCTTTACTCTGAGGCAGTGTCTGTCTTTGAAGTTAAGGCGTGTTTCTTGTATGCAGCAGATGGATGGGTCCTGTTTTCTTATCCATTCTGTTAGCCTGTGTCTTTTTATAGGTGAGTTGAGACCATTGATATTGATGGATATTAATGACCAGTGATTGTTAATTCCTGTTATTTTTTGTGGTTGTGTTGTGTTGTCCTTCTTTGGTGTATGTTGGTGTGGGATTATCTATTGCTTGATTTTTCATGGATGTCTTTAGCTTCTTTGGGTTGGATTTTCCCTTCTAGTGCTTTCTGTAGGGCTGGGTTTGTGGACAGTTATTGAATAAATCTGGTTTTATCCTGGAATATTTTGTTTACTCCGCCTATGGTGATTGAGAGTTTTGCTGGGTATAATAGTCTGGGTTGGCATCCGTGGTCTCTTAGTGTCTACATAAGATTTGTCCATGATCTTCTAGCTTTCATAGTCTCTATTGAGTAGTCTGGTGTTATTCTGATGGGTTTGCCTTTATATGTTACTTGGTCTTTTCCCTTTGCGGCTCTTAATATTTTTTCTTTGTTCTGTGTGTTTAGTGTTTTGATTATTATGTGGTGAGGGGACTTTTTTTTTTGGGGATCCAGCCTATTCGGTATTCTGTAAGCTTCTTGTATCTTCATAGGTATTTCTTTCTTTAGGTTAGGAAAGTTTTCTTCTATGATTTTGTTGAATATATTTTCTGTGCCTTTGAGTTGGTATTCTTCTCCTTCTTCTATTCCTATTATTCTTAGGTTTGGTCTTTTCATGGTGTTCCGACTTTTTTGTCTTTAGTGTTTTCTTTGACGAATCTATTTTCTCTATTGTGTCTTCAGTGTCAGAGATTCTGTGTTCCATCTCTTGCAATCGGTTGGTTATGCAATCAGTTGGTTATGTTTGTTTCTGTAGTTCCTGTTCGTTTAGTCAGGATTTCTATTTCCAGCATTTTCTCAGCATGTGTTTTCTTTATTGTCTCAAATTCATTTTTCAGATCTTGGAATGTTTCTTCCATCTGTTTAATTGCTTTTTCTTGGCTTTCTTTGATTTCTTCCCATTTTTTGTTCATTTTTTTTCTTCCATTTCTTTAAGGGAGTTTTTTATTTCCTCTTTAATGGAGTTTTTCATTTCCTCTTTAAGGGAAGTTTTATTTTCTCTTTGAGGGAATGTTTTATTTCTTCTTTAAGGGCCTCTATCATCTTCTTAAAGTCATTTGTAGGGTTGATTTCTTCTGTTTCTTCTGTCTTGGTATGTTCACGTCTTGCAGGTGTAGAATCACTAGGTTCTGATGTTGCCATATAGGTCTTTATGTTGTTGACTATATTTTTGCACTGGTGTCTACTCATCTCTTCTTCTGCTCAGTGCAGGTGGTGTCTGTGTCTGTGTCTGTGTCTTGTTCTAATTTTTAGTCTTGGTTTAGTAGGAGTTCTTGGTTAAATTGGTGCTATTGGGCTGTTTCTTCAGGGGTAGCTGATCTCAGTCGGTGGGTATATACTTATGATTCTGGTGATCTGGTTTGGTGGCTGGGCAGCGCCTTCTCTGTGTTCCCAGGTCTTGTTTTGTTCATTCATCAACTCCTCAGCTGATCTTGTTTCTTCAGACTTCAAACTGTAGGGATCTGAATCCTCTCCCAGATGGTTTTCAGCTGAGCGGGGTCGTCTCACCAACACCTCCAAGTTGTTGGGTTTTGCAGGATCAGCAGCTGGGCCCTGGGTTGTCCTCAGACGGAGTGTTCAGATTCGTTCTGGTTCCGTCCCACGGAGATAGCTTCTTCCCCAGGTGTTGGGGGTTAGAGGCGTCCCTGTTTCAAGCTGCGTCTGCTTGTCTCCGTCGCCGGGCCTGTATGTCCCTGTCACCTGCCGCCGGGCCTGTCTGCCTCTGCGGGCCTCCGCCGGGCCTGTATGTCTCTGCCGACTGCTGCTGCGGGCCTACCTTCATCTGCTTGTCTCCACCGCCGGGCCTGTATGTCCCTGTCGGCTACTGCCGACCTCTGTGGGCCGCCTCCGCGGGCCTACCTGCATCTGCTTGTCTCCGCCGCCGGGCCTGTCTCACTTTGTGTTTTCTTTATTGTTTCTATTTCCATTTTCAGATCTTGAACATTCATGTCCTTCAGCTATTTATTTGGATTTCTTTAAGTTTTTTTTTTTTTTCCCTCTAAGGAGCTCTATCATTTTCATAAAATTGATTTTAAGGTCGTTTTCTTGTGCTTTACCTCTGTTGGAATATTCAGTCTTGCTGGTCTCTGGTGGTGACCTATTGCTTTGGCTATTGTTGCTTGTGTTCTTACAATGGTATCTAGGCATCTAGGTTTGGGGTGATTATAGGTCTAGGTGATGATTTCTGAGTTTATCTTTGCTGGATGGGTGATTTGTTCCTTGGCCTCTGTTTCCTCTCTAGGCTGGAGTGGCCTATGGTTAAGGGTCTCCACCCATGTTGGGGACTGGACTTCTGATACTTGGAGTTTTGGGCTAGGATATGGTTACAAGGAGGGGAGGGATTGTTGAAGGTAGGCTGGGTGGGCACTTAGAGAGTAGGGGCAGTCTGCCAGTGGGGGGGCCTATTTCAAGTTCTGGTACCTGGCATGGCATCTGGTAGATCAGGGGGCTTTCATTGGAGTTGGGCTGGGGTATGAGGGGTTGTTGATTTTTTTTTTGAAGGAACATTTTTGTGTTGGCTTTTCATGTTACTAGTGTTTTATATGAGTATATTTGACTATCTGAAGTTAGTTTGTTGGTTGCTAGTTCCTAGCGCAACCAAGTGGAATAAACATGTTTCTGTGCCTTTGCTTTATGAATCCTGGCTGTGTTCAGTTGTAGCCTGAAGGTTTCTCTGGTCCTGTTCAGCCCTGCAGTCGAGACTAATCTCTCCCTCCCACATCCTGCAGCCTCTTGATCCCAAGTAAACACAGAGGCTTATTTTAATTATAACTGCTTGGCCATTAGGTCAGGCTTATTACTGACTAGCTGTTACACTTAAATTAACCCCTAATTCGTATCTATATTTAGCCATGTATTCCGTGGCTTACCAGTCTGCTGGCATGCTGCTCCTTGGGTGGCAGGATGGCGTCTCTTCCGCCTCTGTCTCTCTCTTGGATTTCCTGCCTGGCTATACCCTGATTTGCCATAGGCCAGAGCAACTTCTTCATTAACCAATCATAGCAACACATATTCACAGCATACAGAAAGACATCCCACAGCACTTCCCCTTTTCTGTCTAATCAAAAAGGACAGTTTTAACTTTAACCTAGTAAAATTAACATATAATAGAACAGTTATCAAGCAAGAATTGTATTTACAATATCTAGTCTTTTTCTATTTGGCAAAATTAAAAGAAAATCTTCTATCCTATATTTGTGAGTCCAAAGTTTCATATCTAATTTATCTTACCATAACCAAGGAAATCATAGATTTCAGAAGGATATACAGGAAGTGCATTGTAAGCAACTTCCAAAAATCTAGAATGACAGAGACATCTGGCTGCCTGGACAGTCACCCAAACTTCTTCTGCAATCTTGTGGCATCCATCTTCAACCTAAAGGCCTGTAGTTTTTTTAGTCACCCTTTCCTATGTCCTGTAGAATATCTGGCAGTTTCTTTTGTGAAGCAGAAACCTGAATGACCATCTTGCCTTGCAAAGGTCAGTGGTCACTTTTCCATGGGTCCTGCATGTCCAGTTAATACAACATTTTCTCAATCAGTCCAGGCAAAAACAGTTTCTTGCCCAAATGGCTAACTTTGGACATAAGGAAAGCATACTCCATATGGAGTTTCTTCAATGCCCATTATTGGTGCTGCCTGGAACAGACATGTTTCACTATCCAGAAAGTCTTAAGTTTTTAAAACATTTTAAATGCCATTTTCTGTAGGTATTTGAAATGTTTGGAGATTACCTACCTAATTGAAATATATCTATATATACCTGAAAAATAACTAATATGATTATAAGTTTGATTATCATAGATGATTAACTATTAATTTGTATTTCTTAATTATATATTACAATTTCAAATGAGCTGCACAAACATACCTTAAACAAGAGTAGAAATATATGTACAGTATAACAAAATCAACTTTAAATTTGTGTCAATAAACCAAAATCCATAGCAGTGTAAAACATTTTAAGTGCCAGGCGGTGGTAGCACACGCCTTTAATCCCAGCACTTGGGAGGCAGAGCCAGGTGGATCTTTGTCAGTTCAAGGCCAGCCTGGTCTACAGAGTAAGTTCCAGGACAGGCACCAGAAGTACACAGAGAAACCCTGTCTCGAAAAACCAAAAAAAGAAAGGGGAAAAAAAAATTTAAGCAAGTTATTGCTCTTTGAAAGTGGATTCAATAATATACTTTTTCATCCTATCATATTTCCCTTTTTTGTTTTAGAAAGAGATTGCATTTATAATCAACCTGCTTTAAATAAAAATAAACATTTATAAACAATATTTTGAGAATTTGGGCGTAGCTTTTCATACTACTTCCTGCTGGTTGGGGCACTGGCAATCTTATGGGGATCCTGAGAAAATTAAGAATTATGGTCAAGTCCTGACTGGAGTAGTTTGTGAGGGTACATTGTCTGAGCCTTGGAGCTGTTTTTGTATGTTTGATCATCTGGGCCATGGTGTCATCTTATACCTTTCAGGGAGTCTTTGCTGATCAAACCATATTAGCTTGGAAGCAATCCATAGCTTCTCATCTTCTGTGGAAATAAAAGCAGAACCTCTTTTCCAAAGCAACATATCCTTAGATATAAATTTTGAATTCAGGGTACCTTTAAAATATATATATATTTTGGTTAACTCAGCAGCCTTTACAATCAAATGTCTTTCTGTAGTTAACAATCCCAAAGACAATATAATCCAGACTCTTGTGTGTGATTTCCATCTTTATGTGGCTTATCTTTTATATTACTTTTACTGTTTTATTAAAGACTTTATTTTTTAAAACTATTTTTTATATAACTGTCTAATCCTCCTTTTCCTCTATCTTCCAAGCCTACGTACATTTTTACACACACTGTAAACTATTGAAAGGTTATTCCATCTGAACCTGTCTTCCTGTGAATCTATTGCTTTACACTGCAGCATGGCTTGTTCTGAAGTGGCAGCCTTGACTGCTGACTCCACCTCAGCTTCCCAACATGGCGGAGGTAATTCACAGCCAGCCTTGGGAGCCATACTCTCCGCACACGCTGGGAGGCAGTGGGTCTATGCCTCTATTAAGGAGTGTGTAGCCCAGAAACCTCTTTTTTTTTTTTTTTTTTTTTGTCTGTACTAGCAAAAGCTAAATCCACCATGCAGTGTGCTGCGCAGCTTGAAGACAACTCTGTACTGCAACGTGAATCTGCCATGCTATACTCAAGCATGCTGCAGCGGCTCTGTACCTTGGCATCTCTATATCTCAGCCCGCACGAAGCTGGTTTTAGCTCCATTATTGTGTGTTCAGAATCTAAGCTTTCTTAGGTCTGTATGGATCAATGCCCAACAGATGAGAGGCAGGGGAGACTCTATGAGCCGTCACCAGGAGAAGCAAGGTGTGAAAGTACTGGTAAGCCACGAAGCCACGTGGCAGCTTATAGATAAATAGAAATGGGTTAAGTTATAAGAGCTAGCTAGCAAGAAGCTTGAGCCATGCAATTGGTAATTAATATAAGCCCCTGAGTAATTATTATTATTATTATTATTATTTATTATTTTGTTTTTTTGAGACAGGGTTTCTCTGTGTAGTTTTGGTGCCTGTCCTGGATCTCGCTCTGTAGATCAGGCTGGCCTCGAACTCACAGAGATCCTTCTGCCTCTACCTCCCTTGAGTGCTGGGATTAAAGGTGTGCGCCACCACCGCGCGGCCTGAGTGATTATTTTATAAGTGGCTGTAGGACCTCAGGGACTGGGCAGGACTGGAGAAACCTTCTGACTACATTCAATGTTGCTTAAAGCTTAGCTGTGGAATTAGTGTTGATTCATGGATGAGGTAGTTGAGGTGATGTCAGTTTGGAAGAGGCAGGAGCACAGCTTCTTACCTTATAAGCCAGAAGCAGTGGGCTGTGGTAGTGAGGGGATTTTCACTGGGGGCAGTGTTTTGTGTGTTTTCTGATCTTCAGAGCCTATGGTTGGTAAGGTTTGTGGGAGTATGCATTGAAGCAGAGGATCCCATGAACTCTTCATGTCATAAGCCAGGGTGTGTATGGAGTGTTGTGTGTGTGTGTCAGTTAAGTAGAGTGGATCGTGTCCTGTCCCCTCCCACTCGGGGAGCATGTTCAGTGGCAGATGTGGGAACTGGAAGTGGAGGAGGTGGTGCTCTTTTCACCACCCAGGCTACGTTGGGAGGAGACAGGAGTGAATGTGATAGACAGGAAATTGGAGTCCCTTTTGTGGTAATTAGTCCTACTAATGAAAACAGTTAAGAGTGTATTCAAATGGAAGCTCAAGAAAAATTGTATTAGTTTAACCCCTCAACCCCAGCAGACAAGGGTAAAACCTAATAGAGGACAGAATAAGGCTGTGTCAATTTAAGTGGGTATGGAGGATCACATGGCAGACTTCCAAGAAAGACTAAGGAAGCCCAAAATGTTGGGAGGAAGGCCCAAATTTTTAAGGAAAGCATGCTTGGAGAAGAAATAGAAGAAAAGAAATGAATGCTTTTCTAAATAATTTGGAAAAACCTTACAGAGCTGTTGTCCATAAGTAATTACACTTGGTGGGGATTCTGGGAAGGAAAAGTATAGTATCTCATGAAAAGACTAAATTATTCTACTTATTTCTTTAGCCTGCCTTCCCAAAGATGGTGAATAACCAGGTTCAGACAGACTGATAGGTCTCTGCCTAGGCCAGAGACTCCAGTCTCTTGACGGGAGTTTTTCCTACTCTGATAGCCTGTTAGTCTAGCACTGTCTCACCTTCCCAGCTGGAATGAGTGGCATGGAGTGGTGAAGCTGTGCCTGGAAGCAGGAGGCTGTGCATCTCCTATTTCTCTGGGGCAGATCTAGTGGGCAATTGAGGTTTTTACCAGAAGGAAGGGTCTGACCTTACCTTTACATGGCTGGGTCTGTGCTGGCTGGGATGGGAAGTGTGTGCCCATGTTTAGATTTTTTAAATGATAGTTTTATTATATTTATTTTTGTCCTACCCCCTCCACCTGTGGTATTGGGGATTGACTGTCAGACCTCAGCATTGTACTATATATACAATTCTTCCGCACTCCAAGGCTATCGTGGCTGTTTAAAATCCCTGTCTGATATTTCTCTTTTTCTCATTCATTTCTAAGAGTGTTTTCATTGGTGGTTTCTGTTTTCTTCCCAGGTCATGGATCGCTTTTCATTTGTTATATTTAGTAATTTTTTAATGTGTGCTGAATATTAGGACCATTATATTTTGTTCCAGCAATTGTTCAGCAAGCTACTTTATATTTTAGACTCAACCCTTCAATGGGTGATCACTGTCTTTCTCCAGGTTGTCTTGCTTGCCCTTAACAAACTAGCTTACAGCTTGTGTTCTGGCCATAACCTGCTCTTACATTACTCACCCCCTTTTTATTGTGCGTGGGTGTTTTTCCTGCATGTATGTCTGTGTACCATGTGTGTGCCTGGTACTCGAAGAGACTGGAAAATAGCATTGAATCCTCCGTGTCTGGAATTATCACTGAGAGTTGTGAGCTACCAGGGTGGTGAGAATCAAACCCTGGTCCTCTGGAAGAGCAGCCAGTGCTTCTAACTACTGAGCCATCTCTCCAGCCCCAGTACCACTTTTCAGTTTCTCACTCTTAACTATATCATAACTTTTCTACTGTAATCTTTCTTCTTTAAAATATGTATCCCTTTGTTTTTATTCAATTCACAAAATTTACACAAGGTTAAAGTACCAACTTCTGTCATCTACTTCATTTTTAAGTTTTTTTCTGGGATATTTCCTCATGAAATATAATCCACATTACTGTGTGAGGATAAATAACCGCTCAGGTTAATAGCCCATATTTTGAATTCTTTGTTTAAGTGGATTTATTTTGGGAGGATGGAATTAAAGTGACATAATGACAATTAAGGACATCTGATTTGGGTTTCAGATATGTTTTGTCACCAGTTAAGGAATATTGGATGTACTGATGTTAGTTAGAAGCACAGAATATATAAGAAAGCAATAATTTGTTTCATCACCTATTAGCATAAGTGAATGCATAATTCTGAAAAGAAACTATTGTATTTATCTTACATCTTGTTTCAGTATAATAAAAAGTTTTTTTTCTCTCCAAATTTCTTTCAGTAATCCTAAATCGGAGAGTCAGAGAGTAAATAAAAAAGTCAACAATGATGCTTCACTTAGAATTCATAACCTCTCCATTTTGGTGAAACAGATAAAGTTTTATTATCAGGTAAGTGACCTTTTTCTTTTAAACTAATATTTTAATAACAATGTATATATTTATATTTTTAATTCTTTGTTAAGAACTTTCATAAATGTAATAATTTGGTAGCCTACTTGAATTATATTTTTGACGTATGCTTTTTTTTTTACACTAAGTTAAATACATGTTTCAATTGTTAATTCTGAGCATTATTATTATTTTTTAACGTGGGATATTTTGCCTGCGTGTATGCCTGTGTACCATGTACTTAGTGACTGTGAATGCCAGAAGGAGACAGATTCCCTGGAGCCACCATGTGAGTGCTGGGAAATGAGCCAGAACACTCTACAAGAGCAACCAGTGCTCTTAACCTCCGAGTCATTTCTCCAGCCCCAAACCTTAATTCTTAATGCTACTAATATATCTCTTAAAATTGGTGTAGTAGCTTTACACAGATTTTTATTTCATAACCAATTTTAAATGTTTATTTCAGTATGTTTTGTAATTTATGCTTTCTCCTATTTCATTTATGAGTTATGGAGAAGTGTACTTTTAAATTAAACATACAAAGCTTTTTAAGTAGTTAAATTTTTTTGTTGTTCAGAAAATTTAGTTTGTATGTTTCAGATTTTTTGACATTTATTGGGGGTGTGTGGCTTTTTTGTTTGTTTGTTTGTTTGTTTTTTGGTTTTTCGAGACAGGGTTTCTCAGTGTAGCTTTGGAGCCTGTCCTGGCACTCTATAGCCCAGGCTGACCTTGAACTCACAGAGGTCCATGCTGTGGGATGTTCTATATGTCCTGTGAGAGCCCGTTCTCGGGTTCCTCATGGCTTTACCCAGCAGGTCCACATAGAGGATGATTAGGACCATGGGCCTGAGTGCAGGTGTCTGAGATGGTCTGTACTGGGCTGTGCTGGGGGATGGTCTGTATGTCAAGTTGCTCTGATTGGTCAATAAATAAAACCTGATGGGCCGTGGCTAGGCAGGAAGTATAGGCAGGACTAACAGGAGAAATAAAAGAACAGGAAGGCAGAAGGAGTCACTGCCTGCAGCAGTTGCCAGGACAAGGAAGATGTAAAGGAAAATGTAAAGTACCGGTAAGCCACGTGGCAAGGTATAGATTTATGGAAATGGATTAATTTAAGATATAAGAACAGTTAGCAAGAAGCCTGCCACGGCCATACAGTTTATAAGCAATATAAGTCTCTCTGTGTTTACTTGGTTGGGTCTGTATGGCTGTGGGACTGGTGGGTGAGAGAGATTTGTCCTGACTGTGGGCCAGAAGATTTTATGTTCAGGGATTGGTTAGTTTTCCTGCTCAGGGATTGGTTAGTTTCATTGGTCAAGGATAGAGATGGCCCTGATTTCAGAGCCAAACTGTGTTTCTTTCAACTGGCCCTTTTCAGCTTTTTGGCTCTAATTCTAAGACCAGGGCATATTTCTTTCACTGATTCTGATTCTAGGGACAAAGTGTGTTTCTTTGGCACTGGCTTCAGAGTCAAGGAATGTTTCTTAGGTTCTGGGTTTAGGGATAAAGTGTTTCTTTCACTGGGTTAGGTCTTAGATTCAGGGTGTGTTTCTTTCACTAGCTCAGGTTTCAGGGCTAGGGTGGGTTTCTTTCTGGCCCCTTTTCCCTACACTTCCTGCCCATCAATACCTGAGGCAGGAGGGAGAGCTTACCCTGAGGTCATAAGAGTAGGAAAGGTGGCCCTGCCCCTCATCAGCTGCAGCACTCAGGAGAGTGGCCCCTGTGCCACACCAGGACAACACAGTAGAGCAGGCCCTGAAGGTGTAGGTATGAAGAGCTTACCCCCCCCCCCCCAGGACATGAGAGCAGGAGAACTGGCCCCGCCCTTGCTCATTACTGCATGGGGTGAGCTAGCCAGGGCAGTGCAGGAGAGCTCACCCTGGTGGTGAGGACAGGGGAGAGCTGGCAGTCTGACCAACCCTGCAACTACCGAGGCCCAGAACCCAGGTTATGTGTTGGCCCACCTCAACATCTACCCCGTCTGTGATCTGCTGGAGCACATTAAGGGACTGACCTAAAAGCTGAAGAATCTCCACAACACAGGGTAACTAAGAGGAGTCCCAGTGAGGGCCTAGCATTGGTATTGTAGCAGAAACTATAGAGGCTGAAAACCAGATCAATGACTTTGTAATAAACACTTGCAAGTAAAGACATATGGATAAAAGGGCTTACTGTGTGACTCACTGTCACATTACAGCTTTTGTGATGAAATTTCCCCCCTTTTTCCTCATAAATTTTATTTCATTTTATTTTGTGGGGAGGTTGCAAGGGCAGAGGGTGGGTACAAAGGGATGGGGAAATAAATGGGATGGAGATGCATGATGTGAAAGACACAAAGAATAAATAAAAAGAAAGTTAAAAAGAAAAGTCCCATGCTATACCTACTGAGCTAGTCAGGAAGCTGACATTTCTTAATAATTACCTAATACAGCTTTATTGATTTGTCTTTTTGAGCTCTTGACTATTGTGAAAGAAGAGTTAAAGTGCTGTTTTAAGCTGAGGGATTTATCAAGTTTTTCTGTATATACTTTGACGCATTATTAGTAGGTACAGATGAACATAAAATTGTTTTGGAGAACTGAATCATTGTTCTACAATTCCCCCTAATTATTGGTTTAAATATTCTGAGGAAACTCTTTTATTTCTTGTTTTACAATTTCATGCATGCATATACAATGTATGTTAATTATATCCACCCACCCTCACCTGCTCCGCCCTCCCGCTCCTCCTGGAGGCCCCTCCCACCAAGTCCTGTCAGCGCTGCCTGCTGGCCTGTTGACTGCTGTTGGCAGTGAGTCCACGAGTGCCTCAGTCATGTCATGACCAGAAGACAGCGTTGGAAACCCTCTGTCTCGTAGATTCTTTCTACCCCTTTTTCCTCAGTGTTTCCCAAATTAAATATTTTTATATGAAATTTGCTTCCCTCTACTCTGAAAATACTTTAATGTTTATTATACTTGGCGAAGGCCATAGTTGGCCTGTATCTGTATGCTTTTGTAGAATAGTGCTATAACCTTAGAATAGAAAAATTCTAAATAATCCTTATGACTTTTAAACTCTTCATGATTTGTATTTTTGCTCTAACAATTTATTTAGTATATGCATATGAATGTTTGTCTGAATATATGTATTGTGCACCGTGTGTGTGTGTGTGTGTGTGTGTGTGTGTGTGTGTGTGTATGCACGCAGGAGTTTATGGAGGCCAGAAGAGAGTACCTTATCCTCTGGAACTGTAGTTACAGGTAGTTGTGAGCTTCCTTGTGAGTGCTGGAAATCAGATCTCTGCAAAAACAGCAAGTGGTCTTAACCACTGAGCCATCTCTCCAGCTTCTCTATTTTTTTTTCCAACTTTACACAAAGTATTTGTCAAATCAAACTAGTGTTTCTTTAGACCAAGCTACAAGTTTCTTTTCTCCCATGTGCATGCTTTATGTGCAAGGTGGTCAGAAGAGAGTGTCAGATCCCTTGGAATTGGTGGTACTGATGGTTGTGAGATACCATATAGGTAATGGGAATCAAATGTAGGCCTCTGCAAGAGCAAGTACTTTTAACCACTGAGACATATCTTCAGTCCTTCTTGATTTTAAGACTTTAGCTTATGCATATTAAGGTTTTGACTATATTTAAGCTTGTGTATCACATGTGTGCAGTGCCCATGGGTGCCAGAAAAGGGCATCAGATCCCTTGGAACTAGAGTTACAGAAGGTTGTTAACTGCCATGTGGGTCCTCTGTAAGAGCAGCAAGCACTTTTAACCACTGAGCAATCTGTTTCTTTAGCTCCTACAGTTGTATATTCTTGACTAATTGTCCCTTTGTTGATAGTGATGATCGTTATCTCTTTTGATTGTTTTTTACTTCATATCATCTCTTCAGAATTACATATTGCTATTCTTAATTGTCTCAGCTTCCACTTAATTCCATCTTTTCATTTTCAGTCTTTTTTGTAGATGGAGAACTATAAGCTTTTTCTTAATCCAGTAAGCTACTTTTGTGTTTATTTGCTTGTATTGTGTATTGAACCCAGGACCAAGTGCAGTATCACTGTATTGTGATCTCAGCCCTGGAATGCATCTTTTAATGTATTTAAGACTGTGTAGGCCGGGCGGTGGTGGCGCACGCCTTTAATCCTAGCACTTGGGAGGCAGAGCCAGGTGGATCTCTGTGAGTTCGAGGCCAGCCTGGGCTACCAAGTTAGCTCCAGGAAAGGCGCAAAGCTACGCAGAGAAACCCTGTCTCGAAAAACCAAAAAAAAAAAAAAAAAAAAGACTGTGTACATTTAGTTGTATTGCTGACTGATTTGCTGACTTCTTCAAACTTGTTTTCCTCTTTGGAAAACAAAGAAAAGACATTGTTATTTCTCTCTTGTTTACCTCGGAGGTTTGGTGTTTTACTTTTTTTTACTGAGCTGGACATATTTTATTTTTTCCCTTTTGTCATTTATTTATCTGTTCTTCTAAGTTTTATAGTCTTTCCTAAAATCTAAAATTGTGACTTCTTTTTTTTAACTACTTTAAGTATCTTCTGCAATGCTAGTGTAGTAGCTGTGAATTGCTTTAGTCTGTGCTGTGCTTGAATGTTTTTATTCTCTGTTCATTTTAAAAAAGAAGTCTGCTAGTTAGCTAGTTATAGTTGGTTGGCTGTTCTTTACTCTCAAATTTTGGAATGTGTTGTATACTTTGCTGGCGAGGGTTTTCCACTGAGAGACCTAGTGCTATCCTGTTGAGTTTTTCTATGTAAGTGAATAGGCATTTTCTCTTGCAACTTTTAAAATTGTCTCATTTTGTGGTTTTAGCATTTTAACATCATGGAGAATTTCTTTTGTGGTTTGTCTGTTGAGGGTTCTTAATGGGTCCTGTACTTGGATAGTCATATTTTTTCCCCTAGATTTGGGGAATTTTCTAGAATTAATTTATTTAAATTGTTTCATATGCTTTAAGTTTGTGTCTTGACATCTTCTTGTGTATTCAGTGGGTCCTCAGGTTAAATTTCTTGGTTGTGGCCTAGAAGTTTTGATAGTTTTGGTTATGCCTTTTTTTTGAGGGGGGATGGGTGTGTGGATATAATATTAAAAATAAGATAATAAATGGTTTAAAAAATAATATAAGAAGTAAAAATAATTTGGAGAATGATAAACACATGTTGAAAAACAGACCAAAGAGTTAAAAGAAATGACAGAGAACTGAGGCACTTTGTTCTGAATCCTTTAAAGGAATCTGCTAGGTGTGTGAGGCTGGATTAGGTTGCTGTTGCTTGTCATTCCTGCACTTGTACTATGGTTGCGTTTCTGCATGCTTGGGCTGAGCAGGGTAGGAGGTCAGTTGTCCTTTCTGTATGGGCCTTTATTGCTACTCTAATAGAAGCATTCCTTCCTTTTCTATTTTATGAAATAATTTGTTTCTTTAAAGGTCTGGTAACATTCAACAGTGACCATGCGTAGTACTAGGCTTATAAAAAAAACATGAGGGGGTTAGAGATAGACAGATGGCTCAGCAGTTAAGCGCACCACTAACTGCTCTTCTGGAGGACCCAGGTTCAATCCCTAGCAGCCACATGGGAGCTCACAACTGTCTATAACTCCAGTTCCAGGGGATCTGGCACCCTTACACAGGTATACATGCAGGCATAACACCAATGCATATAAAATAAAATAAAAAATTTTAAAAAATGGGGGTTGGGGATTTAGTTCAGTGGTTGACCGCTTGCCTAGCAAGCGCAAGGTCCTAGGTTCAGTCCTCAGCTCTGGGGAAAAAAAAAAAAAAGTAGATATACCCAAAATAAAAAACATGAAAACAACTATTACTTTTTCAGTATCAATTCTTGGTATAAGTCTACTTATGTTGTTTATATTGCCTGTTGGTTTAATTTTAGTAGCTCATCAGTGTCAAGAAATGTATCTTTTTTCCCCCTAGATTTTGTAATTTGTTAGAATATAAATTTTCAAAATCTTATCTAATAATCTTTATTCGTCTCTCTTGTAATGCCCCCTTTTCATCTCTCAATTTACTTATTTGGTTGTCTCTCTCTTTTGAAATTTTATTTTAAGATTAGCTTATTAAGTAGTAGTTGTTTTTTTACTACTTTTTCAGTTTTGGTTGAGCGTCTTCTTCATCTCCAGGCCTTTATCCCAGCTTAAATCTTTCCAGCCCAGGTTTTCCCTTCCCTTTTATATCATAAGTGTTCATTTACCAGCTAACCCCATCCAAAGCTTTTCCTTCTCATGTACTTCTTTTTACTTCCCAGGCCTCTATTGGCACTTATTCCCACATAAATACACATATATAGTAATTAGAAGGTAGGATCCACATATGAGAGAGGACATGTAGTATTTGTCTTCCTGAACCTAGGTTATATCCTTTCAATATAACCTTTTCCTGTTTCATTCATTTTCCTTTGGATTCCTTAATTTTATTTTTTTTCTTTATGAGTAAATAAAATTCCTTGTGTATATGTACCATGTTTTCATTATCTATTCATCAGTTGATAGAAATCCAGATAACATTTTCTGGCTGTTGTGAATACTGTAGCAATAAACATGGATGTACAAGTATGTATGTTAGGATATAGAATCTTTTGGGTATATGCCCAAGTGTCACCTAGTTGAATCATGTGGTAGTTCTGTTTTATTTTTCTCGGTACCCTGTAATATTTGTATCAGTCCCATAAACAGTGACTGAGAATTCCCTTGTCTGCACATCTTCTCCAGCACTTGTTATTCAGGTTTCTGATGACAGCCCTTTTGACTGGAGTAAGGTGGTGTATCAGTTACTTTTTTGAGCTGTGCTTGCTAGTTTTATGTCAGTTTGACACAAGTTATAGTCATCTGAAAGAAAAAACTCAGTTAAGAAAATGCCTCCATAAGATAGGGCTGCAGGCAAGCCTTTAGAACAGTGTTTCTCAGCCTGTGGGTGATATCCTTCATATCAGATATTTACATTATGATTCTTTTTTTTTTTTTTTTTTGGTTTTTCGAGACAGGGTTTCTCTGTGTAGTTTTGCACCTTTCCTGGGACTCACTTGGTAGCCCAGGCTGGCCTCGAACTCATAGAGATCCGCCTGGCTCTGCCTCCTGAGTGCTGGGATTAAAGGCGTGCGCCACCACCGCCCGGCACATTATGATTCTTAACAGTAGCAAAATTACAGTTAGGAAGTAGTAACAAATAATTTTATGGTTGAGGATCACCACAACATGAGGAACTGTATGTAATTAGTGTGGAGGGGGCAGTCCTTTGTGGGTGGGGACACCCTTAGACTGGTGAACCTGGGTTCTTAAGAAAGTTGGCCGAGTAAGCTATGAGGAGTAAGCCAATGGGCACCATTTTTCCATGACCTCTGCTTCAGCTCCTGCCTCTAGGATCCTGTCCTGTTTGAGTTCTTCCCCCAACTTCCTCACACAGATAAACATGCAGGCTTTGATGTAGAAGTGTAAGCCAAATAGGATAGTTGCTGTGAAAAAATATATATCATGACCAAGACAAGTTAAGGAAGGAGTTTATTTTTGCTTATGCTCCCAGAAGGATAAGAGTCCATCGTGGCTGGGAAGCATGGCAGTCAGCCACAGGGATGGCAACAGTGCGGAAAGCTGAGAGGGCATGTCTTACTGCAAGCACAAAACAGAGCCAACTGGAAGTAGGGTGAGGCTATATACTTTTAAAATCTACCCCGAGAAATAGAAGAGAGCTCCTGGGTAAACTGGGGGCAGAGGTGGGGGAGGGAAGGGGAGGTGGGAACTTGAGGGAGCTGATTGGGCGGGCTGGGTGTGGGAGTGGGTTGGAGGTGGGGCAGAGCGGGAGAGTAATGTAACATCTGTGGGGGGTTGGGCAGCGTTTGGGGTTAGGGGAAAACCTGGCCAGGGAAACCCCCAGGAATCCCCAAGGATAACCCCAGCTAAGACTCCTAGCAATAGTGGAGAGGGTACTTGAACTGGCCTTCTCCTATAATCAGATTGGTGACGACCCTAATTGTCATCAGAGATACTCTATCCAATAACTGATGGAAGCAGATGCAGAGATCCACAGCCAAGCACTGGGCGGAGCTCCGGGAGTTCAGTTGAAGAGAGGGAGGAGTGATCATACATGCCAGGAGGGGTCATGACAGGGACCCCACGGGGCGGCTAACCTGGGCTCTGGACCAACAGTCAGGGAGCTTCTGTGGGACTGACCTAGGCCCTCTGCATGTGTGTGACACTTGTGCAGCTTGGTCTCTTTGTACTGCTCCTAGCAGTGAGATCAGGACCTGTCCCTGGAGCTTGGCTGGCTTTTGGGAACCTGTTCCCCATGCTGGATTACCTCGCCCATCCTTGGCGCAAGGGGAGGAGCTAGATCCTGCCTCAACTTGATGTGCCCATGGGAGGCCTGCCCCTTTCTGAATGGAGACGGCAGAGGAGTGGGAGGGGATGGGGGTAGATGGGAAGCAGGATTGTGGGGAGAGGAGGGAGGGAAACTGTGGTCGGTATGTAAAGTAAATGAAAAAAAATTATTTAAATAAAATTAAAAAAAAAGAAAGCCTACCCCCAAATGACATACTTTCTCCAGCAAGGCTGCACCTCCTAAACCTTCCCACACAGCACTAAATGCCTGAGTATTATCGGGACATTTCTCATTCTTATTTCTCCTCTGGAGCATGGATTACATCACTTAACATACTTTTCCATCTGTCTTACTTGGAGATGTAAGTTTTCTTACCTATGGCTGATTTAAACTCCATGAGTGCATGCACGACATCTGTTGATGTATGTATGTATGGCTCCTTTCCTGGTTATCTGGAATAGAGCAGCAGTGAACATGGATAGTAAGATATAGAATCCTTTGGGTATGTGCCCAGGAATGCTGTAGCTGGATTATAGGATAGTTCTATTTAGGTTTTTTAAGGAACCTCCATGCTGGGTGGTGGTGGCACATGTCTTTAAATCCCAGCACTTGGGAGACAAGTGGATCTCTGAGCTTGAGACCAGCCTGGTCTTCTACATAGTGAGTTCCAGGCCAGCCAAGACTACACAAAGAAACCCTGTCTAAAACAAAACCCTCCACAGGGATTTCCGTAATAGTGCACTAGTTGACACTCGAATTGTGAGTAAGTTTTTTTCTGTCTCCACATTGCTGTCACTGTGTGTTGCCATTTGTTTTCTTGATGGTAACCTATCTGACAGTGGTGAGATAGAGTCTCAAAGCAGTGTTGGTTTGTACTTCCTAGAAAGCTGAGGATGGTAGACATTTTTTAAAATCTCTCTTGGCCATTTGTATTTCTTTTGAGAATTCTCTGTTCAGCTTCTTAAACCATTTTTAAAATTGGGTTGTTTGTTTTCTTGTTTAGTTTTTTAAGTTTCTTGCATAGTCTAGCTATTAATCCCATCAGATGTATAACTAACAGATTTTCCTCCCATTCTGTACCTTATCTCTTCACTCTGCTTCCTCTCCTGTTGAGAAGCTTATTCCATGAGACTCCATTCTCCATAAAGCCTGAGTAATTCCAGCGGTGCTCAGGAAGGCCCACCTATGCTGTCTGGCATACAGTGCTTCCTGCTACTTTCCTCGGCAGGTTCTCTGTTCCAGGCTTTGTTCCATTTGAAGTAGACTTTTGTGTAGGACAAGAGATAAAGACCCAGTTTCAGTCTACCTTTGGATTTCTAGTTGTTGGTTTTTTTGGTTTTTTTCCCAGCAACATTTGTTGGAAAAATACAGGCTGTCTTTTCTCCCGTGAGTTCTTGGCATCTTTGGGGTGAGTTTGTGTCTGTCTTTTACCCTGTTTAGTGACCTGTGTGTCTGTTCCTGTGCCAGCGCCATGCTGCTGTTCACTCCTGTGCTTCTGTAGTCAATGTGAAATCAAGTATGTTGGTCCACTGGGTTTTTTCATAGGGTTTCTTTGCTTCCAAATTAATTTTGAGGTTTTTTTTTTTTATTTCTACAAGAATGGCATGGATATTTTGATGGTGGTTTTATTAAATCTGTATAATGCTTCTGGAAATATAGCCATTTCACAGTATTGATTCTTCTAACCAATGAGCATTAAGGGGTTTTTCGTCTTTCTCGTGTCTTCAATTCCTCTCTTTAAGTATTTTAAAGTTTTCATTTTAGAGGCAATTTACCACTTGATTACATTTATTCTAAGGTATTTTATTTGTTTGTTCTGTTTGTTTTCCAGGTAGTTTTGAATGGGGTTGTTTCTTTGATTTCTTCCTCAGCTTGCTTACTGTTAGTATATAAGAAAGTTTCATACTCTCTCTCTCCCCCCTCTCTCCCAATAAAGCTCTAAAAAGGTAAACATGGCTTGTGATTCTTCCGATCAGTACTCTCCTCTGTGGGCGGCGGCCAGCCACGAGCAGCGCCGATTTAACCAACAATTACCCTTCCCATTTTTGTTCCTTTTATATGTATGCTTCTCATGTCTTGTTGCTATATATAAAATTTCCAGCACTCTATGGAATAAGAGTGAAGCAAACGATCAAAAACACCAATGACAGTCAATGTTGGAGAGGATGTGGAGTAAAGGGAACACTCCTCCACTGTTGGTGGGAATGTAAACTTTGTACAACCACTGTGGAAATCAGTATGGAGGTTTCTCAGAAAATTAGGAATCGAACTACCTCAAGACCCAGCCATCCCACTCTTGGGCATATACCCAAGGAATGCTGATTCATACCATAAAGATACATGCTCAGCTATGTTCATAGCAGCACTATTTGTAATAGCCAGAACCTGGAAACAACCTAGATGCCCGTCAACGGAAGAATGGATGAAAAAAATGTGGTACATATACACAATGGAGTACTACTCAGCAGAGAAAAACAATGAAAGCATGAAATTTGCAGGCAAATGGATGGAACTAGAAAAAATCATCCTGAGTGAGGTAACCCAAACCCAGAAAGACAGTCATGGTATGTACTCACTCATAAGTGGATTCTAGATATAAAATAAAGAACAATCAGACCCCACCACACACACACACACAAAAGAGTGAAGCAAGTGGACACTTTCTTTTTCCTGATTTTGGTAGTAGTACCTTGATTTTTTTCCCCTCCATTTAATATGATATCTATGTTTGTCATATATACCCTTTATTATATTGAGATTTATCTTCTATTCTTAGATTCTTCAGGCTTGCATGTTTGTTGGTTTGTTTGTTTTCAGAAGCCGTCTTTCAGGATGACCAGTTGGGCTCTAAGATGGTCAATAGTTGAGAGCACTGGCTGCTCTTGCAGTTCCCAGCACCCACATGGTACTTAAATCTGTCTGCAACTCCAGCTCCAAGAGATCTGATACCCTGTTCTGGCCTCCTCAGGCACCAGGCACCCACTTGGTGCATATACACACATGTAGGCAAACACTTACATGACTTACATGTGTGAAATAAAATTAAAATAAAGAAATCTTTTAAAAAATGATTTAAAGTGATTTCTGTCCTTGAGTCTATGTGATATATTATATTTAGTTGTTTGAGTTTGTTGAACCATCTCTGTATCCCTTGAATTAAGATCATAATGAATGATGTTTTCTAAAAGTTAGTTTGCAAATATTTTGTTGAGAGTTTTTGCAATTTTTTTCATTAGGGATGTTGTCCTAGTTTGTTTTCTGCTATATGATAAAACTCATGACCAAAAACAATTTGTGGAATACAGGGTTTGTTTGGCTTACACTTCCACATTACAGTCTATCGTTGAGGGAAGTTGGGGCAGGAACTCAAGGAAAGCTCACGAAGGAATTCTATTTACTGGCTTGTTCTTTATTCAACCCAAGACTGCTTGCCCAAAGATGGTATTGTCCACAGTGGCCTGGGTCCTCTCACATCCATCATTAATAATAATTTTAAAGAAATGCCACACACTGGCCTGTAGGCATTGGATCTTCTGGAGCTTTGGGTGGTGGGAACCAAACTTGTGTCCTCTGTAAGAGCTAACCACATCCGCCTCAGGGCTGCTTCTATTTACTGTGTTCTTTGCCTTACAGAAGCTTCTCAATTTCAGGAGGTTCCATTTATTAATTGTTGCTCTCAGTGTCTGTGCTACTAGTATTATAATTAGGAAGTGATCTCTGGTGCCAATGCGTTCAAGACTATTTACTACTTTCTCTTCTACCAGATTCAGGTTACAGTCTTTTAAAAAGGTGTATGAACTTTAGTTAGATACATATTTGTGTAGAAATAAAAATAAAATGCTCAAATGAACGACATCGTTTTATAGAATAATTGAGTAATGCCAACTAAAGATATTAGGGATGAAGTTACTTTCAATATCCTTTTAGATGCATGCAATGTTTTTTTATTACTATAATGCTTTCCAGTTCTTTTTCAAATTTTTGTAATTCTCCAAATCATTTGGCCTGTCTTCATGCCAGAATTGAATCTTTTTTTTCCAGCGAAATTTTGCTTTTAATATCCTTGGAAATGTTCATATTTTCTATATTTAAGTACTTGCATATCTTCAAAACATTTTCACTTTTACTAATACTCTTCATTCCTGCTTTACTTTTATTTGTTTTATACTTTAATTTTTTATTTATGTGTATGTGTGTGCCACATGTGTGCAGATGTCTGTGTGGCCAGAATAGGGTGACCCTTGGAGCCGTAGTTAGAGGTAGTTGTGAGGCTCCTGTATGGGTGCTGAGATCCAAACTCGGGTCCTCTGGATAAACAGCACTTACTCTCAGCCTCTGAGCCATCTCCCCAGCACCTTCTGCTTTATTTTTATTTTTAGCACTCATGACTCTTACTAAAATGTATGTTCTCTCAGAGAAGGTATTGTTAACTGCTGGACATTGATTAGAATAATACATGACAAATAATGAACGTTCAGTATTTGTTGAATGAATGCTCCAATTTTCTAAAAAATTTCTTTTTCAAGTATATTGCTATTTTTACTTTTTCTTGAATTTTATAGGCTTATCATGTGTATCAAATCAAAATTAACTAGTTTGTGCACATTCTGTCCTTGCCCTGTTTATGATCATCTTAGTAAAGCTGTGTTTACCTTGTGTTCATTTCCATATACTTGCTCCCATTTCTTTAATATCCTGGTCATGACTATCTGTAGAGGTAGGTGAATTTCTAGGGGCCAGGGAATAACACAGTAAAGCTTTAATTATGGTAGTACTTTTATATCTTACCTTTTTTTTTGAGACTTGGTCTCTCCCTAACTTTTGCTGTCCTGGATCTCACTATGTAAACCAGATGGGCCTTGAACTCAGAGCTCTGCCCACCTCAGCTGAGTGCTGGGTTAAAGGTGTGCATCATCATGCCCACTCGGAACTCAGTGTAGGCCAGGTTGACGTTCATCTTGCATCAGTCCTCTGACCTCAAGTTCTGGGGTCTCAGGATGGGCCACCGTTGCAGCTTATGTTGTATGTTTTAAAATACTACTTGTAAGACTAGATTAGGGAAATGGATGGTTTACAGAAACAAAGCTAATATCTAAAATACCCCATGGTAGCCATAGGGTTAACTAACTAGAAATTAATTTTTTTTAAAAAAAATGTGTAATTATTAACTGTCTTACTACTTCATAGTACTGTTATCAGAGTTAACTTAAAATTAACACTTTAAAATAAGTAATAAAGTAAATAAATAAATTTTCATATTAATCTCAAGATATAGTTTCTATAATTTAATGATTTTGTACTTTTGTTTTACTTTCTATTCTCTCCAACAAATTATTTTATAAATCAGATTCCATTGTATCAGGGTACACTATACTAAGCATTTACATTCTGTGATAATTTTACATGGTGTTAAATTTTGCAATTATTTCAAATTATAAGCAGACTCATAGTGTAAAGGTGAGGGTGTGTTTACATGAGGTCACTGGTGACTGTGGTGGTGAGGGAGTATGAAGTTCCCTTCTCATTATGGGACAGTGACTTGGGAGAATTAGGAAACAATAGAATGGGAGGGGTGGGCTACTGAGAAGAGAATGCAAAAACCAGTTGTGGACCACACTAAAGATTATCATCCATTTGGGCAGTTTTGCTTTTAACAGTTGACTGATACAGAATTTCTAATGTTAATATTGCTCATGTTACTCAAAAGTAAGTTTTTATCATTTATCTGTAAAGTCTATAAGATAAACTTTTTTTCCATAAGCTTTATTTATGAGGGTGAATTGAAGAGTTCTTTACTCAGAGGTAGGTTATTGTCATGAAGTATGGTATGGACAAAATAGTGATTGCTGCCAGGTGGTGGTAGCATGGCGCTCAACTTTAATACCAGACTAGGGAGGCAGAGGCAGGAGGATCTCTGTGAATTTGAGGCCAGCCTGATCTGTAGAGTGAGTTCCAGGGCAGCCAGAGCTGTTACTTAGAGAAATTCTGTCTCAAAAAACTAAAAAGAAAAAAAGTAGTGATTGCTTTAAAAATAAATATCTATGTTTTTAAAAACTTTAAGTGATAGTCTTCATTTTGCTTCAGTGTATAGCTGAGTATTTAAGCCCGGCTGGTCTCAAACTTCTAAAAAGAACTCCTTTCTCAGACTTACAGGTGTGAGAGTGATAGATAAGAGCCACCATGAGTGATCATTTAAGTCTGCCATAACTTAGTTATTTAATTCATAAGGTGCAAAAGACGTAAGACATAATAGATCCCTTGTATGTTTTTTTAAATATAGCACACCCACAGAAGAGTGTATAAATCCTAAATTACAACTTGGTGAGTCTTTACATAGTCAGCATTAGCCATGTGGTTACTAACTACTGGATATCATTTTACAGGAGACTTTGCAGCAGTTGATTATGATGTCATTGCCAAATGTCTTAATCATTGGCAAAAATCCCTTTTCTGGTAAGTTTTAAGTTGGTATAATGGGATAATAATGCCCTATGTTTGTGTAACACTAGTAATGTTTACCAAGGACTTGATTATTTATCTCCACTCTTAGTAGATTTTCCACAACATCAATAGGAAAAGTTGGGAATGATATTCCTATTTGTAGAGAGAAAAGAAGATGACAGTATTTAAGTTTTTGAGATACAAACATGCAACACTGAATCAGTGGTTTTTCCCTGCCACATTAAACTAGTATTTGGGTGATGGCTATGATTTTTATTATCTCAATCTAAGCAGTTGTGTTAGAGAAACAATGATGTTGAATCTGTTTTACGTTTTATATTTATATGCCTGTTTACTATTGCCAAAATTGTTGGAGCTCTGAATTTTTTTTGTTTGTTTGCTAGTTCATTTTTATAATCGTATGGATTAAGTCTTGAACCATAACTACTAGCCAAGTGCTTATCATTGAGCAGTATTCCAGCCTTTAAGTTGAAAGTTTTACTGGTGAACATTTTAATTTATATTAAACAACTCCATAGTGAAAAGATGACAGGAAGTTTTTTAGATTATTTAAATTATTATACTCAAACACTCTTACAATCCTTTACTAACATTTAATTTTTATTTGTATTTTGCTGTTTCTGGAACTTGCTCATAGGGCCTCACATAACCAGACAGTTGTTGTAACCATCCACCCTAGGATTTAATGTTTGAACAAGTAACTAGCAGCTATGAAGCATTTCAGGAAAGGACTTAATCCTTGCAGGCTACATGGTATTCAAATTGAATATGCTTTCTTTTACTTGAACCCTTGCCCAGTTGAAACAAAAATCCAAATAAAAGGCAGTGTGTAAGCAGCTGTTTTTATAGAGGAAACTACCAATTAAATGCATTAGTAGTGAACTCAATTAGGAATTCCATTACCTAGATAACCTTTGGGGATACTCTAGGATGTTTGGTTATACAAGTAAACAGGAAGATTAGCATGTAGAATAGAATTAGTTTTTATTCTATATGCATTTAGTAAGGAACAACGAAGTCATAGGGTAGAAATGGTTTATGTGCTAGGAGATCTTGTGATTTGGTGAAAGATCCGAAGATAACTATAAGGTCATATAATTCATATGACAGAGATATGTACAAAAACTAAGACATGTAAAAATATAGAGTGTTAATTGTTCTTAAAATTGTCAGGGTTAGAGTTGGGACTTAAGGTGACTAGTTCAGAAGGAATAGACAGATGTAAGATCCATCTGTGGTGATGGAAGTGGTTCACTAAGGACTTGAAAAGGAGAAGGAAAGCAACCTGAGGCCAGAGTTAGAGTGTGTGTTGATTGTTAAAATGGCATAGTAAGTCTAGAAGGAATTAGTTTCATGGAAAGTAAGAGAAAGTTTCTAATGTGAAGATTTGAAATTCATCATAGTTAAGTTAACCTGATAGTGAAAATCATTCTGAATTTTATGTGTTTGTGGTTATGTTCAGCGGAATATTTTAAGACATTCTTAACTGAATGCTGTTAACAAGGGTTCTGCAGTTCTGCTCTGGACTGATAACTTTTATCCAGTTTTTAACATACATTTCTTTCATTTCTTAAAATTTATTATTGTGAAGTAGAATCTTACACTGTAGACCCAGACTAGCCTGGAACTCACTATGTAACCCAGGGTACCTCATGTATTTCTCCTACTTTAGTCTTTTGAGTGCTGGCATTATAGGTGTGAACTACCATAACCAGCTTATTGTATTAGACTCACTGTGATGTGCATTTAAGGTTCTGATCCTTATGAACGTGTGTAATGAGAAATGTATTTAAATTGTATAGGTAGATGAGCCATTATATTTGTATTTTAGTAAGAAAATGCTAAAGAGGAACAGACACATAAGCAGCAACTCTGGCATGTTCTTAATGTCAGCACAATCTAAAGTGTTGGTGTAGTACGGTTTCTAGAAAAGGAGCAGGTGCAGTGAGCCCCCTTAGCACTGTAACTCTTGAGAAGGGAGAGCCTTGCCTGTCTCCTGCTAGCACCACGTTGTACACACATAAGCCACATATTTAAGTTTCACTGTTTATTTACAGAATTCATCTTTTTGTGACTCTGTGATTGCCTCTAGATTGTCCAGTGTTTGAAAGAGTTGAAGCAAAGCTAAATGTTGTACTGACTAGTGTCTTTATTTCAGAACAAGGCACAGAAGAAGTTAAAAAGTTGCTTTTACTCTTACTGGGTTGTGCAGTTCAGGTAAGTTAAAATATTTCTTCAGATTTTCATTCTTATAAAATGTTCTTGAGGGTTTATCTAGTTTTCTGAAAGACTTGATAATTTTAAGTATATCACCTTAAAAAGAAATTATGTATAAGAACATTTATTTTATTTCAAAAGTTATAGCATCAGTGTCATGTATTAAAAACCTTTAGTTAACTTTTTCCTGTTCAGATGTGTCTGATGACTCAGATCTTTATGCCTCTGAAGATGGAGGAATCTGCCAAACCCTTCTTCTGGTTTGCTTGTGCAAGCTTATGGTTTAGGAGAAGAAGAGGGACTAACAATTAAGAGAGGATTTGGGCTGCTCTTCCTGAGGACCCAGGCTTGTTTCCCAGCACCCACATGGTAGCTCATAGCTGTCTTTAACTCCACTCTCATGGACTCCCAACACCCTCTTCTGGCCTTTGTGGGCACCAGGAATGCACATGGCACACAGACATACATGCAGGCAAACTCTCTTCCACATAAAAATAATTGTAAAATGAGAGACTTTGTGGGAAATGTTTTTGTGTGTGGTATTTGTTTATGTACATGACTGCATGTATGCATGTAGGCATGTGAAGGTCAGAGATCAGTATCAGGTGTCAGTCACCTTATTTCTTGAGATAGGGTGTCTCACTGAACCTAGCACTCCCTGATTCAGCTGTATTTGCTAGCCAGCCGTCAGGTCCCAGGGATCCTCTCATCTCTGCTTCCCAGCATTGGAATTAGAGTTTCACGCCAGTGCACCCAGCAAGACTTTCCTAACAACACTCTCAGTCTTATTGCTCTTTTATCAATAATGATAGCCAAGATTTATTGACTGTATCGTTTGCCAGGTGTTATATCTTATAAAGGTTTTCTTAATCCTCAAATAAGATTAGTGCTTGGGTAAATATTTAAGTTATTTTAGAAGTTGGATATTTGTGAGTCTAGTATGCTACTTTAATAATTACAGTGGGAGCATATATAACTGCAACAAATTGAGATAGTCACTTTAGACTTAAGTCAATTTGCTAGTAGGCTAAAGAACACTGGCATGACTTCCAACTCTACTATACTAGGTTTTCCATTTAATTAACTTAAAAACGTGTGTGTGTACATGTACATGAACATGCCATGACACTTGTGGAAGAAAGAGAACAACCTTGTTGAGATTGTTCACGTGTGCCTACAGCAGTTTTTTTAGTTTCAGGAGTTCTGTCTCTGCCTGCAATCTCTGTGAGAACACTGGGATTACAGATACACCTTACCACATCCAGGGTTCTGACAGCAAGTTATCAAGCTTGTATGGCAAATACTTTACCACCCCTTGAGCTGTATCTGAAGCCCACTAATTTTTTAAAAAATGAATTATTTCAATGTATAGTTATCCTAGCTCTTCATAGAGTGAAATATTTTGTGTTTTGTTTTAGGGCTTGTTTTCCCTTTTTTTGAGACAGGGTTTCATATATCTCAGAACTGGCCTCAAACTTGTTATTCAGCCTGGTTGACCTTAAATTTCTTATTCCTCTACTTCCATCTTCCAATGCTGGGATTACAGGCATGCACCACCATACCCAATGTTTACAGTGCTTGAATTGAACCTTTGTATTTGTCTATGCTAGGAAAGCACTTTCCCAGCTGAGCTATGCACCCAGCCTATGAAATGAGATTTTTGTAAACAAACAAATAAGTTCACTAGTAATATTTCACATGTATTTACATACATTTTATGTTCTTGATTGTGTTGGCTTTTAGAGCTTACTGCTTTGGAGATACAATATTTAATTTACGTGAAGTAATTAAACATGTATGTGAATCAGTGTGACTATATATATGGAGATGTGTATGAGTGTGTATATGGAGATATATATATATATATATGTGTGTGTATAGACACACACATACACATTCACACACACACACACACACACACACACACACACACACACACACGGTTGGTAATGATCAGATCAGGATTACTGGTATACCTACCACCTCAATACATTATTTCTTTGTTTTAAGGGCATACAGAATCCTCTGTACTGGTCATTTTGAAATGCTCAGTTAATTGTTGTCTACCATAATGATCCTACTGTAGTATATATGACATAAGTTATCATCCTGTCTGTCTGTCTGTATACTTGTATCCGTTAGCAGCCCCCCCCATCCCCCGATCTAATGTATTCCCACCATCTTCCTCTTCTTAACACCCTTTCTAGCCTCTAGTAACCACTGTGGGGGCAGTGTTCATCTATAAATTAAGTCATTACATTGCTGTAATATGTTGTACACGATTGTTTACTTAACAACTGATTAAATATTAAGATAAATATGGTGTCTGTTTTTGGTGTTATTCTAATTTGGTCATCAGGTCTTTAGTTGGAAACACTGTTTTTACTCATTTACAACTACTTATGCTGCATTCACTTTAAAAAAACACCTTCGTTAGTGAATATTGTCCTGTATAAATGGTGAGTTTCTCAAGGTAGTGCTAGTGAAGAAACAGGCTTGTGGGGCTTATAAAAGGAAACGTGAATTTCTTTTAAAAACTGTAGCAGAAAAACCATAAGATGGTTGAACTGGGGTACTCCGCATGAATTTTAATTATTACATTTCATAATAACCCTGCCATTTTATGTTCTGATTGGCTAAAAAACTATTCATAAGTCAGTAATTACAGAAATGGATTGCTGTCTCTGAAAAACTAGTTTACATATGCTGTGAATATACAGTGAGAAAGTTAATTCTCAGTTGTTCTTACAGACCTATTTAGTATTTCTAGACCAAAAAAAGTTAGTGCTTTTCAGCTTATTGATCCCTATTCCATTTCCTCCCAAACTCCTCAGTTCCTAATCATACCTAGGAATTGTGTTTTCCTGGTAATTTACTTTAAACATTTTTATATCATAACAATACTTTAGTTTTGCCTGGGATGTTGAACTCTGGATGAAAGTATAGAGTATGTTCAGATTGTGTAATGACAGAAATAGAGCATTAGCAACTTCACTAGCTTGAATCAGAGGTTTGTTTCTTAATGATCAAAGAGCCAGTTTTTTTCTTTAGGGTTTATTGTTTTCATTGGCTCTGTAATTGGCCCAGGAGATGCATCTTAGCTTGGCACAAGGCAGTGCTGTCCATTTGTATGCACCTCTCATTTGGTAGCTGCAAGAATACAGCTATTAGCAGTCGAATCGTAATAGACAAGATGGAGACAGACAGAGATAACGATGTGTGTTGTTGTTAATTATTATTGGGGAAAGGTTAGGTTTAGATTTTGTGTTCGTAGCTGAAATAAAACTTTAAAAAGTTGACAATAAGAAATTGCTGCCTTATTCCTATTTGATTACATGTGTATTCATAATTATTAAATTTTGTCCCTGGTTACTTTGTTAGAGTAGAATCAAACCAGATATTTATTATATTACCTTATAAATGTTGACCTGGGCCATCAGAGTTAGTTTCTTTTATTAAGATTGATAGGCTGAATATGAGAGAATAAATTGTAGGCTTGAAGTAAAATTTGCCGAATTTTTTTTTCCACAGAAGAAAGGCAGTGTTGTTTGGTGACAGTCAGGGACTGACTGAGCGTTTTGGCAGTGTTCCGAATTCTGCCACTGACTCACTGTGGGTTTTGGCAAGTGACTTGTTCTCTCTGAAACAAGTTCTTGATTCTTTACTTCTCTGTTTGTTAAGTTAGCATAATAATATCCTGACCTCAGATGCACAGTGTAATATGTTCCTACTTCAGAACTTTCCAGCATAAAACTGTAGAGTTCAGTGCCTGGCTCTTAAATATTTTAAAATCATTGTATCTTCATTAGGTGAGTTATCTGAGAAGTCGTTTAAATGTAGAACAAAACCCTACTGTGCTGTTGAAATATTGTAAAGCTTGAGGCTTATTTATATATAGCATTTTAAGGGCAATACAGAGTCTGAATGGTTCCCCCTCCATTTATTTCAGTGTCAGAAAAAGGAAGAATTTATTGAACGAATTCAAGGTTTAGATTTTGATACAAAAGCAGCAGTTGCCGCACATATTCAAGAGGTAACTACTTACATTTATATTAATTAATGTATTTTTATGAAGTTTGCAGTGTGTTTTTAAAATATTATCTCCCCAAATACAGGATAAACAAGAACAATTAAAGATCAAATGTAAATCAAACTTATTTTTATGTAAAATTCTTTTCTTTAGAGATAGGTAATTCCATCAGTGAATTGTCTTATTTATGGCACAATGCTTACTACACATTTGCTCTCTCTTTTGTCTATAAGGACATGAATGTTGAGGAATAACGTTTATGTCTTTATTAGGTAGCATAGAATGAATGATAGGATAAAGACAATAAACTTAGTCTATTGGCCTTTTCTCTTAAATGAATGATCATTTTTATTGAGCTGTTATTTGAATTCCACAAATACATTGATTTTTTTTAAATATTTGTATAAAAACAAATCTGAGGCATAATGTACCATGTCAATATTGATGTTAATGTAATTTTTAATTAAAATTTATTTTAAAAGCTTCTACTTCCATAACTATTTATTCATGAGCTTTAAATCTTATAATGTCTTTTTAGAATTAGGCTATATATTAAATTTTACCTTTTGGGAGAGAATTTTAAAATTGTGAAAATTGGTAGTATTTAAAATATTCTCAGATGACTGTATTTCATATATCATCTTTTTCCCTTATTTAACTTCAGAATCCAGATGAGAATTTATTTGTTCTGTTAAAATGTTTAGTTTTGTCATCAATTTGAAATCTACTTCTTTCTGCTTTTATAGTTGAACTAATTTTGTACTAAACTCAAATCAGTATTTAAGTATTAGCCATTCTTCGATTGTTTATTTTGCTTTCCTCTCTAAAGGTAACGCATAATCAGGAAAATGTATTTGATCTGCAATGGATGGAGGTGACAGATATGTCTCAGGAAGATGTAGAACCACTCTTGAAGAATATGGTATCACATCTAAAAAGACTGATAGATGAGAGAGACGAACATTCAGAGGTTGGTTCTCTCATTGTATCATGGAAGTTTGCTTTCTTAAAAGAAAAAAAAATAGTTTTCTAGAATGGATACCCTGTTTCTTGGGATAGGTGATCAACTATAATCATCCTTTGGTATCTGTGGGGCATATTGGTTCTAGGACCTTCTTAAGATACTACAATCAATCCCAGTACTTTAGGTCCAGGACAGTGGACCTCTGAATTCGAGGCCAGCCTGGTCTAAAGAGTTTCAGGACAGCCAGGGCTACACAGAGAAACTCTGTCACAAAAACCTTTTTTTAAAAAAAAAAAAGGATACTAAAGCCATGAATGCTCAGTCTCTTTTAAAAGGGGGGGGGGGTGTTACAGTGTTTACTTATAAAACTACAAATATCTTGTATATTGTAAATCATCTTTTAATTACCTATAATAATGAATAGTATGTAAATAATAGACAAATAGTTGTTATTCTGTATTATTTAAAAAGTGGTAACAAGAAAAAGTCTGTACATGTGCAATACAAACATAGGGATTTTTTCCCTTATTACTTTCCATCCACAGTTGGTTTAATTTGCAGATGTGAAACCTACATGCTGTACCAACTGTAATGTCTTTCTTTTGTTGTTGTTATTGTTTTTTTGTTTGTTTGGTGTGTGTGTGTGTGTGTGTGTGTGTGTGTGTGTGTGTGCATGCGTGTGTAAAACACAGGAATTAGAAAGGAAATAAAAGAACCTTGGATATCTAATAAGCACAGTATTATTAGGTCTTTTCTCTTTTTCTTTTTAAATTATTATTATTCTGATTTTTATACCTGTGTGTTTTTCAAGTCACCCCATTACTTTGGCAGTAGTGCAGAAGTGTGACTGAATATATAGTTGATATAAGTGGAAAAACCATTGCCTTGAAGCACAAGAATTTGCTAAATTTCTTGGTTTTGTTGCCCATCTGATCCCATGTTGGTAGGGGAGGTGACAAGCAGTTAGAGAGTCAGTGCTTTTATTTTGTTCTTTAAAATTATTTTATAAGGTCTCACATCTCCCAGGCTGATCTCAAAGTTAGTTAGTATGTATCTGAGAATGACCATGAGTTCTCTTCTTGCTTCCACCTCCCAAGTGCCATGATTTTTGGTGTGAGCAGCCAGGCCTGTCCCAGAGACCTCATTGGTCACATTGAAACAGCTGACAGATCTCGAGGAAAGGCCTTAGGCTGAGTTTACCTGCAAACTATCCCTAAACATAACTTCATCTACTCTTTATGTGATGTTCTAGCATCTCAGACTACTGCTCAGGTTGCTTTGAAAATTAAACTCCTGTAAAATATCAACAGTCAACAGTTATAACCAAAGAAAGTTTAGCAGTTTACAAAAGTCTCTTTAGTTTTATTACATACATTATTATTATCAGGCCTCCTGGTGACCATTGTCTAACTGCTTGAAGTTTAAAACACTTAGGTATGTTTAATTATTTCCATGCAAAATGATGGTTGTGATACAATTGGGAGCACACTTAAGTTTGAAAAGTTTATCATTGCTAATAATTTTTAGGTGATACCAACTTGGTAAAGTATTCTAAAATTTGTATTTTAGAAAAAAAAATGTGTAGTGGAGGAACATAGTATAGGAAAAGGCAGTAATGTACAGAAGTTTTATGTATACTTAGCTCGTTATAGGTTTAGACCTCTTACAAGTTTAGAAAACAGCAGTAGTCAGCCATAAATAACTTAGTACTTGATGAACAAGTACATCTCACATATACAGTCGGAAAACATTTAATTAAAGCAAACACATGTAGACCGGGTTTCAAATAGAAGGACTAGCCAAATAATATAGTCCTTTCATCTGAATGGTAGTAAGTACAACTGGAAGACAGACCCAAGAGCTTTCAGGCCATTTCAGATCGAGATGCAATTCATATTTTATAAAAACAGCACTTACTTTATCTTTGCATATATTAAACTTATGTTCCTCTAACTACAAAATTTCCATGACATTTAGGCAAAACTTAGGTATATCACATATTAAGCCTTCAAATATATATGCATCCATAATTATAGACATAAAGGCAACAAATATAATCAATATGTATTTATCCAAAGTCATAAAATAGTCATTAAATTCTCTTTTAAAGTCAGAGGATTAAAACTCCTTTTAAGATTTGCTTTCTCTAAGTAATAAAAATGTAAAAAAGGGCTGGAGAGGTGGCTCAGAGGTTAAGAGCACTGCTTGCTCTTCCAAAGATCCTGAGTTCAATTCCCAGCAACCACATGGTGGCTCACAACCATCTGTAATGAGATCTGGTCCCTCTTCTGGCCTGCAGAGATATGTGCAGACATAACACTGTATGCATAATAAATAAATAAATCTTTAAAAAAAAATAAATAAATAAAATAAAAAATAAAAATGTAAAATTAAGTAATAAAAATGTAAAATTCAATGGAAAACACAAGAAATTACCTTGATAAAACAAAATTTGTTCATTAAGCCAGTTTATATGTAAATGTTAGTAAAAATAAACCACTTTTTAAAAAGACCTTGCTTTAAACATAGAGAATTATGTCCTGCTTGTATATTAGTACATTATATATTTTGACCTTGGAAATTTCTGTCCTTTTTCCTTTTTTTGAAATAGGCTTCACTATGTTGCTCTGGCTGCCCTAGAGCTCACAGAGATCCACCTGCCTCTGCTTCCTGAGTGCCATGATTAACAACGGGTACCACTTTGCCCAGCCACGGGAATTTCTTTAAATACCCCTTAGTAATAGCCAATTTAACCATACATTCACCAGATATCTTTAAGTTGCATCTGTCACGAGCCTTGTTGTGATACACTTTATATAAATTTCTGGCTCTGCCCTTATATAAAGTGTAGCCCCAGGCTGCCCTGACCCATTGATTATTGGCATATACCACCACGAACAGCTGTTCTTTTCTTGGCTCTGCATTACTTGTATATTACTTTAGTGAAATATGTTTACCACCTCTTTGTGTGCGTCATACTATGCTGGATGAGAGGATGAAAGATAAAAGGGAGGAGTAACAAAGATGATTTCTGATTTATTGAGAAAAAACTACATTATTTGTAAGTAAAAATGAAGGTTAGTATATAATTAGGTACTAATCAGTTTGTGTAGGAACCAAATGTTCGTTAAATATTATTTCCTAGGTACTGTTATTAAAACCAGAAAATGTTAGCAAAATTAAAGATAAGTAAGACAACAGGAAAATGAACATAAAGTTGACTGTGGAAACAGAGCCTTCGTCCAATATGGAGAGTAACATTGCATTATCCATAAAGACAGGGAAATTGGGATGTGCTTCTGGGTGGGAGGACAGGTGTGTGGCAGGAACATATAACGCCACCTTCAAAAGTAGCAAGGAAGGAATTTGGTGTTTCTCTCTCTTTTTTCTTTTAACATCGAAGCTGTGTGCATATCTTGGAAGAAAAGGAAGGAAAAGTATAAGGATATGCAGAATATGTTTTGAGTAAAAAATATAATAATGAAGCAGCTAGTCTTAGGTGATTAGTTGGATAAGAGGTCATTGGTTGAAAAGCAATGTTAGCAGTTTTTAGTTGGAAGCTTAAACAGAGGAAAGGAAATCATTTACAAAGTCTTTATGGGACAATTTGCCCAAAAATAAATAATTAAGTAAAAGGATCATTGCATGGTATAGAGAGCTTCATTAAAAATGGATGGCAAGCCTCCGGTGGTGGCACACGCCTTTAATCCCAGTACTCGGGAGGCAGAGGCAGACAGATCTCTGTGAGTTCAGTGCCAGCCTGAGCTACAGAGTGAGTTCCAGGACAGGCTCCAAAGCTACACAGAGAAACCCTGTTTCAAAAAAACAAAAAAAGATGGATGGTAAGATCTAGGACTCTCTTCAAGTTCTATTACTTTAGAACTGGAATAAAAAAGTCAGATGTGGTAGTGTATACCTGTAATCTCAGAACTATGGAGGTAGAGGTAGGAGGTTCAGGAGTTCAAAGCCAGCCTTGGCTACACACCAAGTTTGAGACCATCCTGAGCTATATGAAACCCTGTCTCAAAACAAACAAACAATCAATCAAAGAAGAAAACCAGGAAAAAAATATGGCTATAGTCAGCCTTGAATTTTATTTTGTAAAAATATACATAAAGCAAATTTATTGTAGCATTTTTACAAAAAGCACATTGAACATACATATGTCAACTTGAAATTTAATTGCTCTAGTACCCATAATTGGTTGTATGACTTTGGTTTACACTGGTCTATATAATTCTCAGTTTCTTATATCTAAAATAGACCTTTATGAAAATTACAGTGCTAAATGAGATCTTGTTGGAGAATGTTAAGGGAAAAAGGTGTAAGTAATTGTCAGACAATAAACTGATAATATTAAAATTAAAAGTGGAAAAGGACTCATAAGAAGCTTAACTGTAGTAACAGACTGTAGGAACTCTAGAGTAGTTAGAAATAATCTCTTGCATGTCCAGAAGAGGCAGTTGAGTGATAAAAAGGTTCAAGGGTAGGTGTGGTCATATAGGAGCAATGATAGCAAAAGAAACATACTACGAAAGAGTTGATTCCTTTACTGGAGAAACTTCTATTTATTGAGTAAGTAGTGGACATGGAGTTGTAGAGAGATGATGAACTTGGACGGTACTCTCTGAAGTTTATTAAAGCAGTAAGACAGAGATGCTGAAATATCCCAAGGATGAAAAAATGAATCCTGCTATGTGGTTAAAACAAAACAAAAAATGTAGTAAGAGAGATGGCTCAGCATTTAAGAGCACTTGTTGCTCTTGTGGAAGATCCAGGTCTGAGTCTCAGCACCGATATGGTGGTTCACATCCATCTATAGCGCCCAGTTCCAGGAGATCCAATGCCATGTTCTAACTTCAATGGGCACTAGGCATGCATATGGTACACATACATTCAGGCAAAACGTTCACATCTAAAATAAAATGAACAAATCTTTTTTAAATTTTTAAATAAGAAACAAATGATGAGGGTAGACTGTGGGAGCCCAGAGGTCTCCTAGTGAGATCTGAGCTTGCTTTACCGAACAGGGCTTCATAGGGAATGATTGGACCATGGGCGTGGTTACCAGGTATTTGGAAAGGGCTGCACTTGGCTTTGCGATGTGCTTTGATCTACAAGGGGGAGGTCTTTTGCCCCACCCCTTGGTTATTAAAAAACCCTTTTGAAGAGACAGTGGGCCCATTGGGTATTGACCTGGATCCTCCCAAAGCTATCCTGTGTTTTTGTCTGTCACATCTCTGCCATCTTTCTATCTACTAATTCCTTATTCCTCATAGAAACCCTGTAAAAGGTGGGAGCTGGCCTCCCACAGTAGACTTGGTTATAAGGAATATGATGATTTCATGGTCCCACATAGTAATGCCACCCATTCTGTAGATGTAACCAACCGTCTTATTAAATAAGAAACACAGAACCAATGTAAAGAAGAAAGCCAAGAGGTCAGAGCTCAGACCTAAGACCTTACCCTTCCTCCTATGGTGGTCCTACCTCTCCGAAAGAGACCTACTTCCTGTGTGTTTGTCTTGATATAGTCTTTCTGTTCTGCCTTCTCATTGGTTGTAAACCCAAATACGTGACTGCCTCGTCACTGCCTGTAAGTACAGCCCTCCAGGTCTTAAAGGCATGTGTCTCCAATGTTGGCTGTATCCCTGAACACACAGAGACTTACCTAGTTCTTCTACCAAGTGCTGGGATTAAAGGCATGTGCCGCTGCTGCTGCTGCCGCCGCCGCCGCCGCCACCACCACCACCACCACCACCACACTCTTGCTATGGCTCTAATAGCTCTGACCCCCGGGGCAACTTTATTTATTAACATACAATTAAAATCACATTTCAGTACAAATAAAATACCACCATACCATTCTGTCTGGGTGGACAGTTAAAGCTGCCTTACAAGATAAGTTCATTTGCCTGAGAAAGTTTAAAGTAAAACAAACAAATGGTTTAGAATAAAATAATTTACGAGTAAGGAAAAGGAAAATTAGGAGAATGGAGCAACACAGTTGTAGAAAATGTAGGATGGCTACATACTTAATCTATAATGCTGAAATTTAGGAAAATATAAAGGTTTATGCCTCACTGAGGGTCTTTGGAGAAAGGATTGGGGAAGCCTTGATATGGGAAGCAGTACAGTATTAAAAAACATGGAACATAGGATAAACAGTGGATGGGCTACCAGGCAGTCTCAACAGTACTATTAGTTAGTTGTGTAAGCATACAATCTTTGTGCCTCAGTCATCTGACCTCCCTTTAAGATCTTATTCTCTCTAGCAATTGCTTCCTCTAGGATTATAGAATGATAAAACGGTATTGTCTAATTCTGCAATGATGACCAGATTATATTCCTAGACTGTTGATTATAGTAACAACTAGCAACAGATACCTGTTTTGTACTTGAAACCTAGTGCATGTGACTGAAGAACTGAATTTTGAGCTGTTTAAATTTTTATTAAATAACCACTTGTGTTACTGGCTATTGTAATTGGAGAGCACGGTTCTAGACAAATCGCTCTCTGGTTTTCTTTCCTGTGTCAGCATGTCTTTTATGCCTTTCCAACAGTTGTTATCTTATTATTTTGTCATGTGATTTCTTTTATTTAAAAATCTAAGGATAGAAAAAAAAGCATTGTCATGTTTCTGTGTTAATTTGCTAAATACCTGTTGTCCTTTTTAAAAAATTGTTGCTGCCTTTTAAGCCACCGCTGTCTGAATCAGCAACACCGCTGCTACCAGCAGTGATTAGGCCTTGAGAACCATGGCCTGAAGGAAATCTGTTCCATCCGGCTCCAACTCTTTCAGAGCTACAAAGGGAACTTAACTAAATCTCTGTCCCTCTAAAGAACATGAGATTAAAAGGTTAAGGTGGAATTCTGTTCTTCAGAGAGGCTGAATAGCAAGTAACTCACCTCCTCTCCTTGCTTGCCTCCAAAAAGCCCTTGTGCTTTTTTTCACCCGTACTTAAAATCCCTTCTCTGCTTGGCTCCTTCTTACCACTTCCTGTCAGCTAGTTGTGCGTACTCAGCCTCCTGACCTCGGGTGAATTTTATTTAATCAAACAAATGTAACACAGCTTTGCATCATTAAACAAATGTTCCAGAGCATAAACAAAAGTAACACACCTTAAAATAATCTACAACAATGAACTGTTGAATAAAACTTGAAATGACAGCTAATATGACAAAGTTAAAATGTAGTTTTCATGATTGTTATTTCTTTGTTTCTGAGACAAGGCCTCACTATGTAGCCCTGGCTGAACCGAAACTCACGGGGTAGACCAGGCTTGCCTCAGTCTCACAGTGATCTACTGTCTCTGTCTGTGCATCCCAAGTGCTGGGTGGGACTCAGGGATTACACACTTTTCCTGGCAGAGTTGAGATGCTTTTGATCAATGAGTTGTTTTATTTTATAGAATGTTCAGTGATTAGTGTTGCTGTGTCTAGGTTACTGATGTGTGGAACACTAAAACTGTTTCTGTGTTTACCCCTGTAATTCTTAGACTATCGTAGAGCTATCTGAAGAGCGAGATGGTCTTCATTTTCTACCACATGCCTCTTCGTCTGCACAGTCACCCTGTGGTTCTCCTGGCATGAAGCGAACAGAAAGTCGACAGCACCTCTCAGTGGAACTGGCTGATGCTAAGGCCAAGATCCGAAGACTGAGGCAGGAATTGTAAGTCCTTCACTTTCAATATTGATCGGAATTATGTGGTAACAAAGATGGCTTTAGCAGTATTTTAAGTTTGATAATAGACCAATTGTCCTCTGTTGTTAACCTAAATCGAATTATTTATTAGTATTTGTCAAAATGAGAAAAAAATGCTTATAATCCTAACACTTAAGTATAAGCAGGACAATACAGCAGTTCATGATCATCCTCAGATACAAAGTAAGTCTGAGCTTAGCCTGGGCTATATGAAGCCCTGCCTGAATAATAGTAATAATGACAATGTTTTCAAAGACTGAATTGTTGACATGTAATATTACAAAAATAACTTTATGTGTATCAACTACATTAAGTCATTGAAGTGCCAGTTCTACTTAATAAAATATTCAGATTATATTAGTACTGATAAAATTGTACTTACTAAATTACCAAAGCTCATTACAGAAAATTGAATATAAATTTTACATATTCATTCTTGGGTGAACCACAGTAAAAGCATGACTAATCTTTGCTGAAGGTTTTGTATTTTGTACTTTAAGGAGAATAAAGGATTTTGGATTTATGGGTTTTCTCTCTCTTTTTTTTTTTAATTTGTTTTCCTGGAATTTTAGCTTTAGAATGTAGGTTTTAAATTTAAACACACAAGATAGTAATTACTTTTGTTTATTGATTATTTAAAGTAACTTAGAAAAGTGAATTGGATATGCAAGGTAGAAAAAGCATTAAATAGTCTGTAGGAAAATTTGAAAACAAAAAAAAATACAGCTTTCATTTGTGGATGTCTGCATTATTATGTGTCTATTGAAGTGAACACACCCAGGATATTCTATAAACAGCTGCACCAGGAAAATTAGGGAAGAGATTGCTGTTATTAGTTTGACTGGCAGCTAATGGATAGCCTAAACAGTGAACACTAGTTCTTTCCATATAATTTAGCCCAATCTTCTCTAGTCTTTAGATGAAGCATGCAATTAGAACTGCAGTGATGGCTGTGAATTCATTTACCATGTTGCATTATATTAGAGTTTAATTTTCAAATAGAATTTACTTGGCCTTGGAATATATTAAAAATTCAAACAACCTTAGTAGATTGACAAAAATTGTTTTCATGTGTAATGATTTGAAAATATAAGTGGATGCTTTTAAGTGAGTAAAGATACCAGATGCATGCAGCAAGTATTTTCAGTAACTAGCATTTCATTAAATCCCATCTAATATTTTTGAAAATGTGTTCTTTTATATATTTCTTGAGATGGCATATACTAAGTCTTTCTTTTGTTTTAATGGGAACAGATAATTCCTGTAGTGGATTAGCAGCAGAAACCTTGATTTTAAAAAACAAAAGGTCCAGATTGCTTTATAACTAATGGAAACTATAAAATAAACAACTAGAATATAATTTGTATTAACTATTAACTGATGCATGCTCATTTATGGGTAATACCAAATAGTATAATTGATTTTGATTTATAGAGTAAAAGTATAATTTATGATTAGATGGAATAACTAATTCTTTATAAATTAAACTTTTTACACAATAATTGACATTATTGAAGACTTCCTTCAGCAGTTCTTTCAATCACCGTTGATTACATATTTTGGGAGTTTCTTTAATATAATGATTAATTATTTTATTAAAAAATAAAATACTTTTACTAAGATATAGTTCAGTATCTGACAATTCATCCTTTTAAAGTATACAATTAAATGGGCTTTTAAGTTGTGCAATCACCACAATAATTGAATAAAAGTGTCTTTGTCCATCCTCTTTGACCTCGGATCTTAGCAGTAGCCAATTTGTTGTTTTCCCTGGGTTTGCCTGTTTTTGACACTCATATAAAGAAAGGGATCATATTATAAGTGGCCTTCTTGTTTAGCATAATGTCCTCCAAGTTCATTGGTGCTGTAGCATGTAACTAATGTCTAGTTAATGACAAAAGCAGTAACTTCTGATCTATAAAAAGACAAGCTAACAGAAAGTTAGAAATAAGAGGGCCGTCAAGGTCGTGCTTGCAGTTAAGCCTGACAACCTAAGTTTGGTCCCTAGAACCCACATGGTGGGAGGAGAGAACTTTCTCACTCAGGTTGTCCTCTGACTTCCACCCACACACCATGACACTTAACCTCCTTCCTTCAGCAAATGAATAAATGGGGGGAAAGTTGGGAGCTAATAATTTACAAATAAGAAATTTAAATAGCAGGATGTTAATATTCTTTTAACAGGGCAGTTTGACAGTAGATATCAAGAACCTTAAAGACTATATTTTCCTTTTAGAAATATGTGCAGGCATATAATACGTGATTTTTATAGTGACTCTTCTAAATAAAACATTATTAATTATATGGAAAACTGAAACTTAGCAAATTATATTTCTTTTATCAAAGGGAATATCTCTATCATTTAAAATTTTGTGGTTTTTGAACACAGGGAAAAACATGAGGATGTATAAAATTAAGCTACTTTATACAGTGCCTTTTATTACTAGACAACAGAAGACAGAAAATAATTAAATACAGGCTTTCTTTGAGAAGATTAGCTCTGATGGAAAATTATAGAAAAATAGGAGATAAAGCAGTTCAAAAATTAATAAAAATTGAGATATATTGCTGAGTATGGTAGTGCATGCCTTTAATTTTAACACTCTAGAGTCAGAAACGTGGATTTTTGTGAGGTCAGCCTGGTCTACATAGTGAGTTCCTGGGTAGCCAGCATTACACAGTGAGACCTGGTATCAATATATATATGTACATCTATGTATGTGTATGTATGTATATAACAATGTGTTAAGCAATATGTATGGCAAATAGTAAGTGTATGGTTTCCTTTAGGCCATTGTAAATGTAGAAAATAGTTTGGAGTTCCTTTATGAGGAACTCCTCATACACAGTATTATATAAAAAATCATTCATGCTTAATTGTTGATTATGCAGAGTTGGAGAGAAAGTTAAGGTAGGACAGATGAAGAGATAGAGAGAAAGAATGTAATAAACTATAAGGATGTTAGTTATTGCATTGGTCTTTTAACATCATTAGTGGAAGTTTCATAATATCTAGTCATATATTCATAGTATCTTTTTCTTGCTTTTATTCCCTCCAAGTGTTCTGGTTATGGATAATACTCCATTAGTTAGGTTTTGTTCTGCAGCAGCATATTACTGTATAGCCCTGGAACTTGCTGCATAGACCAGACTGGCCTCAAATTCATGGAGGTCTGCTGGCCTCTGCCTCCTTAGTGCTGGGATTAGAGGTGGGTGCCATCTTGTCCAGCAATGTTTTACGTACTCTTATTTTATGTGTATGAGTGCTTCTCTTCAAACATGTATATGTACAAAATGTGTACCTGGTACCTGCATGGGTAAGAAGGTGGCAGTGGATTCCTTGGAACTATCATTACAGATAGTTCAGAGTCACCAAGTTGGTGCTGGGTACTGAACCCTGGTCCTCTGCAATTTCAGCAAATACTCTTAACTGCTGAGCCATCTGCAGCCCTCGGTTAGTTAAGAAATAATCACTTACGTGTATTAATGTTGTGATCACAGATTCTGGAAGTAGTATGCTTATTCTTTAATAAATATCTTTTTGCGTTTAAGGGAAGAAAAGACTGAGCAGTTATTGGACTGTAAACAAGAACTTGAACAAATAGAAATAGAATTGAAGAGGCTACAACAAGAGGTGTGTACCTAGATTTATTATATTGTAGCTAAAATAGTTGGAAATTGATTTGTCTCATTGTAATTTATAACCCAGTTACCTCATATATTTGTATAAAGTCAGGTGACTTTTTATTACCTTTATCAACATGCAGAGCCAAAGTTGGAAATCAAGGTCTTTTGTCCCTACTATTCAAATTTCTCTGAGATTCAAAGTAACCCTTTTGGACTGGGGCAGTTCTAAGTCCCTCTTTTTTATGTATTTGTCCTTTATCACTGTTTTACCTAAGCACTTCTCTATACTGAATTGAGCTGTTATGGGTCTGTACGTAGTCTCCCATAATGATTATATTAGGTTATATAAACACCAAAATGTTTTATTTTTATTTATTCTCCCATATATTACATCCCAAACATGGTTTCCCCTCCCTCCACTCCTCCTAGTCCCTCTCCTACACTGTCCCTCTCCCCCAAATCCACTTCTCCTCTGTTCCCCTTCAGAAAAGAGCAGTCCTCCCGGGGATATCAACTGAACATGGCGTAACAGAGTACAATAAGGCTAAGCACATACCCTCACATCAAGACTGAATGAGACAACTCAGTAGGAACAAAGGCTCCCGAGAACAGACAAAAGAGTCAGAGACACCTCCCACTCCCACTGTTAGGAGTCCCACATGAACATCAGCTACACAACCAGAACACACAAGCAGAGGACCTAGCTCAGACCCGTGTCGACTCAATGTTTGTTGCATCAGTCTCTGTGAGCCCCCATGAGCCCTGCTTAGTTGGTTCTGTGGGCCATGTTCTTGTGGTGTCCTTGACCCCTCTGGCTGCTGCAATCCTTTCCCATCCTCTTCCATGGGGTTCCCTTAGCTCCACCTAATGTTTGGCTCTGGATCTCTCTGTATCTACTCCCATCAAATGCTGGATGATGCCTCTCTGATGACAGCTGGGTGAGGCTCCAGTCCATGAGTATAGCAGAATGTCATTAGGAATCATTCCATTGACTTTGGGGGGGGGCAGTCATGTTTGGTTTTATCCTAGGTCTCTGGGCTATCCAGCCTCTGATACCCTCCCATCCAGGCAATGCCAGGCGTGGACTCCGTCTCATAGCATGGGTCTCAGCCAGGACCAGTTATTGGGTGGCCACTCCCACAATTTCTGTGCCACCATTACCCCAGCATTTGTTGCAGGCAGGACAAATTGTAGGTGGAAGGTTTTGTGGCTGGGCTAATGTCCTAGTCCCTCTACTGGAAGGCTTGCCTGGTTACAGAAGATGGTTGATTTAGGCTCCATATGCCCCATTAGTAGGCGTCTTCGCTAGTCACCCTTGTAGATTCCAGGGCATTTTTCATTGCACTAGGTTTCCACAGTGCCTCCCCAAATGCCCCCCAATTCCAGTTGTCTCTCCCACTGCTCTCTTCCTCCACCCTCCACCTGTGCCCTGTGTCTAATCCCTCCTATTCCCACCCACACCTGCCCTCAGTCCGTCGACTTGTGAAATCAGTTTTATTTCCCCTTCCCAGGGAGATCCCATAGTTCCCCCCTAGAGTCCTTGTTATTTAGCCCTTCTGGGTCTATGGATTGTAGCATGGTTATCCTTTACTTTACAGCTACTTTCCACTTATGAGTGAGTACATACCATGTTTGTCTTTCTGGGTCTGGGTTACTTCACTTGGGATGATTTTTTCTAGATCCATCCATTTGTCAGTAAATTTCATGAGATGTCATTGTTTTTAACAGCTGAGTAATACTCCGTTGTGTAAATGTACCACATTTTCTTTATCCATTCTTCATTGAGGGTCATCTAGATTGTTTCCAGCTCTGGCAATTATGAATAAAGCTGCTATGAACATAGTTGAGCGAGTGTCCCTGTAGTATATGCCCAGGAGTGGTATAGCTGGGTCTTGAGGTGAATCAATACCCATATTTCTGAGGAACCACCACACTGATTTCCAAAGTGGCTGCAAGATGCAATAACATGAAGTAGGATTTCAGCTGATTATGATAAAGCTAATACCTGGAAGAAACCAAGGGCCTTCCAGAGGTAAAGCTGAGGCTTAAAGAGTCTTGGTGATATTTGGCTTTTGATTATTAGCCATTTCCTCCTATGAATTTATCATGTGCTATTGTAGCTTTTCCATCATTTATTGGGCACAATTTCCCCTCTACTAATGGAATATTTAGATAGCCTTCTGTGCTGACAGCTATACACAGCCAGAACCCCAGTTCAAGCCTCCCTGTAATTATTATCATTAGCAGCATCCAGCCAGGACCATTCCTGGATAGACGAAAGTATCTTATTAGAGATACTTCTGTACTGTCTAAGAACAGACTTAAGCATCTAGACTATCTGTTTGAGAAAGCCTGGTGGATGTGCTAATTAAGCTTAACTTTCTCCCCTTCCAAAGTCTTATCTCTAATTTTAGATCTACCTTTAACTATTAACTCAGACCTAAAGAGTTTCTACTTACAGGTACATCAAGCTGTATCAGGCTGCCCAGCCAAGGAGTTACACCCCCCACACTGCCAGAAAGCAGTAGCCAAGATAGCTTGAACAGATAAGGGGCCACAGGAAAATAAGGCAGTTTTGTTTTCACTCATCACTGAGAGACTCCTAACACTTTAACCACTTCTAAGAATAGAGTTGAGCATATAAAATCCCCTTTGCTCAGATATTAACTGAGTTTAGCCCTCAGTTGATTCTGTTCCCCATTTTTGGTCACTTCCCTTTTGGGTTGCAGATGATGGCTGACAATCACTGCTCTTTTGTGTGGATCTTATTGCCCCCTCCTTTTGACCCTGAGGGAATTCAAACCTGGTGACCTTGCTTTAACCAGAGCATTGCTATTGCATGGGTATATAACTGTAAACCTCAGAGACTTGGGAGGACTAGACAGAGAAGAGAAAAGAGAACAGAAGAACTAGATGGGTAAGAACTGGAGAGGAACAAACTAGATGGGGAAGAACTAGATTGAAGGGCTAGAAGAGAGGACTACAGGAACAAGATAGAAGATGAGGAAGAGCCAGATGGAGAAGAACAAGATGAGGAAGAAGGAGATGGGAGAGGAGCTGATATGGGAAGGAACTAGATGGATGAGAACCCAGATGGGGCAGAACTAAGATGAGAGAATTAAGATAGAACATAGAGGGGACAACAGATAAATGTAGAGAGAAATCAGGCAAGAAAGGAGCTAGGCATGAGAGCAGAATAGAAGCTGTGTGGAGAGAGAACTGACTCAGAAGAATAGAGTGTATGGACTAAAGAATTTCATAAACATAGATTAATTAGAGTGTCCCTCAGGTTGAATTGCCACTCGTAGCATCTCTTCAACTATTAGAAATAAATAAGACTATTAGAGGGAAGAATAATACTATTTTTATTTTTGCAAGTCTCTTTATGCCTGACATAAAAGACTCCTAGTCGGTTATGATATGGGCCACTGAGGTAGTTCAGTAGGGAAGGCCCTGACTGCCAAGCCTGATGAGCCAAGTTCAGTCCCTAGGACCCATGGGAAGGAGAGAAGTGGCTTCTGCCAGCTGTCCTTTAACCCCTGCATGTACACACGAAATAACTGTAGTTACAAAAATCTTTGAACTATCACAGGCCAGTGACATCATGAGAGAACAAAGAGAATAAGAGTGAAAAGAAATAATGCCTGTTTGTTATGAAAATAGTTTTGACCTTATAAATTTCCTAGGAATGTTTCAGAAGTCCACAGAATTGCTTTGTATTTTCTAGGAATTCTATTCTAAATGATTGCAGAACTTCTTAAAAGAATGGATTTTAATAGTTAAGTGCTAGTTTATTTAGAAGCATTTAAAAAATATCAGCTAAATTTTAGTATACATATGTGGATAAAAATATTTTTCTAAAGTAGTAATTTACTTATAGTTATATCACTTAGATTTTCTATATGTTTATCATCTTGTATTTTAAAGTCACACTCTTAAAAATTATTAATTTTGTGTGGGTATTTTGCCTGCATGTATGTCTAAGTACCACATGACTGCAGTGCCCCTAGAGGCCAGAAGGTGACAGATCCTCTGGGACTGGACTTACAGGGTTGTTAACCACTATGTTGGTAGTAGGAATTGAACAAGGTTCTCTGGAAGAGCAGGCAGTGTTCTTAACAGCTCTTAGACATCCCTAAAGTTAACTTTTAACCTTAAATTTAATTGTAAATTTTGTGTTAAGTAGAGGTTAACTTAATTTACAATTCCTTTTTCAAAAACATTGCTAATAGAGAACAGTGTGTAAAAATTTGTGTATAAACATATATTTAAAACCCTTTTATAATTGGTTCAAGGAAAAGGCTTAGTATGTCCTCATTTTTAAGGAACAATTATTATTTATATACAATACAATTTCTTCTTAAATATAAATAATTTATTACTTTTTGTTAAATTAATGAAGCTGTTTGAACAATGAATAGTTTAAAGGGGAAAGTTCATATTGAAAGCATTATTTATATTTCTATTTAGAACATGAATTTGCTGTCAGATGCTCGATCTGCTCGAATGTACCGAGATGAATTGGATGCACTTCGAGAGAAGGCAGTCCGAGTGGATAAGCTTGAAAGTGAACTCAGCAGATACAAAGAGAGACTTCATGACATTGAATTTTATAAGGCAAGAGTTGAGGTATGCTGCATAGTTATTCATGCTTTTTTTTTAAAGTGTCAAGATTTTCAAAATGCATTTTATAAACAAGAGGAATTGAATCTAGAGGTAGGTAGCATTAAGTTCTTTGAGTTACTTATTTTAAATAAATGGACAATATTGCTTAGATTTTTACAAAGGCATCTTCACATATCATAAATCTTATTGAATTTTTTGTAGTACTATCACACACACACACACACACACACACACACACACACACACACACCCTGCACCACCTAGCTTTTATCATTGTAGCCATGGGAGGCTTTTGAAGACCACCTCTTACCATTAAAATAAAATACTTACCTCTATTAATCTCAAGCTTGCTCCCAGAAAGAAAGGAAAATATTTTTCTGATTTTTGTTTTATTGATATTAGGATATTGAGATCAGTGAAGATTATGTATATGCAAATAAATTAGGAAAAAAACACTTTTTTGTCTAGTTTGATAGCCCTTACATCCTTTCCTCATTTCTATTAACATTCTTGCTTACAGTAAACATAGGAGATTTTGTTACGTTTCAGTATGAGGATGAGAAAAAAAAAAGAATATGTGGAATCAAGAAATAAAAACATGAAGGGGTAGGCCAGGTGGCTCAGTGGATTAAAGACTTAAGCCTCAGGACCAGAGTTTGATCCCAGGATCTGTATGATGGAAAGTGAGAACCAACCAACCACTGCAAATTATCCTCTGAGCTCCATGTGGGTGCTGTAGATGCACCCACACACATACAAATAAGACATGTAATTTCAACATGAAAAAATAGAACATTTAGCCTGAATTTTACTAATAAATGAAACTGCAATATTCTAAGATAAAATACATAATACATATATGCAAGCATATAATATATGCATATATATTATGTCTGTTGTACATGTGTGCTAATACTAAGGGATCTTCATAGATATTGCAGTCTTAAAGCATGATAGTACACACCTGTAACCCCAGCTCAAGATGCTCAGGTGGAAAGATCACTGTTTGGAACTATTCTGGAATACATAGTGAAATCCTGTCTCAAAACCTAATAGAACAATGTATTTTTTCTAGACTTTATCAACAACAGACATAATATTTAGCAAGATAAAATTGTGAATGCACGTTTCCAAATTACCAGAGTCCAGCTTCAGCAGGTCAGAGAAACTGGAGAGATGTGGAATAAGTGCCTGCACAAATACAGGAGACTTACCTGAGGGGCAAAACCTAGTTCTTCTCCCTCTTATATCACCTCAGACAAAAGCCTCTACACAAGGAAGAAATCACCCCACAGCCACAAGTTGCATACTTTCCCAAAACAAGTTAAAATCTTTACACAGGAAGAAATCGTATTACAAGTTTTTCTTAGAATGTAGTTAACCATTTTCCTTTGTATTACTTCTCTCACCATACCTTCTTCACCCCAAGGCAATGACTCCTTGATTCACAGAGTTCTAAGCAAATCAGGGATATCTCCATCAGTTCCTTTGTACTGTAGACTGTTTGCAATTTCAGTGTTGCAAACTCTCATCCTTATTCTGTTCTACAAAACTTTACTCAAGTGTTGTAGTTAACCATCTATTTTTCTTTACTTACAATAGGGTCATTTAATTTCCTTTCACAGCTTTGTTTTTTCAAGGTGCACACTGAAACCTGTGATTAATTCTGTAAGCTACATGACCAAGGAACTCAAGACTTAACTTTGGGTTTAGGGGCATAATTGCTTTCTTTGGTCATTTTTTTTCCACATTCAAACAGAATTCATGGATCTATAATGCATGAAACTTCCTTGTTCTTTTTTTCCACTTGGCAGGTCTCACATCTAGCAAAAAGGAAGGTGACTTCCAGCCTTATTTTTATCTTTCTTGTATCTCTTATTGGAGCAATTAGCAGAATAACCTAGACCATTCCCTAATCATCTTTACTAACTGTACTAACCATCTGTATCTTGAAATCATTGATCCAACTAAGCGTCATTGCTTTATAAAAAGCTTCATTATGACCTGCACATAAATTGCCCAGTGAAGAGTGGGATTTCCCCATGAAACACTCACACACGATACTTGATTCAGTGGGATCCTTTCACATAGCAATCACACCACGCCAGATACGTAGATCAGGACAGCAGCAGCAGGAGAAGGAAGGCACAGCAGAAGCAAGGGGTGTTCTGGAGACAAACCCCCTGGAGCTTGGCCTTTCCAGGGTGCATCATCATAGCTGTGCTCCATAAGCTCCATTGCTGACTGCAGCTGCTCTGACATGGCCACCACCACGAAAGTATATGAATTATTGATTTGACATCATGAGAACTGAGAAGTTAGAGATCAGGGTTGGAGATCTTGCCACACATGCACGAGGCTCTACGTTCCAGCTCTCAGACAAGAAATTTTTGAGAAGGTATGGTGGTACACGCCCTTAATTCTGGCACTCTAGAAACAAAGGCAGATCTGAAAGATTACAGCAGCTCATGTAGGCTTATAATCCCAACACAAATGAGAGGTAGAGGCAAAAAGGGTCACATGTTCCTGGACAGCCTGAGCTTGTTGGCTTTTTAGGAAGACTGTCGCAAAATAATATTAAATTAAGTTGACAGAATCTTGTTCTATCATTTATGAGAGTTTTGATCTTAGTTTTTTTATGGTAAAGACCTAAAATGAGTCACTTTCAAGTTATTCCTCAGTAGAGGTAAAATCTTGTCTATTTCAGTCCAAACGTTAATTCTATAGAGCTTTGTTTCTTAGATGTGTGGAAGACTAGTTATACTTTATCTCTTCACCCTGTGACTCAGGCATTTAATAAATTCCATCAGTTCCCTGTGAAATGACAGTAGTAGTATTCATTCTAAAGGCTTAAGTATTTTGAATGCGTAATATATTTAATTCTGGGGCAAGGAGTTAGAAAGTGGGTGAAGCAAAAAAATAAAAATGAACAGTATACTGCTAGGTAGGTTTACTCCTGCATGGAAGTATTGATGAGAATGGCTTAATGTGTTTATTTGCATTGATGAATTTTTATATTCTATAGCTTTAAAAAACAGATATTAGCACATTTCTAAATCATTTCTAAAAGCCTATTTGAAATACTTACAGGAATTAAAAGAAGATAATCAAGTTTTATTAGAAACAAAAACCATGTTGGAAGACCAACTAGAAGGAACTCGAGCTCGTTCTGACAAATTACATGAACTAGAAAAAGAGAATTTACAACTAAAGGCTAAATTGCATGATATGGAAATGGTAAGTTTTATGGGATTAATCAGTTTTCCTGGCTTCTGAGGAAGAATTCTATGATTCAGCTAAATTCTCTATAATGACAAAGATGGCTAGAGCCCTTAATAAGGCTTTAAACATAGACAAGATAGCTACATAACTTAAGATATTTCCACCATTAAATAAATAAATATACAGTAACATTTTCTGTTTTAATTATAGATGGATATTCCTTATTAATTTTTGTCTTTCAAAAACATTAAACCTATTTTATAACCTTGTCTTTTAAAATGAAGAACTTTTATAGCTATCAGGTAAAATTCAGCCGTGGCCATAATTATTTTGTTAGATGACTAAAGTAATATACCGAGTATGAAGGAATTTTTTCATTTTGTCCCTAAAAGATTATTTTAAAAGGCCACATATCCAAGAATATATAGGCAGTACACATTGGACTTAATGAGGTTAAAGGGGGGCAGTCTTGGGCCACTGGTTCAGAGGAGGAGATTTGGGAGTTGAAAGAGGGGGGGTGAAAGCAGTCCAAATGTGTATAAAATTCTCAAAGAACTAGGTTTTAAAGATCATTTAGAAACGATGTCAATTACCTGATCAATAATGATCAGTGGTGATTATAACTACGTATTGCCTTCAGTGTGAAAAATTTAAGGAACTAAAAATATATTCAGTTTAAAATGTGTAAACATTAATGAAGAATGGATGGAAATTACACTATTTATTAGCTTTCTTTCTCTACTCTGTGTAATTGAATAGGAACGAGATATGGATAGAAAGAAGATAGAAGAATTAATGGAAGAAAATATGACTTTGGAAATGGCACAGAAACAAAGTATGGATGAGTCATTACATCTTGGCTGGGAACTAGAACAAATATCCAGAACTAGTGAACTTGCTGAAGGTAGTCTCAATTTTGTTTCATTTAAGTAGATTAATAAATGAAGTTTTATTTATATTTCTGGATATATTGTTGCAATTCTTTATTTCCTTAGCTAAAGATCATACAAGACTACCAGTTATCTCCAAAACTTCTGTCTCACAAAGTAACATCTTGTTTTTACTTTTTTAGGTCTGGTTTTTATTTTTCTACAGCTTAAAACTCAATTTTATTTGTTCTGGGAGAAGGGGCTTTTTATTTTTTTATTTTTTTATTTTTTGTTTTTTCGAGACAGGGTTTCTTTGTGTAGCTTTGCGCCTTTCCTGGAACTCACTTTGGAGACCAGGCTGGCCTCGAACTCACAGAGATCCGCCTGCCTCTGCCTCCCGAGTGCTGGGATTAAAGGCGTGCGCCACCACCGCCCGGCTTAGAGAAGGGGCTTTTTAAAAACCTGAATCTCCTACCCTTTTCTGTTTAAAAGTGAATCAAATAATTCTACAATAGCTTTATTTAGTATGTATATTAAATTATTATACAGTAGACAATGTTTAGCTTTTTAAAAGTATACAGTTGTGCAGTCTTGATTGGTCTAAAGCAAAACCTGAGTTTTGTGAATTCATTAACAGGGTTAGATGTTAGCAAGGCAGTATTTTAAGTTGCTATCACAAGAGCTGGAACACTAATATATTCGTTTCTTTTGAGAACTGTAGTCATCCAGTAAGTAAAACAAAGAAGTTATTTTATCTGGTCAGTATGTTCTTTGAATGCAGACGAACACATATAGGAATTCAAAATCCTAGTAAGAAGATTTTTAAGGTGAATCGAAAAACCCAGAAGAAAGTTAAGGATCTTCACAGCTATGGCTGTTTTCCTAATAAATGTAAATAAATAAATTAAAAACCATTTCAAGATCATACCTGCCAGCTGATTCATTGCTGGAGATAATGAAAGGCTACTAGATAAATTAGTAACTTGTTGCTGGATGTGGTGGCATATACCTTTTTCCCAGGACTAACTAGGTAGAGGCAGGCAGATTTCTGAATTTGGTCTATATAGTTAGACCCTGTCTTAAAAAAAAACAGAAAACAAATTTGTACTTGTGCCTCTTTTTTTTTCCTAGACCCTTTATTAAAAATTAAATTTATTATAGTTGTTTGCATTGGGTATGTCAATACTATTAACACATTTAGTTAATTATAGCCAGATAAATTTATTAAAATTTGATTAGTTCCATAATTTATAAATGACACAGTATTAGATTATTTACCTGGAGTTCTTGAACAAATATTTATTTATTAAGTATTTACCAAATGTAACACACTATACTAAGGGTTGAAGACATAGTTATCAGGCAGATAAAAACTCTGAAAGAATTTCTAGTCTAGTGCTTATAAATAATTACTTGTACAGATAAATGCTTCATCCTACGTATTACCTATTAAGTTTTTCTGATTTTATACTTGAGAACCTAATAATAAACTTCTAGTGTCATGTGTACTGGCTACATAATAAGTAGTAAACTCATAGAAATGTTTTACTTAAAGTATTTGTAACTTTTATTGTAGTTCTGTAAATTAAGTTATAAGAAAGCAGCTCAGACATAAGATTTCTGCTATTAAAAAGCCTGTATAGGTGTGCTTACCTACATGTAGAGGACAGAAGACAATCTTGAATGCCATTCTTAAACATGACAGTACATAGAAAATGTTGAGTGCATTAATTAATCATCATAGAGATGAAAAGCCCACACACAGTCTGTCTGTACTCCCCACTGTTAAACTGGCTATTTATAAACACGGAAGATAGGCACTTACATCAGTCTTCTCTGCCGTGACAGACCATCTGATGAAACAGCTGAAGGACAGGGTTGTTTGCACTCAGACATTAAAAGGGTACAGTCCATCCTGCAAAGAAATCACAATGCAGGGGCATGAGATAGACAGTGACATTGTATACACAGTCTGGAAGGAAAGGGAGAACAACCCTGGTGCTCAGCTCCATTTCTCCTCTTCCCTTTTGATTCAACCTGTGACCCCAGCCAATAAGATGGTAACACTCACATTCCTCCTAACCCTTAACTACACCCAGAACTGTATCTCCTTGGTGATTCCAAATATAACCAAAATGAAAATTAGTCATTACACTGGTGTTGGCAAGTTGTGGAGAAGAGGAACTTAATGCACACTCTTTGTTGCAGTGTAAATTGGTATAGCCAATGTGGAAAACAGGTTTCCCAAAAAAAACAAAACAAACAAATAAAAATAATGTGTGATCCCACTCTTGAGAGCATAGCCAAAATTTAGAAAGTTTGTGAAAGATATCTGCACTTTCCTGTTCATTCCAACAGTATTCACAGTCACCCGGGTTACTGTATTAATGTATCTATCATTAGATGGATAAAGAAAATGTGAGATACATATACACACAGATATGTGCTATCCAATATTGCAGAATATATGTACTATAAGTATTGTTAAACTGTTAAAAAGTAATAATATCACTTGATAGAACATGGATGAACTTGAAGGATATATGTTATATGAAATGAACCATGTGAAAAGATAAATATTACATGATCTTGTGGAATCTTTAAAAGTCTGGTTGTTAATGGAAGCTAATAAATTAGCTGTTAGACAAAGGACACAAGATTTCAAATAGGAATAAGTTCATGAAGTCTTTTGTGCATCAGTGGTTATAGTTAATAACAATCATTTATTTGTCTGCTTGAGTATTGCTAATAGAGTAAAATTTAATGTTTTTAACCACAAAAAAATACTTAAACTAATATATTTCATAACCTCATTTAGCTAATTCACAGGTGTGTATTATGTGTTAGAACATCATATATTCTCTAAATGTAAATTTTACTTGTCAGTTAAAAATAAGTATTTCTTTATTAACATGAAAACAAAATAAATTATGTGAAAATATACATTTAATATTAACATAAATAAGCCAGGTGGTAGTGGCTCATACCTTTAATCCCAGCAATTGGGAGGCAGAGGCAGGTGAATTTCTGAGTTCAAGTCCAGCCTGGTCTACAGAACATGTCACAGGACAACCAGGGATACAACTTTTTAAGACAAACTGTGTCTTGAAAAACAAAAAACAAAATAATAAGTAAATAATTTTCATAATTCTCAAATTTTTATATTCTTCAGTGATGATAATGGAAAATTATAAAACAGCTATTTTCCAGATCAAATCGTTATATATAATTTGAATAAACCGTGCATACTGCCATTGGAAAGTTTTTATTATACCAAATGAGCTTATTTTGTTCTTGTTAAAATATCTAATCCAGGTTGAATTGACAGTGATGCTGTACTCAAGAATGATGGGCCTGGAGAGGTGGCTCAGAGATTAAGAGCACTGGCTGCTCTTTCAGAGGTCCTGAATTCAATTCCCAGCAATCACATGGTGGCTCACAGCCATCTATAATGGGATCTGGTGCCCTGTTATGGCATGCAGGCATACAAACAGCTGAGCATTAACATCTTTATTTAGAATATGAGCAGTATGTATTATATGATCTTCAAACCGTTTATAAGGATTCTTCTTCAGCTGCCTTTTAATATTTGAAGTTGCTCCAAAAATTTATAATGTGCCTTATATTTCTTTTTTGAGTCAAGGTGATTTTGTAAGATTGCAGAGCAATAGCTGTAATTCATAGAATAACCCAAGATTCATTGACATGTCATTAACAAGTAATTTCTCATGGGATTAGAAATCTATAGTCTCTTTAGGCTAAATTGTTTATGTTAGAAGCTCAAGACTTTGTTTCATTTAGTTTAATAGTGTCTATCTTAGATAATTTTTTTATAAAGTTAAAGATAAGTGTCATGATACATTAAAAATTGATATTCTTAATATTAAAAAGTAAAAATAGTTATACCAGTGACATATTTTTCATTATTACAGCACCACAGAAATCCTTGGGCCATGAAGTAAATGAGTTGACATCCAGTAAGTTATTAAAGTTGGAGATGGAAAACCAAAGTTTGACAAAAACTGTAGAAGAGCTTCGGAGTACTATGGACTCTGCAGAAGGCAGCACTTCCAAAATCCTAAAAATTGAAAAAGAAAACCAGAGACTGAATAAAAAGGTAAATTAAAATGTAATCTTTATTGTCATGTTAAATGTTAGTATATATAAATGTTAATAGTATATAAATGTTAGTATACTTATTTTTTATTTGTAATGTATTCTTAATATTGTTTAAGTTCTTCTCACGTATTCTTAAATGAAATGAATGAACCAAACTCTATCATTCAGATTCAGTAATAGTGATGTGGACTTGGCATATACCTCAGTGGTAGAGCAGTTGCCTGGTATATGGAGATTTCCTTGGTTCAATCCCCTGCATTTCTGTCTGAGCCTGCCGACAGTCAGCTGGACAGCTGGGTAGAGGCATGCAGATTGAAGAGACAATGAAGAAGACAGAAGAGTCGAGAGGTCTGCCAGTCAATGCCGGACAGCTCCAAGTTTATTTCACAGCCAGCTATACAGTTTTGAAGGATAGAGGTAGAACAGTGCACAGCCTAGGCATTCAACCACTATCTATCCTGCCTTGCGTCAAGGAGCAGGCAGTTTCATTTTCTATCTTGATGTACCTCTGGCTGGCATCAGCATCCTGTGTCTAGCTAGATAGTATGTTTCTTCCTGTGGGCTAACTAGGACTTTCTCACAGCCCTTCAAGGAGGCTCTGCTGGCTAATCAGGACTTTCTCACAGCCCTGGAGCACAGAAGCTTAAACTATTGACTCAGAATAGACTTCAGATTCAAACTGGGAAACTGAGTCAGTTGTGGGCTCCCACAATTCCTCCTTTTTTATTTATTTTAAAACTCCACTGAATCACTCAGATGACTTTGCCTGTCTTAGGTTGTTCCTTACCACACTCCAATCTTACCCGTCATAGGAGTGTGAATTCCATCACTCACATCCTGTCTTAGGTGGAAAGGAGGCAAAGAAAACTTACCCGTCTTTGGCTACCAGCCTCTGGTATCAAGTCAGAGGAATGTGTGGAGAACTCCATGGAGTTCTGAGCCCAATCTCCGTAACAAATTCAAAATCAGTTTGAAAATTATAAGCAAACAGATTATGCCTACTAAGACACGTGCTCCAATAACTACAACACTACTTAAGAGTGAAATAAATGATAACCATGGGGATAGCCCTTTTGAATTGTTCTGGAATATCTTCAGCTGTTTTAACTGCATCAAAATCCAATTTAGCCTTTTTCATGTCTATAATCTCTTGATGGAATTTAGACCAATCTAAGGATTTATTAGAATCATACCAAATTCCTTTAAGATGTGCCTTAACTCTTTCCCCATCCAATAGCACTTTCATTATACACAGAAGATGTAACACAAATCTATTCATATTAGCATGACATTTCAAATGTACTCTAGTTTTCAGGCTTGGAGCTCATCTCCAAGAAATTGTACCACACCATACAAAACATTCAATTTATGTTCTATTTTCACATCTATATCTTCTTAAGTCTCTAATGTCATAGAAACATTCATAGACAATTCATTAACAAACCCTACTGTCTGGAAGGATTGACACAAAGGCAGTGAAGCAACAGTAATAGTAGCAAGCATAGTAACAAGAGCTGCAGTTCCTTATATAACTAATCCAGCAACAGGCTTCTGTGTGCTTAAAGCTTTCTTCATTTCTTCAGTCACTTGTAACTTTTTATCATCAAATCATGGATCACTCATATATACTGGCAATATTACAAAAGAAGGTTGTTTTAACACTATTACGTGAGTATGGTTATCCATATGAGAAATACAATTGGTTAAAATACAATTAAGACTTGATACATTAAACAGAATCATTCATAGAAATACTTGCCTCACAAATTAAAAGAACATAGCACATTTTTTTATATAACTTCATTTTATGTGCATTGGTGTTGGATCCTCTGGAACTGGAGTTACAGACAGTTATGAGCTGCCATGTGGGTGCTGGGAATTGAACCCCAGTCCTCTGGATGAACATCCAGTGCTCTAAACTGGTGATTCATGTTCCACACCCAAACATAGTGCATTTTAACACAAGCTAAAACAGTTCTTTTCAAAGGACAAACAGGTTTCAAGCGACTGGAATTTTCTGTCACTGTTCCCATGGCAGCAGCAAGTTTCCAAACATAAGTTTGTAGAGATCCAGTACTCAAATACAAATTCCAACTGACAGTCCTTAGTCCCAAGATTCTGCTGTAGTCGTCCTGATTTCTGCACCAATCAGGAATATACTGCCATGTTCCCATGATGTTATACTTTAAAGGAACAGTGCCAGTATATCATCTCCATAGCAAAGTTTTGTTAGACTCTCTCAGTTCTTTTGTGCATGGAGGAAATCATTGAGGGGGTGAAATATTACTTATCCAATCACCTTGAGGAAGCAATAACTTTGTAAAAGCATACAGGAATCCCTTTGCCATATCCAATGTAAGAAAAATGGTAAGCAATCTGGAACTCTTGGGTGGAAGGTCGATGTAAAAGCCTGGTATCATTAACTGCAACCACAATTTCTTTTCCTTTCCAAGTTGCAGGATGTAAAATTGGTGGATCAGGAACATAGGCCCAATCTGGCATCTCTGGATGGTCATCAGAAACATCAGAATCAACATCTCCCTGCTCCATACACTGCACCAGTCATTCAGGCAACCAATGAGTTTCATTTTCATCCTGTTAGAGGACACAAACCTACCCTCATCCCCATATTAAACAGGGTCAGGGCCCTTCTATAAACCGGTACAAGGATCTTTCCATGTAACTTTAGCAAATTTTGTGGTGGTGCCTTCATGCCAAAATTGATCAGCTGCAGATTTTCCAGCAGCATCCACATTTCAAAAATTTAAAACAAGATTTAAAGAATTATGTGGTGACTGGGGGGTATAACTCCTCCTTTTTTATTTATTTATTTTTAGTTTTGAAGTTTCATTTTTAGATTGTCATAAGCTCACTCAAAAATACTTTTCCTTGAGGATTATAAAGAATACCTTTTTTATGTTCAATTTGCCATTGAGAGCAAAATTGATTTAAAAAAGTTTATTAATACATCCAGATCCATCAAAACTGATAGCTTTAATAACTTTTGGTGTCCCCATATAGGAGAAACATTTCAGGCAATGAACAATTATGTTTAGTATCCTCACCAATTTGAACAGTAGCCATTGAAAATTTGAATAAATATCAATTGTCACATGCACATATTTCAATTTTCCAAATTCTATAATATGAATGACATCCATTTGCCATAAATGATTACAAAGAAGACCTCGAGGATTTACTCCAAAGTGAGGTACAGGCAAATATTATGGACACATAGCACATTTTTTTTTTTTTTTTTTTTTTTTTTTTTTTGGTATTTTGAGACAGGGTTTCTCTGTGTAGCTTTGGTACCTTTCCTGGATCTTGCTCTGTAGACCAGGCTGGCCTTGAACTCACAAAGATCCGCCTGCCTCTGCCTCCCGAGTGCTGGGATTAAAGGTGTGCACCACCACCGCCCGGCCATAGCACATTTCTTAACAATTTGATGAGTAGTTTCCCTTGTTAAACCAAATCGTTTTCTTAAGCTTTTACTATTTTGATGATACAAAGCAGGTGATTGCTGAGCAAGCCCAGCTTGAGATAAAGCAATCAACTGAGTAAATTTATCAGCTAAAGCATTACCTTCAGACAACAGACCAGGAAGATTTGAACATGCTCTAGTATGTCCCATAAAACATGGCAATTTACTTAAATGAATGACATCCTGAATTTGTTGAAATAACATTCTTATTTGCTCATTAATAATTAAGAATATTTTATTAACTGAAATAAAAAAAAAAAAAAAAAAAAAAAAAAAAAAAAAAAAAAAAAAAAAAATTCTTATTTGCTCATTAAAAGTTTTAATATAAGAAACAGCTTCTATAACTTGAAGAGCTCTATAAATATATTGATTATCTGTATATAAATTAAATGAATTATCTTTAAGGATTTGAAAAACCAACAGCTCAACTCAGCATCTTGAGCTGAATCAGGAGTGGTTTGAACTACATGTCCTTCACCATATTAATCACATAAGCTGCTTTCCCATTAGAAGAGCCATCAGTAAAAACCAAAGCAGCATCTTTCACTGGAGTATGTACTAATACTTTAGGAAAAATAAAAGAATGCATCTGAACAAACTGTAATAGTTGATCAGCAGGATAATGATTATCAATTTGACCCAAAAACTGAGCAAAAGCAATTGCCCAAGAATCATTATTTTGAAGTAGCCAATCAGTTTGTTGTATATTAAATGGAACATTTATTACATTTGGTTCCTTTCCAAAATACCTTCTAGAATCAAGCCTATCCCATTTTTCTGTGGCTCATGCTTCTCTGGCCATCACCTGGCAAAACTGTTAAGATCCATAACCCTCAGCTGTTTCCCATGATCCCTTCATGTCTTTAAGACCCTTATCATCTGGGAGACTCTTAAATTCCAAAGTTTACCTGTCAGAGCAAGGGGCATTCTTGTGTATAAAAGTATTGAAGTGCAGCTTTAATATTTTATGAAGCATTATTTTTAAATCCTATCTTATATAAACCTTATTTTTATGACATGAATTATCATATAGAAATCTATCCCAATCCAAAATGTATGAGGATTGTTGCCTCCTAGTCTAAAAGGAGATACAAGGAACAGATTCTTTAACCTTATTTAAATACTGTTGCCAGCCATGTTGCTGCCCACTTCATGATGAGCTCACCAGCCAAGATGGAGGAAGACCATGTGATTGCTGTTTAAAATTACACAATAGTTACATGCACACATACACACAGTTGGATCCAACTTTCATTCATACCTATAAGTCACATACATGTCCACATACATAGACCTTATATATTTCCATTTTTAACATAAACATTTTTCATTGAAGACTCATCAGCTATTTTTTTTTTTTTTTTTTTTTTTTTTTGGTTTTTCGAGACAGGGTTTCTCTGCGTAGCTTTGCGCCTTTCCTGGAGCTCACTTGGTAGCCCAGGCTGGCCTCAAACTCACAGAGATCTGCCTGGCTCTGCCTCCCAAGTGCTGGGATTAAAGGCGTGCGCCACCACCGCCCGGCATCATCAGCTATTTTTAAGATGAAGAAAACTAAATTAACATAATATGGTTAAATCCCACATATATCTTACAGTTTCACTTCAAATTCAGCAAAGTTCACATCCCTCTGGCCCTCTACAACTTACCATTTACCTTCAGGTCAGGCTTTTCCCTGTGTTTGCTCATCATGTTCAGCCAGACATAGATAAATTCTTTTTTTCCTTTTTCCTATCATTGTTCCAATCATTCACTGTCTCTGGCTTTTCAGACAACATGTAAATTTCCATTAAAGTCCTTTTGCTTGTGATTTTTTTCCCAGCAGTTTAGAACATTGCACAGTTATAACACTTCAAACAGGAATAGAAGAATGTAAATATATATGCATATATCATAACAAAAAATTTATTTTTGCACTAATATATAAAAACCTGTATCAATGTGAAACATTTCAGATTAGCATCAGTTTTTCTCATCTTAGATAAAAATAATTTGTGGGCTGGAGAGATGGCTTACGGGTTAAGGGCACTGCCTGTTCTTCCAAAGGTCCTGAGTTCAGTTCCCAGCAACTACATGGTGGCTCACAACCATCTATAATAAGATCTGTGCCCTCTTCTGGCAGGCAGGCACACATGCAGACAGAACACTGTATGTATAATAAATAAACCTTTAAAAATAAAATAAAATCATCCTGAGTGAGGTAACCCAGACTCAGAAAGACAGACAAGGTATATACTCAGTCATAAGTGGATACTAGATGAAAAGCAAAGGATAACCAGACGGCAACCCACAGCTCCAGGGAGGCTACCTAGTAAAGAGGACCCTAAGAAAGACACAGGGATCGCCCAGTGACAGAGAAATGGATGAGATCTCCATGAGCAAACTGGGAGTGAGGGGCAAATGGAGGGCAAGGGTGGGGGGAAAGAGAGCTTAGGGGAGTGGGAGGTCCCAGCTGGATCAGGAGCAGAGTGGGAGAACAGAGAGGGAGATACCGAGATGAATGAAAACCCCAGGGGAATAGGAAAAACAGGAAGCAAAGTGCTAGAGAGGTCCCCAGAAATCCACAAAGATACCTCCACTGTAGATTACAGGCAGAACACTGTATGCATAATAAATAAATCTTTTAAAAAAAAAAAAAAACAGAACTTGGAGGTGATCTTACTTTATTATTACTTTCTGTTTCCTCACGGCCTTGGGATCAGTATATCATTTCAACAACAAAACACTAGAATATTAATCTCCAAAAAGTAAGGAGATTTTTGAAGACAAGAACAATGATGTCACACCAGAAAATTTAATTTTTTGAAGATTCTATTATTTATTTTATGTATATGGGTGTTTTGCCTGCATGTATGTCTGTACTGCATGTGTGCAGTGTCTGCAGAGGCCAGAATAGGGCACCAGCATTTACAGTGCTCTTGATCACTTAGCCATGTCTCCAGGCCTCTTACTCCCCCAAATTAACTTTTGTCATTGAAAACAAGTCTGTTAGCCAGTTTGCTCTCAAATCTCATGAACTCTAAGCAGTCATCCTACCTCTGCCTCCTAAGTAGCGAAGGCTGTAGGGCGCTGCTTTACCAAAAATCCTTTGGAAAGTCCACCAAAATTGCTGTCAAGGTTTTCCACTTTATTTATTCTGGTCTTTATTTTTTACATTGAGTTTTTTGTTTATTTGCTTGAGACAGGGCTTACTGTGTAACGCTCACTGGATGGAACTTGCCATGTAGACCAGGTTGGCTTCAAACTCACAGTGATTGAGTGCTGGGACTAAAAATGGTATGTGCCACCATGGCTGGCTATATTGTGCATTAAGCTGAATACAGCTAGGAGATGTAACACGAATCTTAAAGGGTCTTATTAATTAAAAAAAACAACAAAAAACAAACAAACAAACAAACAAAAACGGGAGAAACAGAACAAGCCACAGCTAACCTCACCTTGCCAATTCCTCAGCTGATCCTGTTTTCTCAGACTGGAAGGAAGTCTCTGAGTCCTCATCCGGAATGAATCTCAGCTGAACTGCTAAAAGCTTAACCAGGCTCTAGTTCCTGGTCCTCATGCCTTATATACCTTTCTGCTTCCTGCCACCACTTCCTGGGATTAAAGGTGTGTGTCACCATGCCCAGCTGTTTCCAGTGTGGCCTTGAACTCACAGAGATCCAGATGGATCTTTGCCTTTGGAATGCTAGGATTAAAGGTCACCATTTTCTGGCCTCTATATCTAGTGGCTGTTCTGTTCTCAGACCCCAGATAAGTTTATTATGGTGCACAATATATTGGGGAACACAATATCACCATATTTCCCCTTTTTTGTCTAAAATTTAAAAAATCTTATAACTAATACAAGAAAAACTATATCCAATAAGTATATACAATATATACAGTCAAGAATTACATTAACAATGTCTAGTCCATTAACATTTAACAAATTCAGACAAAAAAATTAATTACTTGTCCTATTTAAAACAAGTAGTTCCTTTTTAAAAGTAGATTCAATAATCTCCCTTTTTATCTTATATCCATATTCTCTTTTTTTAGTAGATCCAAAAAAATCTACCTTTTATCTTATCATTTCTATATCTTCCCTTTTTTCAGAGTAGATTCAGTGATCTACCCTTTTCTATGTCCTCTTTTTCTTTTTTTTAAAACAAGAACCTTGTATCTAATCTCCTTTGTTTAGCTTTTTTATTTTGACCATTAACAATTAATAACTTGTATCCAACCATAGTAAACAATGGCAATATCCATAACTCATTAAATGACCAAAAACCACCCACCTCACCTCTTGGGAATGTGGGCGTTGTGTTCTTAAAATTACTTCCTGCTTTCTGGGGGTGAAGACATCTTTAGGGAATCCTGAAATGAAAATTCTGGGGTTAATTGTCAAGTCCTGAGAGAGTTAGTTGTATCATTTGTCCAGCTTCTGCATAATGGTAAAGTGCAGGGCTTGTCTCAAGTCCTTGCTCAAGTAGTCTGTGAATCTGGATCATCTCAGCTAGCCATCTGAAATTGTCCTGAGCAGTTTGTAGTCCAAAGCCAATATTTCTGTGCTGTTAATCAGCTTAATGGCTTTACCATAGTCCATGTGGAATTGTTGTGGGATCCTGTCATCTTTTTTAATATTTCAAAGTCGTTGTTAGGTGTGGTCATAGTTCCCTGCAGGCGTGTGTGTGTGTGTGTGTGTGTGCGTGTGTGCGCGCGCGCGCGCGAGCGAGCGCCCCCCCCCCCCTGTAGTTTGGAGCAATCACAGTCTGATAAATGTCTGTATCTCGGAACCATAATGTTCTTCCCTAGAAGAGAAAATCTCCACAGCAATTTCTCCCCACCATTTGTCTTGCCAAACTTTTCCAAACTGACCTTTGCCGATGCTTTCTTGTAACACAATGGTCTTGGCAATTCTCTGAACAAGCAGCAGTAAACCTTTCATCCCCGGTAACAGCATCACCGCAATCACCAACACAATGAAAAGGAGCCAGCAACTCGGAACAGCAGCTGCTGCCTCCATGGTCCCACACCACCACCTTTTGTGGCTTGGCCTCAGCCGAAGCTTCTCCTTAGCAAGCAAGCCTCCTAGGCCGGCCTCAAACTTGGGATCCTCCTGCCTCTGCCTCCTTCAGTAAATCAAACCAGTGTGCCATCACAACTGGCAACGTGTAGCTTGGGTCTAAGCTGGGGCCTGCAAGGCCACAGGCAAGTAGCTTTTTCTCGAATTCGTACCACGAACATTGGGCGCCAGATGTAGCATGAACCTTAAAGGGTCTTATTAACAATAATAATAATAATTAAAAAAACTCTCAGGAGCCAGATATTGGGGTGAATGCTAAAAGATCAGAGAAACAGAACCATCCACAGCTAACCTCACTTAGGAGCTATATAATCAATTGCTGTATTACCGAAGTCTGTATTTAGTCTGTAAGTCTCCTTTTCCTAACACATCTTCTGTTGACAGAATGAGATCATGTCATAATTTGTCCATAATCTAGGTTTTGTCGCTGGCTTCCTTTGTTCTGTCAGTTAGCAAGTTCTTTTGTCTTCTCTAGTTCTCCTGTGTATGGACTAATGTGCTTTAAATGACTTTTTTTAACCAAGAATATTTGTGGAGTATGTGTATATCTCATTTAGGAAGCGTGTCTTCTTGTCTACTTTGGTGGTGTTATGGAAAGTTTGTTAGTTCCTGTGATTAATTAGAGGTTTAACAAATCCTTATATTCTAATATATTATCACTTGATAATTTCTTAATTGGATTTATTACAAATAAAATTTTCTTTTGCAAACTTTTTTTTCCTTAAAGTATTATTTACTCAAATGAACAGCTGATAGAAGAGCACAGACGTCCTTTTTAGACTGTGAACTGGTTCCCTATGTCCTCCTGAGATGACTCAGACTGTTGCTTGTTTTAGTGTTTGTTTGAGCTCATGGATTTTAAAATATTTGAGGCGGTCAGCCTACTGCATTTATTTTACTTACTATCCAAGTGGTGGGCTGGTAAGAGCTTTCTTTAAAATATGTTTTGATCCCAGCACTCGGGAGGCAGTGGCAGGTGGATCTCTGTGAGTTCGAGGCCAGCCTGGTCTACAGAGCGAGATCCAGGACAGACACCAAAACTACACAGAGAAACCCTGTCTCGAAAAACAACCAAAAAATAAAAAAAAAAAAAAAAAAAAAATATGTTTTGAGATTATAATATAATTATATCATTTTCCCCTTCCATTCTCTCTCCAGACCTTCCCATGTACCTCCTTCCCTTTACTTGCATTCAAATTCATGGCCTTTTTTTTCTTTAACTGGTGTGTTTGTGTGTGTGTGTGTGTGTGTGTGTGTGTGTGTGTGTGTGTGTGTGTTGTGTGTGTGTGTGTGTGTGTGTGTGTGTGTGTGTGTGTGTTCCTAAATTCATAAATGTAACCTTCTCAGTCTGTATAATGTTAACTTGTGTGTGTATGTTTTTGGAGTCAACCATTTGGTATTAAATAGCTCATTGGTTTGCTCTTCTCTGAGGAAGATTTTTTACTCCTCTGTCAGTATTCTTGTAGTTGTTTGCCTAGCTAGGGTTGAGGACTTGTGAGCTTTACCCCTTCCATGTTAGCATGTCTGTTGTTATCATCCTTGTTTAGCTAGTATTTGTGTAGCCATGTTGGTGAGACTTCAAGGGTGTGGCCTGGCATTTATTTCTAGGACACACCGTCTTATAGCAAACTCTCTGTTGAGCCTTAGGTGCAGGAGTTGCGTTGTAGATGTATCAGTTGGGATTGGTCTCCACAGGTTGATTGGTTGTGGTTTTCTGTAATGATCACCTTATGTTTCAAAGAGAAGTTTCAATGATAAGGTCTGAGGGTTGGTCTTATCTGTGGGTATGAGGACAGGTATTTAGTATATAACTAGGAATTATGCTGGTTTATGAGAGACTGTTTAAAAACTGTTTGCAGATTCCTTATCACAGCCTTAGTGCTAAGGTGCCCCCCCACTCTCTTTCTCTCTCCTTCCCTCTCCCCTCTCTCTCTTTTTCTCTTTCCTTCTCTTCCCCTCCCTCCTTCCCTCCCTCCTCTCTCCTCCTCCTCTTCCTCCTCCTCCTCCTCCTCTTCTTCTTCTCTCTCTCTCTCTCTCTCTCTCTCTCTCTCTCTCTCTCTGGTTTTTGTTTTGAAGTAAGGTCTTTATATACGGCTCTAGCAGGGCTATAACCCACCCTGTAGACTAGGCTGGCCTTGAACTCACAGAGATCCGCCTGTCTCTGACTCCCCAGGACTGAGATTGAAGGCGTGTGCCAACACACATAACATTGAAGCTTATTCTTTTAACATTTTCCAAGACCTTTTGGAAACAGCCATTTTTTTTTTTAAAGATTTATTTATTTATTATGTATACAGTGTTCTGTCTGCTTGCATCCCTGCAGGCCAGAAGAGGGCACCAGATCTCATTACAGATGGTTGTGAGCCACCATGTGGTTGCTGGGACTTGAACTCAGCGCCTTTGGAAGAGCAGTCAGTGCTCTCAACCTCTGAGCCAACTCTCCAGCCAAGGAAACAGCCATTTTTTTTTTTTTTAAGTTACTATTCCTTTTAGTGGGAAATGGGTTTCGTTGATTTATTTATTTATTTATTTTGAGACAGTATCTCACATTGCCATCTAAACTGGCTGGGAAATCACCATGTCATGTAGCCCAGGTTGTCCTTGAATTTACAGTGGTCATTCTGCCACTGCTTCCTGACTGCTTGGGTTATAGCCATTTACTATCACAGTGGTAGAAAATAATGATTAGAAACCACAAATTAACATTATGAAAATTGGATTTTTTTAAGATTTATTTTTATTTATGTTGTGCGCTGCACAAAGTGGATGTAGTGTCATATTCATTGCGTGCACAGATACAGAGTGTGTGCCGTGTGTGCTGGTGACTTGGAATGCCAGAAGAGGGCAGCAGGAATCCTCTGAAGTTGGAGTTACAGGTGTTGGTGAACTGCTCGATATGGATGCAGCAACCTGAACTCAGAGCCTTTGAAAGAACAAGGAGCACCCTTAACTACTGAGCCATCTCTCCCTCCCCTGAATTTTAATTAGACTTTCAATTGAATAGAAATATTCAGTTGTGTAACCAAGTTTATTTTGGATGTTTTTTGTGGCTCATATGACATAATAAGTGATACCATGTCACAAAGTGAGGTGTAACTGGACTCAGGACATCGCTCGGTTGGTAGAGTGCTGGCCTCACACCCATGAAACCCTTGGTTTGAGCCCTAGCACTGCACTAAATGAATGTGGTATTCAGACCTGTAATCCTGGCTCTTCGGGTGTAGAGACAGGAAGATTCTCAAAATCAGTAGCAACAGATGCAGGGAGACAGTGAGATTGCTCAGTGAGTAAAACCACTTTCCACAAAACCTGACAGCTTGAGTTTAGTCCCCAGAAGTCCTCTGAGTGCCACTGTATGCTGTGGCATAGGTATGCCCATATACATGCATACATCATACATACAAAATTAAAATTTAAAGATGTATGCATGTGTACATTTATTTTCCACTTATTTTAAGATGTTTCTATGTACTTATCTTTCTGCCTTAGAGACTTAGGTTTTCCACATAGACTCGTGTTTGTGTATGCAACCTTAGCAGCTAACCTTGATCCAGATACGACCTCACAGTAAGTCAGAGTCTTGAGCCCATCACTTGTCAGCCAGCACCACAATAGCGTGTGTATTTCCATCTGTATTAGGAAGTGTTAACTTAATTACTAGGTAATATTTGTGATTTCATACTTTTGAGATATTTCTATAAGATTGTTTCCTATGAGTATCTTCTATTAAAACAGAAAATTCCAACTTGCTTTAGAGTTCTTCACTATTAGTTTAAAATCTTAACATTTAAAACTGAAGTGTTATTTTTATAGTCTTTGGTATTAACTTTCGGTCACTGTGACAAAATGCCTGATATAAAAGTAGTAAATAGGAAAAACTGATTTTGTTCACAGTTTCAGTTATTTCTTATGTATATGGGTATTTTTTCCTCTATGATGTCTGTTCACCATGCACATGTCTGGTGCTCACGGAGACCAGAAGAGCGCATCAGATTCCCTGGAACTGGAGTCACCATTGGTGGTGAGCCTCCACGTGGGTGCTGGGAATGAAGCCAGGTCCTTTATAAGAACAACCTGTGCTCTTAATCTCTGGTTCCTTCATTGCTTCTTGGCATGTGATGAAGCAGAACTTGATGACCCGGAGCATGTGGGAAGCAAAGCTGCTCACCTTCTGACAGCTGGGAAGCAAAGGAAGAGAGAGTGGAGGGTGCAGGGGTCCCAGCTTCCTTTCAGGGCAGGGATCCTGCTGCCTAATTCCTTCAGTCCCCTTCTTGCAACACCACAGACTGGCAAGAATGTAGCCCAGCGATTGAAGTGCTTCCTTCCCTAGTGTGCTCAGTGCCACAGCACGATGGGGTTATTTCCCTCATGAGTCAACATGGAAGTTAGAGTCTTGTCAGGAGGTAAGGCAAGGTCTCACTGTCCGTATGTCGCCCTGCCTGGCTGAAAATGTGCATTTCCATCGCAGTTTATCTTCACTATTGTTCTTCCTCCTTTTCTCCTTTTATCTTTGCCAAGTCCCTTCTTGTTTGCTGTTTTATCAAACTCCACATCTCTCCTTTTGCCTTCCCGATCTTTTATGATTTCTTCTTCCTTTCTTACTGAAATTTCTAGGCTAATAAAAATTGTATACTACAAATCCACTGTAACCAAGAGTTTTCCAGTGAGATCTGTGCAGTCCTCATTAGTACATCATAATCACTTCTTCTACTAGGACTGCCTTTGTTTTTCAAAATACAAATTTGTCTTAACATAAAGAGAAGATCAGAGTCATGTATGCAAATTTTATGCAGCTAATAAAATTAATATGGAATGCTACTTGAAACTCTCTATATAAAGATTCTTAACTTTTACCATTTCGATAGTAAAATGATTTTAATCTTACTAGTTGTCTTTTTATTTGAAATGTTTTGTCTGTTAAGTATTTAATATGCTGGTTTTGTGATTTAATTTTGTCTAGGTTGAAATTCTTGAAAATGAAATTATTCAAGAAAAGCGAAGTCTTCAGAATTGTCAAAATTTAAGCAAAGATCTAATGAAAGAAAAAGCTCAGCTTGAAAAAACAATTGAAACACTCAGAGAAAATTCAGAGAGGCAGGTTCGTGTACTTCTCATTTAAACAATTGTTTTAAAGTAAATGTTCATACACTACTACAAGGAAGCCTACTGGGACTTTTCAGACTTCAGACTGACTGCCATAACTCCCCACGTGTAACCTGGCTTCTGCCGCTTCCCTGTAACGTGCTGCCTATTACAGTTCAAAATGTTAAGTCATCCAGTGTATCCAGCTGTGTCCAGAAGTCAGCAGTCTGCAAATTCTCACTTGTGTGTCTTTCTGAGTAGTGTCGTGAAATCTTTTTCCATTCCAGGCTGTGCATATGAATGGTTTTGCCCAAACAAGTTTCTCTGTATATCCACTACCTGCCTATTACTGCTTATTACCCTTGTGTCATAATGTTTTCATTCAGGTCACTCACATTTTACTTGATTATGGCCCTGAGTTGCAAAAGTAGTAATATTAGCAATTCATATATGTCAGGGAAACTGATAAGTGCTTCCTTAAGATGAGAAGTTTAAAGTTTTCCATGTAGTAAGGAAAGGAAAAATACACTGAGGCCTATGATAAAATTGTTGTTAACCTCTTACTGTGCCTAATAAATTATCATCAGTAGAGTGTATGTGGAAACAAAACAGTACATACAGATTCAGAACTCTTTGAAGTTTCAAGTGTCCATGGGGGATCTTGAAATATATTCTGTCTGGTTAGGGAGGAATTGCTATATTGTGTCACATATTCTATACCATATTAGAAATTTTGAAGAGAAGCTTAGAAAAACTTAAACTGCCAGTTTGCTTAATAAGAATTGACTATAAATGTTCTTCAGTTCTTGTGCTTTTCAAGTATCTGTAGAGTAACATTGCAGATTTTAAAGGGAAGTTGGGGAAAACGCACACTACCCCCTCCCCAGTAACAAGGAAGGGGTGAGGTGGCAGCAGACATCTTGAAACTCAGAACAGGTTATGCTACAGAGTGGATGGATTTGTTTTCAGACGTACTGGGTCATTTTGTTGTTTATGTGTTACCCAGTTACAATTTCCTTTGAGAGATGATTACACATACACACACACAAATAAGGTACACATACTTACCAGTGACCCACCTTGTGTAGGCAACATAAAGATTATTTAAATGAAAATTAAAACCTTAGGTCTTTAAGGATATTTGAAGTAGATTAACTCTAAACAATCTGAAGATCATTTTAATTGTAAATGTCTTTTACAATTAAATGATAGATAATCCTTTAGATTGCAAAATCCCTAAAAACATGAACTTTAGTGGTGTGAAAGTAAATATACAAAGTGGTCTTTCAGTAAATATTTGTCAGATTAAAATAGTAAGCCATACACTCTAGTATCCATGTTCTTTCCTTGTTAGTTTTTGATAGTTTAAAGACTGTTTATTCATTGTAATTTTACATTTTTTTAAAATTAGATTAAAATATTGGAGCAGGAAAATGAACATCTGAATCAAACTGTATCTTCCTTACGACAACGCTCCCAGATTAGTGCTGAGGCAAGGGTGAAAGACATTGAAAAAGAAAATAAAATTCTCCATGAATCTATCAAAGAAACAAGTGGAAAACTAAGCAAGGTTGAATTTGAAAAAAGACAAATGAAAAAAGAATTGGAGCATTATAAAGAGAAAGGAGAGCGAGCAGAAGAACTGGAAAATGAGTTGCATCATCTTGGAAAAGAAAATGAATTGTTACAGAAGAAGATAACTAATTTAAAGATTACTTGTGAAAAAGTCGAGGCATTAGAACAAGAAAATTCCGAGCTAGAAAGAGAAAATAGAAAGTTTAAAAAAACTTTGGATAGCTTTAAAAACCTTACTTTTCAGTTAGAATCCCTAGAAAAGGAGAATTCCCAACTTGATGAGGAAAACTTAGAGCTGCGAAGGAGTGTGGAGTCTCTGAAGTGTGCGGGCGTGAAAATGGCGCAGCTGCAGCTGGAGAACAAGGAGCTGGAGAGTGAGAAGGAGCAGCTCAAGAAGGGCCTGGAGCTCATGAAAGCCTCCTTCAAGAAGACAGAGCGCTTGGAAGTGAGCTACCAGGGGCTCGACACAGAAAACCACAGGCTGCAGAAAGCTCTAGAAAATAGCAATAAAAAAATCCAACAGTTAGAGAGTGAGCTACAAGACTTAGAGATGGAAAATCAAACATTACAAAAGAACCTGGAAGAACTGAAAATTTCTAGCAAAAGACTTGAACAATTAGAAAAAGAAAATAAATCATTAGAACAGGAGACTTCTCAACTAGAAAAGGACAAGAAACAATTGGAGAAGGAAAATAAGAGACTCCGACAACAAGCAGAGATAAAAGATACCACACTAGAAGAAAATAATGTGAAAATTGGAAATTTGGAAAAAGAAAACAAAACTTTATTTAAAGAAATTAATATATATAAAGAGTCCTGTGTTCGTTTGAAAGAACTAGAAAAAGAAAACAAGGAGCTTGTGAAAAGAGCAACTATTGATATTAAAACTTTGGTTACATTACGTGAGGTAAATATATTTACCTAAATTTACGGCAGACATTTTTTATATTTGTAGTCCATGTTTTATTGAACCCATTTTTAATTTGTATCATCTTTTCTATACTTCATGTTATATATTTTGAAATTAGAACTAGAAACAATTTCTAACTTTCCTATTGAGATGAAAAGTTTAAATTACATTTTTAAAATGTTAGTAATAAGGTAGTATTAATTAGAGTGAGTGTTTTTACCAGGGACTTGGCTAAGGAATCACATGTAGACTATACTCAAATAAATTGATATGATTTTCACAGCCAATCATTTAAATACTATCTTTATCTTTCCTATTGGCAAACAAGTTCAGAAATATGAACTTACTCAGAATCAGAGTTAATAAAAGAGTTGAATGTCTACATTCATTCTCAGCTCTTTCAAACTCCAAAGCTCTGTGAGTTTTGAGAAGCCTGAGAATAGAAGTCAGTTTCAACTTAAACTGCAACACTGAAGTACTGAGAATTCTGAAATAATAAGATTTGATGGGTGATATCTCCTGTAATACTTGCTACATGAGAAACATGTCAGAAAATAGGGTCTGTGCTCAATGTCAAGTATGAGGATGGACATTGGCATGAGGACAGGGATACTTTACAATTCTGTGGTCTGCATTCCTAGTACAAGGCGTTAAGAAGGAACTTGCCAATATGAGCAACAGGCCAATAAAAAAATGTCCCTAATTCTTCAGATGCCTGTGTTAGGCCTCTTCTACCACAAGAAAGATTTGTCATAAGGGAAGGGTGTTAGATCTGACGTAAGTTCATAGGAACGAATGTGCATGTAAGTTTTTGTGCTTCATTAAATGTTTGAATATTTACAGTTTTCCAGCCTATCTTGTATGCTTACCAGGAAAGAGTTCCCTCTCATTTTATAACTTAGCATTATAAAGAAGCAGCAGCACAAGGAAAGAGGTTATTTCTAATAAAAAATGTTTTTCAACAGTATTTTGAACAAGAAGAGATTATTAAGAAATGGTTTCAGCTTGAGTGAAGTATACTACTTAGCTACTTCTTGGTAATAAAAGACAGTGTTAGTGACCTTTCTTATCTGGTTGAAATGATGTCTTCTGTTGTAGTAATTAAGTCTTGACTGACTTTCTTTTCTTGACTTTGAGTGAGTTGTACATTCTTTTTAAAACAAGGACTTAGTAAGTGAAAAATTGAAGACGCAACAAATGAACAATGATCTCGAAAAATTAACACATGAGCTTGAGAAGATAGGTTTAAATAAAGAGCGACTCTTACATGATGAGCAAAGTACTGACGACAGGTGAGTACTAGGAAATAGCTGTAGTTTTTATCGGGGAAATTTTGCCCAAACAATACTTTTTTTGTTTCTGGTTCCTTCCTTGTTTTGGAGAAAGTTCTGTAAGAACAGAAAGAAATAATAAAGACAACCCAGTAATTTATAAGAAAACAATTTCTATAAAAGCAAGATGCCTAAAGTGGCAGAAGCTTAGAAACTGCCTTTGAGAGTAGAGTGAAGAACCAACCAACAAAACATTCCTCTCAGGAAATAAGCAGTTAGCTTATTTTTGACATTTCGTTTGTCATTTGCTTAAGTGGCTCGGTTCTTTTATTTTGTTGCTAGACATGGACTGAAAGGGGGAACATATGAAAGAAAAATATATATTGAGACACAATGTATGAAAATGATGTGGACAAACGGTATAAAAATTACTCTTTAACTTTTAAAATGGTTGATACAGATTTTTTTTTTTAAATTTCTGAAGATGTAATCATAGTTTTTTAGTTAGGATTAATCTGATTTTGTTTGTCTTTCGAGACAGGATTTCTCTGTGCAGCCCTAGTTGTCCTGGAACTTGTTCTGTACACAAGCTGGGCTCAAACTCACAGAGATCCACCAAGTAGTCGTTTATTTAGTATCCAAAGGACCACGTGTTTGAGCTAGACTAGATGTCTACTCTTAAGAATACTGTTTGTTGGGCCAATAAGATGGCTCATTAGGTAGCGTATAAGCTTAATTCTCAGGAGTCACATTGTAGAAGGAGAAAACCAACTCTGGCAGATTTTCTTCTGACCTCCATACACATTCTGTGGCATGTATGCTCACATACATATACGCAAATACATGTAATTAAACCTTTTCTGTAAGACTATTATTTGAGGCTGGGGAGATGGCTGAGTGGATAAAGCCCTCACTTTGCAATTGTGGAGACCAGAGTTAGGATCTTCAAAACTTACATGAAAGCCAAGTGGGACATAGTGGCCACCTATAATCTCTGAAGCAAGTTTGCTAGATGGACAAACTGAAATTGTTCATTTTCTGGTTCATCAAGAGACCGAGCCTCAGTACATAAGAATGATCCAGGAAGACACCAGATGTCAACTTTAGCTTCCACTAGCATACATGTGAACATGGCCTAATCAAATATCATACACACAGAAAGAAAATAAAAATAAAAGAATGCTTTTTTTATGTAGAATAGATTTTAATTCACTGGTACCATTATATTTATACAACTTCGTTGTATTATTTACTATTCTAGCTTTGATATTTTATGCATATACATTAATATAAATTAATATATACAAGTTAGGAGGAATTAATGCTTATTATTTGGCATTTAATGGTATAGTTTTGAGACTAGTCTGTAGGTTGATAATTTAAATGGTCAGCTCTATCACACAAAGAAATAACTAGGCATTTTGCTACTCAGTTAGGAGTCAGGCAGCCAGGAGCTTAGAGATGGCACAACGATCAAAGAACACTGGCTGCGCCTGGCTGTGGTGGTGCACACCTCTAATCCAGCACTCTAGAGGCCAGCCTTGTCTACACAGTGAGTTCCAGGATAGACAGGACTACACGGAGAAACCCTGTCTTGAAGCAAAACTACTTGTTGCTCTGTAGAGGACAAGGGCTCTACTCCCAGCACCCATGTGGTGGTTCACAGCCATCCCTACTCTAGTTCTGGAGTTCTAACACCTTTTCTGACGTCTGCCTGGACTATCGTAATATAGATTATCTGTATCATTTCTTTAATCAGATTACCTGTTGTTTATAAAACACTATTTTGTGTTGTTAGCAAAGCATGTTTTGACCTAAGTGATACTTTCATTAAAATTTATGAGCCCAGTTTAGATGAGCCTCTCTTAGTGCTTCTTACCACTTCCCAAGCCTTAATTCTTACAGGGAGCCAGTATTAGTTGATTCTTAGAGCAATTTAAAACCTGCAAACAAGATGTGATAACATTTATTATCCTATGTTTGTTTATTCTATTATTATTATTATTATTATTATTATTATTATTATTATTATTATTGGTTTTTCAAGACAGGGTTTCTCTGTGTATCCCTGACTGTCCTGGAAATCACTCTGTAGACCAGGCTGGCCTTGAACTCACAGAGATCCACCTGCCTCTGCCTCCCAAGTGTTGAGATTAAAACCATGCACCACCAGGCCCAGTTCCACATGTTTGTTTACATAATAAAAGCTTTTTGAGATAAAAAAAAAAAAAACTGGGGGTTGGGGATTTAGCTCAGTGGTAGAGTGCTTGCCTAGCAAGTTCAAGACCCTGGGTTCAGTCCTCAGCTCTGGGGAAAAAAAAAAAAAAAAGGTATACTGGCAAACTAAAACTTTCAGGAAATGTGATTGGAAAGCATTTGATAACTAAATTTTGGAAAGAACAGAGAAGAGTGTGATGTCTTAAGCCACTAAATCAGCTTCCTTTAACTAGAAAGTAAACTTTTATGTTACAAATAAAATAAAGGCTCACAGGTACAAATACTTTTAGTCTTTCATCTTCTCCATCTTGGAATTTATGCCTATAAGTTTTAGGTGATGTTCCTAATTCCTTTGTTACTCTTTTCTTTCTAATTAATGTCACTGCCACTTTGAAGCGACAGCTATTACTCAGGTGGTTTCTTTCTTACCATTAAAGCATATATAGGTTACTGGTGGGATCAGATATGTAAATATATAACAAAGTAAGTCATTGCTGCAGTTGTGATTGCTTTTGTCTCTTTATCCTATTTTCTTTTTAAATATAGTTGTTTCTTGGAATTTATATTTTCAGGAATTTTTTTCTGCTCACCTGAGATTTTTATTTTTCTCTCCTTACTATACAACACCTCCACAACTGTCTAAAGCAATTCAGGTATCATAAATTAAATGCAGCCAAAATCAGACTTAGTAAATATATTAAAAGTCAGTTGTAGAATTAATCCAACACCAAAATGAATGAGATTTGTTCTTTGTATTCATGAAACTTAAAGTCTTCAGACAGAAAATATAAAAATTAATTATAGGTGCTGAAAAGATGGCTATGTGGCTACGAGTACTTGCTGCATTTACAGAGGACCCAAGTTCGGTTCTCAGCACCCATTTTGGTATGGCTTACAACCACTTTCAACTCCAGTCCCAGGGGATTTAATGACGCTTTTGGCCTCTACAAGCACCTGCACATATGGCATATACACACTTTTGCACTTGAATTACAAAGTGTTAATTACAGTAACAGGCAGGGTGGTGTTGTGGTATATTTGTTTACACTAACACTCCGAGACTGCTAATAAAAGTTTACCTTGAATCAGAGAGGCAGCAGAGAAATCACCAGTGACATCCTCTCTATTTCTCCTGTCATGATCCAAAAAGACCTGAGAAGATCTTTCTAAGCCCCTTCCCACTACTTCCTATGTCTCTCTCTCTGTATCCTGGGTCCTCTAAAACCTCTGTGGCTAATTTTGGTAAGCTAGTTCCTAACTCTGATCTCTGATTCACGGTAAACTTTATTGCCAGTCTCAGAGTGTTAGTGTGAACAAAAATCCCACAACGTTTCCCCAATTTTGTCTAAATAAAAAGGAAAAGTTTTAACAAACTAAAACTATATACAATAAGAACAATTATCAAGTAAGAATTACATTCAGAATGTCCAGTCCATTTGTATTTGGCAAATTCGGGAGAAGATACTCTTATTATCTTTCCTATCTTAGTGAGTCCAAAGCTTTGTACCTAATTTGCCTTCTATCACAACTTGTATTTCCAACCTAGAAAAATATTTTTAGACCTTAAAACATTTTCTTAGATAAACAACTTAAGCTTTTATGTCCTTCAGTCTTTTTTTTTTTCTGAATTTGGTAATAAGGAAAACTGTAACTATAACTGTCTCATCTTCAACCCCATCAGAGACCCAAGAAGGATCTATTACCTGAGTAAACAGGAAGTGCAGAGCAAACAACTTCCAAAACTATAGAAATGGCAGAGACAGCTGGCTGCCTAGACAGTTACCCAAGGTTCCTCTGCAATGTTGGGGCATCTATCTTTGGCCTAGAATATCTGACAGACTTTTTGTGAAACAGGAATTTTGAAGGACTGGCCTACCTTGTCTTAGCAAAGTTCAGCAGTCGCCTTCTTTTGTGTCCTACTTGTCCAATTTGGACAACATTCTGTCAGCGCGGGTAGTTTCTTGCCCAGTGGCTAACTTTGCCACAATTAATGCAAACTCCATGTGAAGGTTCTTTGATGCCCTTTTTTGAAGTAAATTGGTACTGCCTGGAGCAGTTGTGTCTCACTGTCATGAAAAACCTTAGGTTATTAAAACATCTTAAATGCCATATTCTATAGATCTCTGAAGTGTTTGAAGACCACCTATCTGTTTAAAATATATCTGTTTGACCTTGAAAACATACCTACATGACTACGAGTTTGATATAGTTGACTAACTACTAACCTGCATTTCTTTATTATCCTAAATAGTTTGTAATAATAGCTTTCAAGGATTAGAACTTTACATTTTTAAATGAGCTGCGTAGGTACAATACCTTAAACAAGACTAGAAACATACATACAGTATGTTCTAACAAAAACAACCTTAAATTTGTATCAATACTCAAAAATCCATACCAATGTAAAATATTTGAGAGTAATAGTTGCTTTTTAGTTTTAAAGTAGATTTAATAATACACCCTTTTATTCTACCATCCCTATATCCTCTCGCTTTTTTTTCTTTTCAGAATGAGATCCCTGAATCTTAATCTCCTTTGCTTTGTTTCCTTCCTGACTATGACGAGTAACAACTTGACCAGGCAATCCCCCTAAATGATCATGAAAATCCGTAATCCACAGAACAACCAAAAATCACCCAATCCACCTCTTGAGAATGTGGGTGTCATGTTCTTAAAATTACTTCCTGTTGCCTGGGGGTGACAGCATCTTTAGGGGACCCTGAGAAAATTGAGATAATGGTCAAGTCTTAGGAGAGCTAGCTGGTGTCTAATCTTGGTGTGATGGAAAGTGCAGGGCTTATCTGAAGTCCTGACTGGAGTAGTCTACAAGACTGGACCATCTTAGCTAACCAGTTTGAAGTTGTCCTGAGCAGTTTGTAGCCAAAGCTAATCTTTGGGTGGTGTTTGTTCGCTTAATGGTGTTACCACAATCCAAGTGGATTCATCATTATGGGGCCCCATCATTTTCTGAGTGATCCCAAAGGTCACTGTCAGGAATGGTCACAGTTCAAATGTCATATGCAGCAGATCACTGAGAAGTTTAAAGGACCACAATCTGTTAAATACATCCAGGTACACAAACTTAGTTCCTAGTTACCTGCTTCAGATTCTAGCCTGAAATCATGTACAGGAAGCTAGATGAAGCTTATTTCTAGAATTAGTTAGTACTCTATATGACCATTCATATCACAACAGAAAGTTTACATATAGATTATAAATTATACCTTAAGATTTTAAAGAGTCAAAACCAAAGGATTATGAGATTAGTGACAATAGAATAGTTCCTTAATTTTGTTTTTCTTTGTCCCATACCAGGTGGCTCTTCTGACATGAGGCAGAGATTTTGGATTTTCCTTTAACAAGCATGTTTGGGTTTAGAAAAGGAGAGAGTCATACTCCAGCTCCAAAGCCAACTTAATTTTTAATTGAATGGGACTACAAAAATGCCATTTGCATTATATGTCTGTAGAGAACAGCAGAAACAAACCTTTGGGAAGATTTATGAAATTCTATCCTATTGGAAATGTGCTATACCATTAGGCCAGTTTACTCTTTTCCAGGGTCTCATTTGCCCAAAGGTTTTGTCTTTAGATTCATTTGCAGATACTTAGGTAGGATCTTGAGTAGTTCAGACTGGCTTTTAACTGGCGATGTTGCTGATGATGATCTTGAACTCTGCTCCTTATGCTCTTGCTTTCACCTCTCAGATGCTGATATTACAAGCATGCATAAGCAAGCAACACCACACCCAGCTATCTCTTTGGGTTCTTTAGGTATAAAATGTGCATGAACTGAAACCTTTATTTTACTGTATACTCTGAAATTGGTATGCAAGTGTGGAGACCTGAGTTTGCATCCTTAGTACCCATGTAGAAAGCTGGGTATAGTATGTGTGCCTGCAACTATGGGTGGGGTTGGGGATAAGGGACTGTACAACAGAAAGACCAGAAAGATATCTAGGATGTGATGGCCATCCTGCTTAACTGAAAAACAAACTCCAGGTTCAGTGAAAGGCCCTGTCAGGAGACTTAAGACAGCAACAGAAAAGGGTACCCTCTTGCCCATGGCACATAAATGTGTGTACATATGCATACATCACATATGCATTTTTTAAAATTACTTAATAACTGACTTATGCATTCTAAAATATTGTAAAGTAACTAGAATATTGGTATTCACATCTGTCTGGCTCTTACCACTATGTGCCATGAGTATGGCATTGTCTTTTTTATTGTAACTGTTTAAAAGCAGCCAGTATTGAGGTGTTTTGTTTTGCTTTTGTTTTGTTTAGTCTGACTATGTAGTCCTAATTAGCCTGGAACTCTCTTTGTAGGCTAGGCATGTCTGTGCCTTCCAAGTGTGGGAATAAAAGGTGTGTGTCACTATGCCCAGCTTATGTTGAGTTTTAAGTCTTAACTGCTCATGTTGGCCATTATGTAAAAATGCATACATACTAATCTCACAGGCATATGTGAGATATAAAGGATACATCAACTTCTTTTTTTCTATTTTAGTCTTATAAAACCAGAAGAAATATTTGGGAATCTAGTCATTCAGTTTCCCTTTTTGAGCATTAATTGCTCTTTTGATGGTCTTGACAGTAATTTAGAGTTCTGTTTACTTACTAAATTTTGTGCTGTGACCACCACTAAGAGGAGGATAGTTTACACCAAACCTGAAGGCTTATAGATATCATTTCATACATCAATGTTGTAGTCATAGCTTGTCTAAAAATGTTTTGACATCTAGTGACAAACTAAATTACTCTTGTACTTGGATAGTAGGTACAAACTTTTGGAATCAAAATTAGAATCCACTCTTAAGAAGTCCCTTGAAATAAAAGAAGAAAAAATTGCTGCTTTAGAAGCTCGGTTGGAAGAGTCTACAAATTACAATCAACAGTTGCGCCAAGAACTAAAAACAGTAAGTTTTTTTCTTCAAAACTGCTTTATAAGTGTTTGAGCAGAAAAACATAAAGAGAAAATAAAAACTTGAGTATATTTATGTTAGTATTTCATTCTGTTTCATATATTTGGGAGTATATTTTCAAGTATGTAATAGTCCCTCTTATAGGTGAGGACATAGGAAGAATTGTAGAAGTGGGATGGACAAGAAGCAGGCTTATTTTGTTTCAGAAACTCAGTTTTTGAGGTACTGATACCTTTCTCTGGTGCATTTTTCTTGTTGCGCCTTCAGGTAGATTTTAATCAATAAAGATATGACTGTGAAGACATAGAGGACAGTATTAGGTTTGGTATAGGAAAGCAGATGATCTGCTCACAAATAAGATGCTACCTACATCTGTTTTCTTGTGAAATTTGGAATTGTTGAGTGAAGTTAAACACTGTTTTCGCTGTGAGTAAACTGAAGTAGGAAGGGCTCACCTTCTGTTTACTCTTCCCTTTTCAGTCTCTGCATTGCTCCAGCAGTTGTCTTTTTCTTTACTTCTCGTTTTTTTTCTAGACAGGCTCTCTTGTAGCACAGATTGGCCTTAAACATACCATGTAGCCAAGGATAGCCTTGAGCTGATCATCTTACATCTTTCCTAGGCACAGGGATTGTAGAAGTGCTCTATGTGACAAACAGATGGAGTGAGGAGATTACTGTAGGCCACATTCAGAACTAATCTATTCAAAATCACCCTAGGAAATTCAAGTAGATGGCTAGGCACTCTTAGGTGTCTCTCCACATAATTATGTGATACTGATTCTTTAAAATTTTTCATTTACTTCTGTTTGTATACACACACACACACACACACACACACACACACACACACTCACACACATAGGAGTGAGGACATACCACAGCATGCCTGTTGCCTGTGGAGGTCAAAGGACAATGTGTAGACAACTTCTACCATATGCGTCCTGGGGATCAAACTCAGGTTGTCAGGTTTGGCAGCAAACACCTTAAACTACTGAACTGTCTTGCTGGTCCATGAGACACATTTTTGTACCAGATTATGCTTCAAGTAGAACAGAAGATTCACACTGGAGTAGGAAAGAGCTGCTCTGGTTTGGAGACTTGGTGCTTCATAATAGTCATTAAGTCTTACAACTCCAAAGGCATAAATTTAAAATCTCCAAAATGTGCATACCAATTATAAGAGTTGCTGCCTGTAGAGAAATCCAGTTATCCTGCTTTCTATTAGGTAATGAGCTTTCCAGATAGTCTACCAGTCTTGGCATCCCCCCCATAAGCATTATTACCTAATACTCTAATATTCTAGTTTTATTATGCTTTTAGAACAGTTGTTCTCAACATGTGAGTCACAACTCCTTTGGAAGTTGCACATCAGATATCCTGTGTTTCATATATTTACATTATGATTCATAACAACAAAATTATAGTTATGAAGTAGCAATGAAATAATTTTATGGTTTGGAGATCACCACAACATTAAGAACTGCATTAAAAGATTGAGAGCCACTATTCTAGAGAAACAGTTAACCACATTTGAGTTTTTGCTGCAGAAAGGGAAGACTTTTTGTTCACCATATACCTATAGCATCTTTACTGGTATTTGTCACAGATTTTGCCATTGTGGAACCTGCACTGGTTCAGAGTTCTGCTTTGTTGGCATAAATGATTATTAATCAGCTTTATGTCCTGAATTTCATACTCTTAAACAATATTTGTAGGCTACAGATAATGATAACTCCATGAAGCTATTCAGCAAGAAAATAAGTAGGTTAGTACATGAGTTGTTTTTTGTGCTTTAAGTCTAAACATTAGAGATACCAAATTCCATCATTGTCTTTAACTTTAGCCCTTACTCCTGTATACATGAATATGGAATTATACTTTTCTAACCTTTCAATACTGTGCATGATGAGGCATATTACTTGAAAATAGATTCTGAAATTTAGACTAAACAATGTATACTGTGACGTAGAAATATGAAAGGGAATTTTTAAAAATCCAAAGGAAGGCAGAAAGAAACAACAAAGTACAGATTAGACAAATAGAAAATAAATAATAAAGGGGAAGTTTTAAACCAAATCAGATCAATTATATTTACTGTAAAAAGGTCTAAACATTCCCATTCTAAAGCAGAGATGATAATATTCAATGGAAAAGTAAAACCTAGTGAAATGCCAACTACAAGAAATTTTAACAAAAAAAAAATATATCATTGTAATACTAATCAAAAGAAAGCTATTAGCCGGGCGGTGGTGGGCACACCTGTAATCCCAGCCCTCGGGAGGCAAAGGCAGGTGGATCTCGTGAGTTCAAGGCCAGCCTGGTCTACAGAGGTAGTCCAGGACAGGCTCCAAAGCTACAGAGAAACCCTGTCTCAAAAAACAAAAAATAAAAAAAAGAAAGCTATTTAAATAATTTTATAGCAATGACTTATCTCAGCTAAAAATTTTAAAATGATTGCCAGGCAGTGGTGGCGCACATCTTTAATCCCAACACTCAGGAGACAGAGCCAGGCAGATCTCTGTGATTATGAGGCCAGCCTGGTCTACAAAGTGAGTTCCAGGAAAGGTACCAAAGCTACACAGAGAAACCCTGTCTCGAAAAACCAAAATAAATAAATAAATAAATTTTTTTAAATGATCATTTTAGCTTCATAATATAGCAAGATTAAATGTTCTCATGTCTAACAACAGCTTCAAACTATGGCAGTATTGATAGAACTACATGGAGAATGACCTGTCCACAACTATAGTTAAAGGATTTAATACCTATCTCACATATAAAAAGAACTTTATTAAATAAATAAAGGGTGTTTATAGGTGACCTACACTGAACATCATTCTGTTTTTTTAATATTTTTTAAACTTTATTTCATATGCATTGGTGTGAAGGTGTCAAATCCCCTGGAACTAGAATTACAGACAGTTGTGAGCTGCCATGTGGGTGCTGGGAATTAAACCCAGGTCCTCTGGAAGAGCAGCCAGTGCTCTTAACCGCTGAGCCATCTCTCCAGCCCATGTACATCGTTCTTAATGGTAAAAGACTATTTACTTCCAGGGAGGAAAAGCAAAGATATTGCTCTCACTGTTTCTATTAAACACTGTGTTGTTGGTCTTAATGTATTAGGATAAAGAAAAGAAGGCTGATATTTGTGTGGGTGTGTATGCAGGTGCCTGTGGAGGTCAGAAGAGAGTGGTGGGTACACTGAAGCTGTAGTTACAGGTGGCTGTGCACCACCTGTTGTGACTGCAAGTCACACATGGGTGCTCTGGAAGAGCAGTAAGCGCTCTTAACCACTGAACCACTTCTGTAGCCCCAAAAATACAAATTTGAAAGGATGAAACATATTTATTGACTTCTGACATTATTTTGGCAGGAAATTCTAAAGAACTTAAGAAAATTATACAAAGTTTATTTTATCAAGTGTCCTAGGTTAAAAGTCAGTATATAAAACTCTTAACCATATTTGTATATATTAGCAATGAAAAAATAAAGAAAATTTAAAAGAAAAATATCATTTATAATACTGTAAAATACCATCAAGTACTTTAAAGAACTGCTGCATTGATAAAATATAAAGAGTACCTTAGTATGCAGGTGGTACCATATCATTAAGTGTTCTGTATTGTTGATAGGACATGTCTTAGGTTTGCAGATAGCTCAGTGCTTTAGCACTTGTCCAGATTGTGGAAAACTTAGATTTGGTCCCCAGGACTAGAATAAATAAATTAGGAGATCACAAATGAATCTGTTAATTCAATGTAATACCAAACATAATCCAAATTAAATTAGAAGATAGGTTGATCAGCTGATTACAAAATTTTGGTGGAATATAGCCATTTTTAAAATACTAATTTTGCTAATCCATGAGCATGGGAGGACTTTCTATCTGCTAGAATCCTTATCTCTTCTGCGTTTTAAAGATTTCTTTGTAAAGGTGTTTAGCCTCTTAGATTTACTCCTAGATGATTTGTCTTTTTCCTGACACTTTTGTAAATAGGGATGCTTTCCTAATTCTTTTCTCAAAATGCTCATCATCACTATATCGAAAACTCTGATTCTGGATGATGGTTTTGTGTGTGGCTACTTCAGTAAAAGTATTTAATCAATCAGATCGATGTGTTTTTGATGGAACTCCTAAGGTCTTTTCGGTATAGGATCATGTTGTCCAACAATGTGGATAGTTTGACTTCTTTTTGTTTGCTCTTTTTTTATTCCTTGTCTTGCCTTACTGCTATAGCTAGGACTTCAAGTCTAGATGAGCAACAGTAGAGAAGATTGACATTCTTGCTTCAGTCCAGATTTTAGATGATATGGTTTCAGTTTTTCCTTGCTTAGTATAATGTTGGTTATAGGTTTGTTGAACATAGCATTTATTATGTTGAGATATGTGCTTATATTCTAATTTCTTCAAGGGCTTTTATCATGAAGAGATGTTAAACTTTATCAGAAACCTTTTCTGCATCTATTGAAGTAATGCAATGAATTGTGTCCCAGAGACCATTTAGGTCCTGCATTGCTTGATTTATTGATTTGATTTGTATGTGCCAGACTGTCCATGCATCCCTGGAATGAAACCAACTTGATCATGTTATCTGATTTTTTAAAATTATTTTTTAAATGTGTGTGTGTGTGTGTGTGTATGCTTTAAGTGCACAAGTGCCTGTGGAGACCAGAAGAGGGTGTTGAAACCTCTGGAACTGGAGTTACGAGCATTTAGTTGTTAGTAACCCAACATGGATGATGGGACATATACTCAGGTCCTGTGAAAGAGCAGCAAGCTACTCTTAATTGCTGAGCCATCTCTCCAGCTACTTGTCTAATGTTTTTAAAGTGAGAGCAGTTGAGGAATACACCTCTTGTCTTCAAAGGCATGTGAACGTATGTGTACACAAGCAAATACCTATAAACATATACACAAAAGATTTTATTAAAAACTGGAAATAAACTCAGTGATCCTCATCTGATAATTGAATAAAGAAATTTTGGTATATCCATATAGTAAGAGATAGTACAACAGTAGAAAAGAGGAAAAAATTATTGATTCATTTAATATATTAGTAAAGCATAAGAATATGCTCAGAAAAATATACATAAAAAGATTACATATTGTGTAATTACATTTAGAGCATGCAACACTAAATTTGGTGAAAAAAGCAAAACAATTTTGTCTTGTAAGGAGTGATCCTTCTAAAGTGATAGAAATACTCTTATCATGTTGATAAGTTACATGAATATATGTTATTGAAAAAATAGACCACATATCTCTTATAATCAGTGCAATAGAAACTGTATATAGATTATACCTCAGTTCTAAAAGGTTACATTATCTTTGATAATCACTGGAAATTTGAAATTACAGTATAATTTATAATACCGTTATTAATTGCTTTAAACTTGAACTTAATGGACTTTTAGTTTTAAATTGACTCTGCATTGATTTGTTGTAGAATATTTTGTTTTAATTCACACTTTATTCATTTCCTTTGTGAATATAAGGATTTTGATTAATGACATGTAAGCTAAAGGAACACATGAACAGAGTATAACTCAGAAACATTGAGTTTTATTTCCAGCTCTCCTATTTTTGGTTGTTATTTTCCACTCTTGTTATCAAACACAGTTAACCTCTTCTTGCAAAAGAAAAACAAAATAGTATATACCTGACATAACACTTTTCTTCTTATGTAAGCTCTCCTTAATATTGCATTTATTTGACCACAGCTTTTGGGTTTTTTTTTTTTTTTTTTTTTTTTTTTTTTTTTTTTTTTGGTTTTTCGAGACAGGGTTTCTCTGTGTAGCTTTGCGCCTTTCCTGGGACTCACTTTGACCACAGCTTTTGTAAGCCTAGAAAAAAGACTGTGTGAGAAAACAGGAGTATCCAAGATCTCCGGCCATACATAACATTCCATTCCATCCTAGCTTTTTTTCTTTTCTTGCCATTTTCTAACTCACTAGTAGTAACACTAGTTCACTGCTGAATTAATAAAGGCTTCCTTAAGTTTTGTACAACATGAACTATTTCAATCATTTCTGCCCTTAATATAAACTATGATGCTAATTTTTAAATGTACTATAAATATCTAAAATAAACTAGTAGAGCAAGATAAGTATAATAGTAAATTTGAATTAAAGATGGGCTAGAGAGATAGCTCAACAGTTCAGAGTATATACTGTTCTTTCAGAGGATCTGAGTTTGGTTCCCAGCACCCATATTAGGTGGATCACAACCATCTGTAACTTCAACTCCAGGGGATCTAAAGTCTCTGGCCTTTGCAGATTCCTGTACTCAAATGCGCGCGCGCACACACACACACACACACACACACACTCATTTAAAAATAGCATATTTGGGGATTAGGGAGATGGCTTAGCAATTAAGAACACTGGCTGCTCTTCCAGAGACCCTGGATTCAATTCCCAGCATCTACATGGCAGTTCACAACTGTTGATAACTCCAGTTCCAGTGGATCCTCTACCCTCTGCTGTCCTCAGCAGGCACTGCATGCACATGCTGTACATACCTTCCTTCATGAGATAAAACATTCATACACAGAATCTGTTTTTTATCTTAAAAAATTTTTAATTACAGAGAGGTGTTAATTTTGGCAATTTTTGATCGTAGAAGATGATCAAGTTTTTTCATGTTAGTAGCAATTCAAGCCTGTGTATTACTCAGTCTTTTCTGGTGTTATTGCAACCTACTTTAAGTCAATTTGAGGCCCAGTATGGTGGCTGACATCTCTAGTCTTAGCACTTAACAGGTAATGGAAAGTGAGATCAGGAGTTCAAGGCCAACCTGGGGTGTAACACAAATTGCTAAACGGTCTTATTAATAGAAAACCCAGAGCCCGATATCGGGGTGAAAGCTGAAAGATCAGAGAAACAGAACAAGCCACAACCAACCTCATCTTACCAACTCCTCAGCTTCCAGAGCTACTTACTTCCTGTATACTCGGGCCTTATATACCTTTCTGTGCCCTACCATCTTATTTCCTCACTCCACCCAGCTCTGTCACTTCCTGTCTGTCTATAGAGACCTCCAGACCTCTGTGGTTAATAAGTGCTGGGATTAAAGGCATGTGTCACCATGCCTGGCTCTGTTCCCAGTGTGGCCTTGAACTCATAGAGATCCAGATGAATCTCTGCCTCCTGAATGCTAGGATTACAGGTGTGTGCTACTACTGCCTGACCTCTGTGTTTAATATAGTGGCTGGCTTTGTCCTCTGATCCTCCAGGCAAGCTTTATTTGTTAGAACAGAAATAAAATATCACCACACCAGGTCTTCTTTTACAATTTATTTGTATGTGTAAGTGTGTTTATGTGTGTTGTGGGGGTGGGAGTCCTGAAGCTGGAGTTAGAGATGATTGTGAACTGTGCATACTTGGGTTCTCTGGAAGAGCAAGAAGTGCTTTTAACCACTGAACCATCTCTCTAGCCCCTAAACTGTATTTCAAAAAGCCTTTGATCACAGTAATGGTAATCACACATTTATCACATTTTTAAATAATCTGTCATATTCACCAGACCAATACAGACCCAAAGTAATTGAGAAATATAAAAATCTTGGTGATTTTTTTCCCATTAAAATATTTTAAATAATTTTAGGTGAAAAAAAATTATGAAGCTCTCAAACAGAGACAAGATGAGGAAACGATGGTGCAGAGCTCCCCTCCTGTCTCTGGGGAAGATAGTAAATGGGAGCGAGAAAGTCAAGAAACGACCAGAGAACTCCTGAAAGTTAAAGACAGATTAATCGAAGTAGAAAGAAATGTAAGTATTTTAAAAATTTTAGTAAGAACAAAATTCTTCAGAAATAATGAATTGTTGGATATATTTATCTTTTATTCATTTATTTTGTACCTTCTTGTCTAGCTCATCATGTAAAAAAGATCTAAATTTAGTATGCTTTGCTCCTTACCCTCTTGTAAGTCAGCCACAAGCTTAATCAACACTCTGTATCATGTAGACAGTGCTATCAAGTTCTTCTGCCAGTAAGGTGTGGCTCCAGGATTATCCTCAGCCTCTGTGTGCCTTTCAGGCTGACTTGGGAAAAGACTTCCTTTCTTGGTTGTTTTCTACCAGGGAACTCCTTCAGTAGTAGTCTTGGTTTAAGCTGTCTCCTTTGAAATCAATACTGATTTTCATAAAATGGAGTCTTGTACTCAGGCCACCTTTGATGTCCCAGTGAAGAGCACAAGATTTCTCTTTAATGGTTCTAATCTCTTTAATAATTAATTACAGCTATTGTCTCAGAACCTGGCCTGTACTTTTAACCTCTCCTTGTTGTCAGCCATTTTTGGATCTTTGCTTTCCTTGTTTGTCCTTCTGGCTTTGCCAGATTAAAAATAGTGAGCAGGAACTGTAAGCATTACAGCTGAGATGGAAAGGTATCCTGACAGCTAGGAGCCAACGAATACCGTAAAGTCATGAGATTTATTGGGAGGGAAAAAAACAGGAGGGTGGCTGCCTTTGCTTGGGTGAGAAACAGCAGCAAACTGAACAGAATACAGGATTTATATAGAGTTTCTTGGGAGGGGGTGGAACTTTCAGTGTGGCGCTTTCCACAGTGGAGATGGGTGGGATTTCATGTCCAAGAGAGTAGGCTTTTTACTCTGTGGGGTAGAGGCAAAGTCCAGCAGTTAAGAGTATTCTGTGGGTGGAACCCGGCAGTTAGAGGTCCTTGGGGAAGGGACTTACAGTAACCATGACATGGTGTGAATGCTATCCTGTTTTGAGATTTCCTCCACCAAAGCAATTTGTCCATGACTTTTGAATTCAGTGTCTTAGTGCATGGGAGGAATATAACCAGATTGTTTGCCACAATATAACGTGAATGACTTCTGTCTAAGTTCTCCCTAGAGTTTTCCCAGTGCCTGTCTTCCTCTTCTGCTCTCAAAGCCCCACCAGATTGGCCCTTGCTTATATTATTCTAGTGCTTTTCTAGACCAAAGTTCCAAACTCTTCCCTATTGTTCCTGGATTCTACTTCCAAATGCCTGAGGACCATATGGCCAGGTTATCGCAACAACAGCCCCACTTTGTAACAATATTCTCTATTAGTTACAAAGATACTTGTCAGAAGCAACTTAAAGAAGGAAAGATAGGTTCACAGTTGGAGGATGGAGTCCATCAAGGCAGGAAATCATGGCGGCAGGAGCCCGAGGCACTGCTCATATTGCATCTGCAGTCAGGAAGCATGGAGATACTGCTCCGCTCACCTTTTCACTTCTGTTCAGTCCTGTACTCCAGACAAGTTAACCAGTTCCCTCACAGACAGACCCAGGTTTGTTTCCTAGATAGTCTAGATCCTGTCAGGTTGACATTCATTTTTAACCAGCACATCATGTATGGACTGGCTTGGCTACATGGTGAGTTCAAGACCAGCCTAGACTACATGATACCCTATGTGGCCAGGCAATGGTGGTGCACACCTTTAATCCCAGCACTAGGAAGGCAGAGACAAGAGGTTCTCTGTGAGTTCAAGACCAGCCCTGAACTCACTACAGAGTGAGTTCCAGGACAGGCTCCAGCGCTACAGAGAAACCTTGTCTCAAAAAACAAAAATAAAACGTGTGTGTGTGTGTGTGTGTGTGTGTGTGTGTGTGTGTGTGTGTGTGTGTAGTGTGTGTAGGGGTGTGTAGGGGTGTATGTGTGTGTATTTGAACAAGATGTTTTTTTTTTTCATCCTCTCAACAGATGATTTAAAAAGAGAACAGTATAATTATCTGCCTCAGCTTCTGTGTGTTTACTTGTTGCTATTTCGGTTATTGTTTGAGACAGGTTCTCCATATGTAGCTCAGACTTACAGTCTTGCTCACCTGTCTCCCAGTTTCTGATGATTCGGGCTGTTATTACAGCCACATCTACACCTTGCTTCCTCAGTCTTGATTTTATGGGGGTCAAATCACAACCTCCATTTTACACAGTGATATGTTGTTTGTTGTTTATATTTATAAAAGTGAAGTTTTTGGGCTGGAGAAATGGCTTAGAGGTTAAAGAACACTGACTGCTCTTCTAGAGGTCCTGAGTTCAATTCCCAGAAACCACATGGTGGCTCACAACCACCTGTAATAAGGTCTGGTGCCCTCTTCTGGTCATACATGCTGTATACATAATAAATAAATAAATCTTTAAAAAAAAAAAGTGAAGTTTTCTTTATCTTCTATTGAAGATACAGCCGAACTATTGTGATTCATTTTATCATTTTTCTATGTAGTCAGTACTACATAGTAAGTAGTTAGCCTAATTAGGGTTTTTTTGTATATTAAAGTTTTATTTCTGTTATATGGTAGATTCTTTGGTTATGCTTTTTAGTAAAAATTTAGATTTTAGGAAATGTAATTTATAAGTAATTAATCTTAAATGTATAATATCCATTCCTACCATTTTAATGTCCACGACTAATATAGTAATTCACTTGTTTAACCATAAGAAGAAAATATAGCTCTATATGCTAGAAAAATTGAAAATGTTATAATTTTTTGGATGTACTTCAGAAGTCCTTACAGTTGAAATATAGTTTTAGTGCGAGTTTTATATCTTAGAAAAAGGAAAACAAAATGTAATGCCTGGCAGGTCATTATGAACTGCATTTTTCTAATAGATGGCTCAAATTATTTGTGTAAATCTGCTTTCTTCCAAGTATGTTTGTTTTGAAAGTACATATTTTTCCTTCTAACCCAGGATCACCACTTAACCCATGTATGCATGGAAAAGGTACACCTTTTTAATTGGATACAATCTAGACACGTATTCTACCACTACCCTACACCCTCAGCACTAGAAGAAAATATTTTATTTTAGGACATCATAAAGCAGACAAAACACAGGCACAATAGTATTTTAAGGTTACAAAAATATTACATCCTTTTTATACATTAAATGTTTACAACTTGTGATTAAGGGGGAAGGTTTTTCTTTTTTTAAGATTGTTCAAGCTCATTTTATTAAATACATTACCTGTTAAAGAGACTGTCTTGTGTTTATTTTTAATGAGTGTGGTATCTTCCTCTTGTTTGAAGAATGCTACGCTGCAGGCAGAGAAGCAAGCACTGAAGACTCAACTGAAGCAGCTTGAGACGCAGAACAGTAACTTGCAGGCTCAGATCCTTGCACTTCAGAGGCAAACAGTGTCCTTACAGGAGCAGAATACCACTCTCCAAACACAGAATGCCAAACTTCAGGTTGTACCAAACATTTTAATTATATAGTCTTATAGTAAGGAAACCTAGATATGTAAACACTGTTCCTTAGTGAATTTAATAATGGAAGGTAGATGGAAATATTTTCGTTTGCTTCTATGCCAGACTCTTAATATGAACATTTGAAATGTCAAAGTCTATATAAATTACTAAATTCACCCACAGTACAAGTGAAGATGATCTTTCTGTCCTTTCAACAAGTTGATTCTAATCAATTGTGTGCAAACCCCTTATTTCAGAGTATGATTGCAATACAATATTCTTTATGTCATTCTTAAAACATTCTTAGAAGTTTAGTTTTTGAAATGTATACAACATAGGAATTTTGTCTTTAGATTTCATTTCAAGGATACATTTGATGTAATCCAAAGGATCCATCTTCAGCTTAACAATACCAGTGCAGTTCACACATAGCAGTCCAGACTGGAGAAGGGAAACTGGTTCCACGTGGTGAAGTAAACGCTAATTTAGACACTACAGAGACTTTCCAAAAATAGTTCACACAAGTAACCTTAATTCTTTGGGAAGCTATAATCCAAATTACTCTGTTAGAATATGAATATATCTGCAGTGATGTAATTAGAGCTTATTTAAGTTAACATTGTAACTTTGTGGAAAAGAGCAACCGGTGGGTTTAAGGAGATAGCTAGCTCAGGCAGTAAAGCAGGCCCAGTCGGGAGGACCTGGGTTTAGTCAGGTCACAAAAAAGCCAGTCATGGTAGCAAATGCTTACCATTCCAGCAATGGTGGAACCCTGCAGCTCACTTACTAGCCAGCCTTGCCTAAAGGTAAGTCCTAGGCTAGGAAGAGACCCTGTCCTTTAAAAAAAAAAAAAAAAGGACTAACAAGATGCCTCAGCAGGTAAGGGTGCTTGCTGTTAAACCTGAGGCCTGGAGTTCTGTCCCTGCAGTCCATATAGTAGGAACTCACTCCAGCAAGTTGTCCTCTCGCTTCCACGTGCATGCCACTGCATACATAAACTTCTTGTTCTCACTATCACCCACTCATTTAGTATTTGAACTCCCACAGATCTGCCTACCTCTTTCTAAATGCTGGGATTAAAGACATGTATCACCATGCTTGGCAACTTCTTCTTACACCATTAATAATACATACATTCTTACAGGTTGAAAATTCCACCCTTAATTCACAAAGTACTTCACTTATGAACCAGAATGCACAGCTTCTAATCCAACAGTCTTCCTTAGAAAATGAAAATGAATCTATAATCAAAGAACGAGAAGACTTGAAATCTCTTTATGATTCTCTGATAAAAGATCATGAAAAGCTGGAACTTCTTCATGAACGGCAGGCTTCAGACTATGAATCTCTCATCTCTAAACATGGAACCCTAAAGTCTGCCCACAAGAATCTTGAGGTGGAACATAAAGACCTTGAAGACCGGTAATTTATATTTTATTGTGTTTTTTTAAAACAAATTTTTTGGGTAGTGTAATAAATTTTATACATTAAACCTATCTCAGATAATTTATGAGGTGAATTTATATAAATTTACATATGTTTTGTGTAATATTTGTTAAATTAATCATTTCCTTCTTTTTAAAAATATTTTCTTTGTTAGAACTGTTTAAAGTTAAATATCTAACTTTCTCTCTCCCTCCCCAGTTACAATCAGTTATTAAAACAGAAAGGACAGTTGGAAGATTTAGAAAAAATGATCAAAATGGAACAAGAAAAAATGCTGCTTGAGAGCAAAAACCATGAGATGGTAGCTGCAGAATACAAGAAACTTTGTGGTGAAAATGATAGGTAATGATACTATTTGTATTTTACCTTGTATCCCTTATCTCTGGAGGGAGAGAGAGAGTGTGTGTGTGTTTGTGGTTTGTATGTGTGTGTGTTTATAATAGCACCCAAAATTTGGACTTACCATGGACTTTTTATGTTATTTTGAGCAGCAGACACTTTATTAACTACGCCATCTTCCCAGCCCATCTTACATGTTTGTGTGCATGTTCATATGTGTACAGGTGCACATGTACACAACTCAACTTTATAATTAATTATCTTGCCCTCTTCCTTTCTTTCTGAAAGGTCCTAAATCACTAGAACCATCTTCATCTTGATACTCAAATTCTGAATTTAGTCTCCTATACTTATCATAGCTAGATATTCGGTTGTGAAGATGTTGAGCTTAAGAAAGCACAGTACAAAGTTAAAGTAGACTGTAGCTTATAGAGGATGGTGTATGGATAGCCCAGGCACTTGAAGACTGTATGGTGACAAGTGATAGAGAGAGGAAGGGTTATTTTTATTACATACCAAACTTCAGAGAAGTGTCAAGTCTCATCTTGTAGCTGACCATTGCTGGTATTTTAAAAATAACTAGAATAGTTTATGGACATTAGTTGGGCTTTCCAGGCATCAAACTATACATTTCTGTGGAACCTCCAGAAGAACAACTTAGTCAAAATGAAAAAGAAATCTGATACGATGAGTTTGACTAAAAGAATGCCCCAGGCTTGGGATGAGTGGTCTCAAGTAAAGTGTTTTCTGTGTCTCAAGCCTGTTCTTGTCCAGCATGTATTTGTTAATGTCTGTGTTCTGTGAAAAGAAAGGCTTTATTAAGTAAAACGTGAAAGAGCTATTACATCACACACACACACACACACACACACACACACACACACACCCCTTATCTTAGGACTGACAATTCTAAATAGCCTGTTTAGTCACAGATAATCCCAAAGAAAGTTTCATTTGGCACTATCGTTTTAAAGGACAATATTAAAAAATTCAGAATTTACTTTAGCACTTGTTTTTAGGAGGTTTTGGGGTGTGTATGTATGTATTTGTTTACCTGTTTGTGTGTGGATCTGTGAGAGCATAGAAGTAAGCGGTTAGCACCAATGTCTTTGACTCATTTCACCCTTTCCCATTTTCCTGTGTGGTGTGATGTTGTAGAATGTTTGCGTGAGTGGGGTATGTGGGGTGCATGTGGAGGTGCAAGACAGATGTGGAAATCATTCTTTAATACCCTTCCACTCAGGTCATTCTGGGCAGGATCTCCCAAGTCAAATCAGAGCTCACAGATGTGGCTAGTCTCACTATTCTGTTTGCCTTCCTGCTTTCAATTTCCAAGACCAGATTTACACTGGGCTACCTGGACCATTCTGCACTTCTGTGTTCTGGGATCCCAAGAAAGGCCCTCGGGCTTGCATTTCAAGCACTTTAGCCACTGAGCCACCTTCTTAGCCCATCTACTTTATTTTTAACTTTTAAATTTTATTTTATGTGTATTAGTGTTTTGCTCATGTGCATGCCTGGTGCTCTTGGAGGTCAGAAGAGGATATTGGATCACCTGGAACTAGGCCTATAGACAGCTGTAAACAGCCCTGTTGATGCTGAGAATCAGACCAGGTCCTGTGTAGGAACAGCAAGCACTACTAACTGCTGAGCTGTCTCTCTTGAGTGCCACCGTAGTTTTTTGAGACAGGTTTTTTGACTGAACCTAGAGCTCATTGAGTGGCTGGCTTTAATGGCAGCCGTCTCACTCATATTAGTATCTCTGATAAACCAGACTTCCTACATAGGCGTTGATATATACTAGGTAGCTGTATGAGTGATAATGCTTTTGTTCATAGAGTTCACCTATTTATAGTATATTTGCCAGCTATATGAGGGGTTTCACCATTTTTTCATCATGTCTTGATTTTTTTAAAATATCTCATTGCTTAGATTTTTGTAAGTTGACTTGAATTCTTTGATGAATGAATTGAGTGAACTCTTAGGTATTCTGGACAAACACCACCTTGGCAAAATTGTGCTTTGTTCTCTGTGCCCCTTTTGTGGAATCCAATCTTAATGATGTAACATAAACTTGGCAGGTTACATCCAGTTTAGTGGAACAAATCCAGCTATCTGTATCATGCATGATAGCCCCCAAACTAAAAAAAAGTAAAATATTTTGAAGAGTTAGTAGGGTGTGGGGAAGTATAATGCTACAGGGAATACTTACGGCCTATAATGTCTTATTTATTTACTTTTTTTTTTTTGTTTTAAAACAATGTGTCAGTTTCTGTCCTTAGAGATCAATAAAACTTTGTTTTGAAGGTAAATTGTGAGAAGACAAAGAGCTATAACTTTATTTTCCTAAAGTGGTAAGTGGGGATTACATAAAAATTAACAATTTGCCACAATTACGGAAAGCTACATATGTATAATTTGTTTACTGCCTGTATTTCTCAATTTTCAGCCAGCATATTGGTTTAGTATTTAATACTGGATTGACTGATTAGCTTAACCTGATCTTTGTTCATTTTTAGTTTAGAGTCTGAAATTTCCATGAAATCATAACCAAATTGGTCATTTTTCCTTTTCATACTAATTTTTGGAGAAAAACTGATTATTGATCAATTAGTAACTGGCAAAAAATGTACATTTTCTAAATATGTCTGAATGATATTAACAGCATTTTCACATTGTGAAAACTATTGAAATATTTCTATTATGATTTCTAATTGTAGGTTAAATCACACATATTGTCAACTTTTAAAAGAAACTGAAATTTTGCAAACTGACCATAAAAATTTGAAAAGTCTTTTAAATAATTCTAAATTGGAACAAACAAGATTAGAAGCTGAATTTTCAAAGCTAAAGGAGCAATATCAGCAGCTGGATATCACATCTACCAAGCTAAATAACCAGTGTGAGGTGAGTGCCAACAGACTCAATCATTGTTTCTTCTTTTAGGTGTCACGGCATGCCTAAAAAGTAGTAAGTCGTATTACAATGATATATACTTGGTATAGACTTACTGGTGTGTGTAAAAGGATTGGTCACACATACTTAAAATTCACAAGTAATTAAGAAAAACTGTATTTATTTCATCTCCTTTCATTAATTGTTTAAACTTAAATGTCCAGATGCTTTCAAATTGTCACATTATGTGGTTGTTTATTGAAAAACGTTTTTGTACTTGTAGCATGAAATTATAAACCAGTAGGATGGAAAATTAGTTTGTAATCATGTACACTTAAATACCCAACAGAGCTCAGAAAGTTTAAAGCATTCATTCTACCTGTGATTTGAGTCTTAAAAATATTTATATAATTAGGATTCTTCTAGAATGAGTGAGAAACAGTCCTTAGTAAACAGCAAAACAATTAGGTAATACCGGAGGGGGTGGGGAGCCACATCTTAGGACTCCAGAACTCAAAAGAGTGGCATACAGAAAAAAGTCAAGGTGTACTTTAGTTTAGTAGCATGCTGCATTTGTTCCGTGCGGCTTCTCTGCTCTATTCTCTTCCCCTTCCCTGGTTGATACTGACTTGATTTGGAGCAGAGAAGTCATTGCAAGAGGGTGGAGAAAGTAAAGAGAAGTGCAGTTTTTCTTTTAGGTTTTTATTATTTTATGTATATGGGAGTTTTACCTTCTTTATGTTTAGTGCCTGCAAAGGCCAGAAGACATCAAATTCCCTGGAATTAGAGTTACAGATAGTTGTGAGCTATCAACTGGAAGCTGGGAATCAAACCTGGACTCTCTAGAAGAGCAGTCAGTGCTCTTCACTGTGGAGCCCCCATGTTTCCACAAATGTACCACATAATATTAATTTAGCAAATGTAAATAAACTGTCATAGTACAGTGTTGATAGTTGCTATGTAGAGATGGTGGTTTACATGTACTTAGAATAAATAATCATTCTTCCTGGTTTTCTGTATCATTTGAGAAGTTTCAAATGTTGGCTTTCTTTTTCCTTTGGGCAAGGGTAGATTATGAGGGATTGTTTACTGGTAGTTCTAGGAGAGCACAGGACACACTGCAAACCAGTAGCATTTCTGTTGGGAAGACAGACTTGATTTGGTAAAGAGTAGAGAAAATCCCTGTCTCTGAGAGTCATCAAAGTCAACTTTCAGATACTGGTTTAGGCAAATAGACCGATGAACTGGTGAGAAATCGAACTAGGAGTTTCAAGAAATGAGACAGCTACACTGAGTTTGGTAACATAACACATGTCCCTGATGATCTAGAAGGCTACTCAGCAAAGATTAGAGAGGGTGCAGGCTCTCTGCCCAAGCTGATTGTAATAATTTGAATAAAAGATTAGCCCTTGACTGGGTGTGAAATGATATTAAGATTTGGAGAGGTAGAGTCATTAACCTGTTGTAAGAGGCCAGTGTAAGTAAATTGGTTGCAACAACTCTGGGAGAGGTGTCCTGACTGCCTGGGGAGTCAGGCAACACCTTCAGCTGCTTAGGACAGCTCTAACGGCTGGAACTGCAAGGAGACAGTTCAACCCTGGAGGGCGAGGTATCCTGGACACCTCGAGCAACAACAGCTCTGCCCTGAAGGTGTCCTGGAGACCTGGAGCTGTTTAGCACAGCTCTGACTGCTGGAACTGCAAAGAAGCAGCCCAATCCTGGAAGGGAAATTTTTCTGACTTCTCAGGAAAGCCAGGCCTGGAACTGCTTCAGCAGGGAAGGGTCTCCTGACTGTTCAGGAAAGTCAGGGTATACCGGCTGTGATGGGGGATGGTCTCCCCACAGGATATAGCAATCCTGCTCCTCTCCTGGAGAGTCACTACAGCTAAGCTTTGCTCAACCCCCACTTAAGGGGGCTTCCTAGCAGAGCTCTGCTTCTCTGGCCTAAGATGTTGCTTCTTTTGCTTCACTCTGCAAAAGGCGAAACCCCTGCAGAAATGTAGCAATCTCCTCTGGCTCCTGAGAAAAGTGTTACTTTTTCAGCTCTCTCTTGCTCTGTCCACTGAGGGACGTCTCAGCAAGCTCTATGTCAGTGAATGAAGATCTTCACACCCAAAACTTTCGAGAAAGAGATTTATTTGGGAAGGAGGAGTCAAGGAGAGTAGCTGCTTCTACCAGGGAGGAGAGAACAGCCTTTTTTTCTAACTGATTAGGCAGGGTGGTTTTCACAGGATGCCTTGGGGGTGGAGTCAACCAGATGTTGACTTGGGGCCCAGGATTCTATGTCCTGCTCTGTGATTGGTTGTTTTTACAAGTCAGTTGGTCAGGGGAAGAGATGGCTCTGATCTGACTGAGCCAAACTGTGTTTCTTTCTGCCCTGATTTGAGCCATCTTTACCTAGGTCTGGGCTCCAGGGTCAGGGTGGTTTTCTTTAGCCAGCCCCTTTTCCCTACATTCCCCCCTTTTTTGTTTAGTAATAAACAGCTGGGGGTCAGAAAGGGTAATAAACAGCTGAGGTTTGAAAAGGGTAATAAGCAGCTGGGGGTAGAAAGGGGGTGAAGTTATTGTTAGACTGCTTCCTGCTGAATTGGGGTGTCGAGGTTCTTGGGACAGTCTTGACCTTCCTCAGGATGTAGCCAGGTTCTGCAGATCTCTGGCTTTGTCAATAGGGGCTGGTAATCCTGTAATGTTAACTGGATCAGAGTATGGTTAGAAATATTTTGAATCTGTTGCTGAAGAAAACTAGCAAAGAGGTTTATGAGGCAGGGTGCAATTAGTATGGCTAAGAAAAGGAAGAAAAGAGGGGGATAAGAAGGGTAGCATCCATTTCCATATCTGTGATCTATTAGTGATCCACTGGCTAAAGGTATCAAGCTGTTTCTGAGTTTGAAGATCCATTTGGAATTGTTGGGTCTTATCTTTCACTGCCCCTGACTGGTTGACATAAAAGCAACATTATTCCCCAAGAAAGAGACAAAGACCACCTCTTTCTGCTGTTAATAAATCTAATCCTCTCCAGTTTTGTAGTACTATGGTGGCCAGTGACTCTATTTGCTCCTGAAGAGTAAGGATGGTCTGAGCTACTCGTTGGAAATCCTGGATGAATTGTAAGGAAAGCTGATGGTAAATAGCTAGGGAAGTAGTCAGTCCTGCTGTTCCGGTGGCTGTACCTGCACTTATGCCCAGGGCTGCTAGAAAGGGCATTACTTAGATGGCTTGTTTGTCATGCCTTGCTGCTATGAACTTGGTGATGGGAATTGGCAAGGGTTCTTCACCAGGTACCACCCCTAATTTGGGAAACAGGAGTACCAGGGTACAAGGCCCAGACCACCTAGCAGGTAAGCAGTGATAAACTTGAGTACCACAGAGAACAGAGGCATTGTGAATGTTTGGACATAAGGGCTGGGTGACAGTACCATGGGTAATGGTATTATTGCAGTTTGCAGAATCCAGAGTACCCACAAAATATATTCCTGAGGAGTTAAGGCAGTCTGTAATACCAAAGAAAGGAATGTGAGAGAGATAAAGGGTAGTAGTGACATTTGGCTTGGAGCAATTAACAAGTGGTAAGGTCAGTGAATCTAATAGGACAATGGGTGAGGCCTAAAAATAGTAGGTGAACATTTGACCTTGGGGGGACACATAACCAGCATTCTCCAAAATGGTCAGCCTAAGCATCACTCAATAGTTGATATGTGGTAGTTAGGGTCTGAAACAAGAGATGGTGTGACAAGGAGGTAGGATCAAGAAAAGAGGGTACATTAAGGATGTAAGAGCCTTTGAGGAGCTTGGACTAATTCTACTCTATCCATTCCTAGGGACGGAGAGAGTGGAATGTGTGCCCTCTATAATTTGAGCATATATGGTGGGTGGATTTGATAGATGCTATAGTAAAGCTTCCCAGTGACTCCCATTTTCCAGTTGGAGTGCCATGGGTCCTTAATCAGAATGTAAAAGATTCTTCATTCTTCATAACAGGCAGAGTGTTTTCCTGCATATGCATTATGTTTCCAGCAGTCTCCAGACCCTACCACATGAGTGGTCTGGTTGAAATGCTGGGCATTGGTCTCTTGAATCTTAAATCTCCAAATGTAGAGTTTGATAGCAATATGAGTGAGTGGGAAGAGGTAGGGCACGAGCCTGATGTGGTGGGGCATGGGCCTTGACAGGTTGATGAGGTCTCATTATTCTGAGACCAGAGGCAGGCTGGTGGTCTGTATACAGTTTTGGGGGTTGTCTCTTTTCTGTTTGACAAGCATGGGTTAGAACTATCAGTTCAGCCTGCTGATTTGTGGTATGGACTGGAAGAACTTGTGTTTTGACCACTATGGTGTCTGAGATTATTATATATCCTACTCCACGTACTCCATCATATAGGAAGGCACTGCCATCTGTATACCATATATAAGTGGACTGAGGTAGTGTTCCTTCCTGCAGATGTATCGGATAGGGTAGTAATTCTTCTAGAGTTTCAATGCATGAGTGTGATGGGGAGTATTCCAGGACTGGTTGGGAGAGAAGATTTGAGATGTTAAGAGGTGGACATGGTTGAAAAGTCAGTGTTGTATTCTCTACCAATGCCACCTGAAAGGAGAGAACTTGAGAGGGAGGTAATGTTAGAAGGCCCTTATATGTTAAACGGTGTGACAGATGGTGAGGAGAAAGGACAGTAATGGGTGACCCAAAGGTTGGCTTCATAAGGAGCTTTCCTTCTGAGGTCTCAGGATCCAGGTTGGTACATTGTGAGAGGGCCTTTGTAAAGCAGTTGAGGAATTCAGATGGGTTTTCAGGTTTTTTTCTAGATGACCCTTTGGACTTCTTTATAATTTACTGCCTTAAGGACAGCCCTGCAGAGACCAGCTAGAAGGCAGGTTATAAACCTAGCTAGAATGTCCCCTGGGTTATTGTAATCCCATTCAGGCTCCTGGTCCGGGACTGCCCTAGTCCCCACTGGGTAGGTGTTATCTGTTGGATGGAGTTCGTCTGCATGAGCCCTAGCCTGCTCCCAGACTTGCCTGGGAGGAGATTGTTGGTAAGGATCATATAGACATCGTCAAAGGTAAGGTCATAGGATTGGGTAATGTACTGGAATTCTTTAATAAAAGTGGAAGAATTGGCAGTATAGGACCCTAACCTTTTTTCTATTTGGGAGAGCTCAGATAACAAGAAGGGGACATTTACCCTGACTAGACCATCCACCCCAGCAACCTCTCGCAAAAGTAGCACAGGGGCTGGTTTAGATCGGGGAGGTACAGGAGGTCCCAAGGTAGAGCGGGAACAAGTAGCGGGAGGACTAGGGGCTGCGGGTGAGCTGAAAGTGGGTGCCAGGGAGGGTTGACCTGGTGGATGACCTGTTTCTGAGGCCGGAGAAAGGGAAACTGAGGGGACTGGAGGAGAGGAAGCTGTGGACTTTGGCTTTGGTTTATACAGTGGAGGCTCATTAGCTGGATCAAAAGAAATTGTTTCATCCTGCTCTGACTTCATAGCTAGCAATAGCTGGGTGGGGGAACAGGAGGCACAGAGAGAAGGCTTGGAGTGAAGGTAAGAGAAGGCTTTTACATATAGGGTCTCTTTCCATTTCCCTGATCGCTCACAATAGTTGTATAGGTCCTGTATAATATTGGGATCTAGTGTGCCGTTATATGGCCATTCAGATTGATTATCTAAAGGATAATGAGGCCAAACTTCATTGCATAGGTGAACAAGTTTAGGGCCTTTCAAATCAGGAGCCAGGTTTAAAGGCTTGAGATTTTCTAGGAGGCATCCCAAGGGGGTGTGAGAAGGTATGGAGTGCAGGGCTCCCATGGATGAGAGGGGAGGAAATCAGTCATTTGCAGCCTGTAGGTGTCCCCTGGACTCAGGGAGGACCAAACAGGGACCAAGCTATCCAGAGGGTCGTCACCCAACCCAGCGGGGGTCCAGCTTAGCCTGGCTAAGCCAACAGAGAGACTCAGGTGCCTGGTACCAGGGCTTCGGTAGAAGTGAGCCGATGAGAGAAAACCGAGCTCTGAGGGAAAGGACTCATCCAAAGGAAATGGCTGAAAAAGGGAGACTTGTGTGGCTCCTTTTGTGGGAAGATGAAGAGCACAGGAAGGGATGCTTATGACTGCCTGATTGCAGCTCTGAGGATGGGTGTGTGGTCAGGTGAGGAGGGCCAGCCCTAGCCTTAAAGACCGTGACTGAGGTACCTCCACTTCCAAGAGTACTAGAGGGGTGCCGGACACTCAACAGTCACTTCCTCAGACCCAGGGAAACGTTTACACCAACCGAGAGGGGAACTCACCTAATTGCCGCTGTTAGATGGAATGCTGAACGATCGGTGAGCTGGAAGTTTGGGTAATTTAAATAAAAGATTAGCCCTTGGCTGGGTGTGAAATGATTTATCATTAAGATTTGGAGAGGTAGAGACATTAACCTGCTGTAAGAGGCCAGGATGAGAGTTAACCTTGGTAAGGAAGGTTGGTAACTAGAAGGCAGCACAGGAGTTTTTCTGAAGTACAGTTAACACTCTGTTTCTTGATCTGGGTTCTAGTTCAACACCTGAACACAACCTGTGACAGTTTACTGAACAATGTTACACTTAGATTTTTCTCTCTTTCTGACTGTATCTTTGTCACAATAATGCTGAATAACAGTGGAACTTCAGCGATGACGGGCAGTAAATGTTTCTTTTGGCTCAAAAAGATGCTGATACCCACTAATAGATAAGCCCAAAGGTGCACTTCTGCATCTTTAGTTGGAAGAGACACTGTAGGGCAGGTTGGTCTGTGGTGTTCTACACTCTCTTCTCTGTTCTTCATAATTTCCCACCTTCTAGCAGGTCCCAATACTCTGAGTAGAAACACACACAATGGCTAGGGCCTAGACTTGAAATTTTCATGTGTTATTTTCACTTTTTCTTGGCCAAACCTATTCCAAGTTCAAGAAAACACGTATATTAGTTATTTTTCTATTGTTGTGAAAAAGCATTGTGAACAAGGTAAATTATAGGAGAAAGTTTATTTGACCTTATAGTTCCAAAGGGATAAGAGTCTGTCATAGGAAGAATGCGTGGTAGCGAGCAGCAGGCATGGTGGCTTGAGCAGGATGTTGAGAGTTCATATTCTTCACTGTAAGCACAAAATAGAGGGGAGAACTGAGAATATACAAGATTTTGAAACCTCAAAGTCTACCCAGAGTGACAGTGATGTACTTCATCCAGTAAGGCCACATTTCCTAAACCTTCCCAAACAGTGCCACCAACTGGGGACCAAGTGGTGAAACATTGGAGCCTATGAGGACATTCTCATTTGAATCACTATAACAGGATATAGCTTTCACTGCTTGATAGTAGAATGAGAATTCATACTGCGAGAAGGTATAGATAGCAGGACTAGAGATGTAGCTCGGTTGATAGAGTTCTTACCTAGTATTCATGAAGCCCCCAGCATTGCATAAAGTAGGTATGGTGAGGTAGAGGCAGGGGAATCAGAAGTTCAGGGTCACCATCAGCTATATAGCAAGTTATGTGGCTGGGGCTACATGAATCCCTGTCTCAAAAACTAAACAAAACTTTAGATAGGGAAGAAAATGAATGCCTTCAGCTTTTTGACAAGTTTACCACCTTTTAATTTTATAACATGTAAATAGACAAAACAACAGAGTACTAAAGTCGTATCTACTGTTATGTATTATGTGTATTCAATATGTATATTCCTAAGTACCGTTCTTCCTGCTGCCTTTGATAGTTTTTTGTTCATTTGTTTATTTTCTCGAGACAAGGTTTCTCTGTGTAGCCCTGGCTGTCCTGGAACTCATTCTGTAGACCAGGCTGGCCTCGAACTCACAGAGATCCATCTGCCTCTGCCTCCCAAGTGCTGGGATTAAAGGCCTGCGCCCCCGCCACCACCGCCCGCCAGAGCTTAAATACTTACTTCCCCTTTAGAAAGTAGGAACACAGTAGTTGCTAGGCTTATGCTGCTTGTTTGTTGCTGCTGCTTTTAATTCAGATCTCTAGGCTGTTTCTAGATGGTTGGAACCTGATGCTGGGGCTCAGAAATCTACCCTAAAAGGAATAATAAGTTTTTAGAATAATTCCTTTGAGTTTTGTAAACTGTGGCTTAGCTAGGGTATATTTCCAGTTTCTGCTGACTTTTCACAAAAAGCCTAAAGTAACTGTTCATACCAATCATTGATTAAATTACTTTCTTCTATCAAGCTAACCCAAATTATTCGTAGACTTTTATGCTTATTTGAAAACATTGCTTGGGAAAAGGATAAGCTGTATTAAGTAACTACCATGTTACAACCAGGTACTTTATTTACCTAAATCCTTGGGGTAATATTGGCAGGATAGAAGCCATCCTTATTGTATAGATTTGAGAATTAACTATCCTATTAAGCATTTACTTCTTAGCCACTAAAGTAGAAGGTAAACTATTTGAGTGTAACTTTTGAACAGATCTGAAGATAGAAAGCACTGATTTTGGAACTAGATATAATTGACCCAATATTTGTAAGACTTAATGTATACTTACTAACATGTAATTTAGCATAGTGTCTGTGTTCTGATCAAGTGAGTCTCCGTGAAATACTTAATACATTTTAGATGTTTCAGATGATTTGTGTAAAATGGAAACCTGTCTTCAAAAATAAACGTTTGTGTCTAACAGTTGCTTAGCCAACTTAAAGGAAATTTAGAAGAGGAAAATCGCCACCTATTGGATCAGATCCAGACACTGATGCTACAGAACAGAACGCTGCTGGAGCAAAACATGGAGAGCAAGGATCTCTTTCATGTTGAACAAAGACAGTACATGTAGGTACCAAAGAGTTTTGAATTCTTAAGTATTATTCATGATGTGACTGCTGTATCTAGTGGCAGAGAAAAATCCATGCCCATTTTACTTGATGTTATTTTATCATTGTTTTATTATGTATTTTTTTATTTAAAATTATCTTACTGCTTGAGTGCACAAGGCAAATTTATGGTGCTGTAGTGGACTGTAGAAAATTGGTATTTCCATTTGGGAGTGAGGACTCATTTAATCTTACAGTAATGAGTCAGTGAGTGAATTTGGCATTCTATCACAATCAAATGGAATTTAGCATCCTTATCCTTTCCATTCTTCTCAAGATAATGACAAACAGCAACTTCTTTCTCATATAAGTGGTAGTGATCCTCAGGAAGATCAGGAAAAGGCCTTTTAGACCTAAGATTATCAAGATTCTGTTACCAATCACAAATATATTTGGACAATACCATGTGAGTCCCTCAGGATCACGCTGATTTGTGAGGGAGTCTGGCCTTTCTTTGGCAGTTTATAGACCTGGTTTTTCACATCATCAGATACCAGTTTTCAGCCAGGTAAGGACCCTACCCCACAATAGGGCAGAACTGACAGGGACAGGTCCTTCCCAGGAGTAAGCATGAAACCCATGTTGGCAATATTCTGTCAGCCAACAAGTAACATTAAGGAGGATTATACTGTCTTAATAGGGATTTTTCAAATTTCTTATATCCTAAGTATTCTGCTAAAACCAGAATACTAACAAGAAAACATGTGGGTCTGCCCTAAGAGAATTATGATAAAAAAAAAAAAAGATACATGCTGTATAGGAGACCATGGTAAATGAAGACCACATGAGAAAAGGAAGAAACAAAATGCTAAAGAGGCCCACAGAAATCCACAAAGATACCCCCACAAAAGACTGCTGGCAGTGGTCAAGAGACAGCCGGGACTGACCTACTCTGGTGATGGGATGGCCAAACACCCTAATAGTTGTGCCATAAACCCCATCCAAGGACTGAGGAATCTGGATGCAGACATCCACGGCTGGGCCCCTGGTGGAGCGCCGGGAGTCTAATTAGCGAGAAAGAGGAGGGTTTATATGAGCGAGAATTGTTGAAGCCAAGGTTGGATAAAGCACAGGGACAAATAGCCAAACGAATGGAAACACATGAACTATGAACCAAAGGCTGAGGGGCCCCCAACTGGATCAGGCCCTCTGAATAGGTAAGACAGTCGATTGGCTTGATCTGTTTGGGAGGCAACTAGGCAGTGTGACCGAGTCCTGTGCTCATTGCATGAGTTAGCTGTTTGGAACCTGGGACTTATGCAGGGATGCTTGGCTCAATCTGGGAGGAGGGGACTAGACCTGCCTGGACTGAGTCTACCAGGTCAATCTCAGTCCTCGGGGGAGGCTTTGCCCTGGAGAAGGTGGGAATGGGAGGTGGGCTGGGGGAAGGGGAGGGGGGGGCAGGAAGGGGGAGGAGAAGGGAATCTGGCTGTTATGTAGAACTGAATGGTATGGTAAAATAAAATAAAATAAAATTTTAAAAAAATTGAACCATTAAAAAAAAAAGATACATGCCTATAGTCTCAGCAGTTAACAGACTGGGGTGGAAAGCCTGCTTGACTTTACAAGTTCAAGACTAATGTGGACAATACAGAGGTCTCAGATAAACCAGGCATTGTAGTCCTTGCCTTTCAGCAGCCCAACACTCTTGTGATAGTCAAAAAGATCAGAAGGTCCAGGTCATCCTTGGCATATAGGGAATCAAGGTCAGCCTGGGCTACATCAGACCCTATATCAAAATAAACAAACAAACAAAAAACTCATCTAAAGTCAAACAAAAAGCAAGAAATGCAGTATGTATTGTGTATAAGTTAATAATTCTAAAATAAAAGATAAATCCTAAGGGCTACATAAATGTAGGAAATACTAGATTACCTGTGTCTGGGAGATGCAAAATGAACTTCAAAAATGAGACGAGCTAAGCTGAGGCTCAAAGGTGCCAGGAAAGCACCGATGCAGAAATATGGAGATATGGTGAAAGTATATTATTATGATATAAAACCCAAAAAGTGTCTTTTTTCTTTCTCCCACCCCATCCTCATTGTGTGTTTTTAAGGCAGGGTATTGTGTAACCCCAGCTGACCTAGAACTCATTATGTACATCGGCCTGGCTTCAAACTGTGGGTAATCCTCCTTGAGTGCCAGGGATTATAGGCATGAATTGTCACACCCAGCTTAGTATAGCCTTCATCTCCATGAGAATTTCTTCAGATGTTTAAGATAGAAATATTTTCCCTTATATAGGTGCTTATTATATTTCCACAGTACTTTTTTGGTTATTATTATTGCTTTGGTATGTAATAGTCACTTATGTGTATATGTTGTCTTTTCTACTGTCTTACAAGCAAAACAACCTAACTATTCATCTTTATATAAACTTCATGCCTTCCTCAAGTAAAGCATAATTAAATAATTGTTGTGTAAATAGTGTTTTTTGGCGTTGAAAGCTTTTTAAAAGACCTTGTTATGTAATCTTTGATGTTTCTATATGTAATAAATACTTTTGTCTTTGGGTTTCTATTGCTGCGAAGAGTCACCATGACCAAGGCAACCCTTTTTTTTCTTTTAAGTTTCTTTATTTTATTTTTTATTTTATGTGTATTGATGTTTTTCCTGCATGTATGTCTGTGTGAAGGTTTCAGATCTTGGAGTTACAAACAGTTGTGAGCTGCCATGTGGGTGCTGGGAATTGAACTCAGGACTTCTGGAAGAGCAGTCTTAACCACTGGGCCATCTTTCTAGCCCCCACAAGGCAGCTCTTATAAAGGAACATTTAATTGGGGCTAGCTTACAGTTCAGAGGTTTAGTCCATTATTATCATGGTGGGTGGCATACAGGCAGACATGGTGCTGGAGAAAGAGCTGAGAGTTCTACATCTTGATCTCAAGCAACAGGAATTGAACTGTCACACTGGGTGTGGCTTGAGCAAATATGAGACCTTCCGCCTCCATAGTAACACACTTCTTCCAACAAGACCACACCTACTCCAGCTGGACCACACCTCTTAATAGTGCCACTCCCGATGGACCAAGTATTCAAACACATAAATATATGGACACCATACTTATTTAAACCATCACAACTACCAAAAACATGAAATGAAAATAGGATGTGAAGAATAGAATATATACTCATCCATTGGGGGAGGAGTGTCAGAACTAAATCTTTAAAAGTAAGTTAAGCATGAATAATTCAGCCTAAAAGGACAGAATCTATTTACATGAAGATGTAGTTTCAAGATTATTTATTATATCAATAATTGTTAGAAAAATACATATCTAATAAAAGTGTTTAATTTATGTTTAGTAAAGCATACTTCATTATAAAGAATGTTTGATAGACTAAAAAGTTAGGAAACCAATGCTTGTATAGTATCAAATAACAGTACAAAGATGTTGAGACAATTATATGATGAGATTATACTATAAAAGGTTTCAGATAATTCCTGTTGTAGAATTGAAACTTATAAGTCCTACATCCCTTTATTTAAGTACATTTAAAGAAAAGGAGAAATACAAAAGAAACTCATAGTTACTACTTTAGGTCTCAGATACCAATAATGGTTTCTGTGTTTGCTTATGTTCTGGAAAAAAATAAGGTCATAGTCATTGTATAAGATATTACGAAATATATATTCTGAAATATAATTTCCATTTTTATAGTGATAAATTAAATGAATTGAGACGACAAAAAGAGAAATTAGAAGAAAAAATTATGGATCAATACAAATTTTATGACCCATCTCCTCCTAGAAGGTACCACTAATCAAATTTTATGGATCTTGTTTTGAAGAAAACTATATTTGTAGTATTGTTGAGGCTTATCATTTTATGAGGATTATTGTTGAACTTTAGACTAAGAATTCTTTTAATTCTATTAGGAGAGGCAACTGGATTACTCTAAAAATGAGAAAATTGATAAAGTCCAAGAAAGATATTAATCGGGAACGTCAGAAGTCTCTAACATTAACGCCTACCCGCTCAGACTCCAGTGAAGGATTTCTTCAGCTGCCTCATCAAGACAGTCAAGACAGCTCTTCAGTAGGGTCAAACTCTTTAGAAGATGGCCAAACCCTGGGGACCAAGAAGAGCAGCAGTGAGTGCTAAGTGATTTAAACAGAGTATTGATTTAGAATCCTGTCTAAAGATTTCTCTTTTAAAAAACAACTTCCAACAATCTTTTAGTCTGATGAATGATGTTTCATTTTAACCTAATGTTTCTGAAATTAATTGCAGACTACAATAGTGTACAACTACCTGGTTTTCTTACATGTACATAGAGATAACCATCATTATGCTAGTAAGATAAAATATTGTGAAAAGAACATTGAAATAATAGCCTGGCTATGTCTGCTCCTAAAATAGTCTTCACAGACTAATTATACGGATAAGAAATAAGAATGAGATTTCATTTCATTAGTATTTATAACTTACTCAAAATAAGGCATTTTATAATGTGGATTTTGCTCATAAGCTTTGGTAGTATGAAATTGAAACAGAGTTATCATATTGAGAAAGTTAAGAAAAATAAATACTAATTTGAAGAGGAATTACAGAATTATTTAAAGATAACTGGTTTCAAAAAATTGAGAAATACTCGTTAAAGTTTTGGTTAAAATGAAATAAAGATGGGGAAATATAAATGTATAAATTTAAAATTTAGTTTTTAGTAGACTTACAAGTCCCACATAATATGCCTGATAAAATTTATAGACTTTTTAGTTTCCTACTACTACTGTTTGTTTTAGCAAAATAGCAAGACCAAAGAAAGAGCCTAAAAAGTATATAATTTAAGAAAAAGAGAAAAGAATTCAAAACTAAGTTCTTTGAAGATGTCTACACAGTTGACTATCTATGTTCTCATAAAATAACTGGAAAAGTATATACTTTGATCACATCATTACCAGTGTCAATAAGTTCATACATGTGGCAGGTGAGGTGATGCATACTTATAATCGGAATGCTGGGGAGTGGAAGAAAGAGGGTTGGAATTCAGAATCTTCTTCTGGTTTATAGCAAGTTCAAGGCCAGCCTGGCTACATAAAACCCTTTCTAACAAACCACACAATTCTTTTGAAATAAAAAGTAAGCAAGCAGTGGTGGTGCACACCTTTAATCCTGGCACTCCGGAGGAAGAGCCAGGTGGATCTCTGTGAGTTCGAGGTCAGCCTGGGCTATAGCGCGAGATCCAGGACAGGCACCAAAACCCTGTCTCAAAAAAAAAAAAAAAAAAGAAAAGAATAAGCAAAGGCAGCTGCTGCTTCGCTCACAGGTAGGCTATCCATGTGGATGGCTCTCAAAATACTCAAATAATGGTACAATGTTATGGCCTTATGTATTGTCTCCCAAAGGAGATGATGGTATTTAGGACTGTAGCACATATTTCACAATTCAGTTTTAGCAGCCTAGATAGTCAGTCAGTGCTAACAACAGAAAATCCAGATGCACACATAATATACATCTCATAATCTCTAGAAAGCAATATAATTCTATAACACCACATAAGATGATTATTATCTGGGATCCTTTGCCATCTAACCTTGTCCACCTATTAATTGATAAATACAAGTATGGAGAAATCATTAAGTTTTCCTTTAGAGGTAGCTAATAAGTCAGTTTTATCTGATGCCTTTAGACACAAAAGTATCTGACATCCTATTAAGAAAATGTAATGTATGTCCTTAACTAAGTTAGAAGAATATAATTTAGACATGAGAATACACACACAGAGGTCCCCCCTTTTTTTTTTAAATGTCATTCTGTCGGTCTGAAGTTTAAGTAATTCTTTCATACTACCTCCTGGAACATTCAGGATAAAAATCAGAAGGAAACAATATTCTCCTTTTCTACAGTTGTTCAACTTTAGATTTTGTTTTCAATAAACATAAATGTACCTTTAATATAAGTATGCTTTGGGAAAAGAACATGTTTCAAACATAATTGCCATGAGAAGAATCACATCCCTGGCAAATTTTAAATTCTTTTTATCCTGCCCATTTTGGAAGAATGTCTGTCTGTCATGTCAGTAAAGCAGTCTTCGAAAAACAGCTGAAAACAGAAAAAGGAAAAAAAAAGAAAAGTATCTACACATGACATGTGCATGCTGCAACCATTCAGCTTTGTTTTAGCTAAGTGTCCATTTTTACATTGCTTTTGGTTCATTCCTTTTTGATCATTGATACTAGCTATGTTTACCCAGCATGAAAGAATATATGTCAAATTAAAAGGCTTAAATGAATCATGACTCTCCTCACAGCAGTCAGACAAGTTAAGAAGCTATTCTAGCTTGCACATCTTTCAGTGAATATTTACCAATTTATCAGAAAAATAGCTTTGAATATTTACAATGCTGATGACAACCTTCTGAGAAAGAACATAGTTATTAAGGTTATGTATAATATATTTTCATAAACATATAATTATTTTTATATTAAGCCATACTAAGATATAGTTTAGTGTTTGTTCTAATGATTCCTATACTTGAGCAGTAGTCCTTTAATTCACAAAATTGTTTTTGTGGAGTGCTTCTCTTCATTTTTTTTTTTGCATAAATCTACCCTACAGGCCCTTCAAAATACATTTTAAATTTGTATTTATTATTATGTTAATTTTATGTACATGAATGGTTTTCCTGCCTTTATGTCTGGTTCCACATGCATACCTGGTGCCTTCAGAAGCCAGAAGAGGGCATTGGATCCCCTGGAACTAGAATTACAGACAGTTGTGAGCTGCCATATGGGTGCTTGGAATTGAACTTGTGTCCTCTGGAAGAGCAGCCAGTGTTCCTAACTGCTGAGCCATCTCTCCAGCCCCCAAATGTCTTTAAAAATTTCCCTCCCATTTTGCTTATCTTGGGTTTCCTTTTTTGTTATCTTTTTCAAAACTTAGTGCTAGCACTTATTGCTAATGTCAAACTATTCTTTTTTTCCTTTTTCTCTCAACCAACTTTTTGTAAAATGAGCCTAATATACCTGCTCTTTCATCTGCAGGAAGACTTGTTGAAAGAATGTGTATCTTCACAGTGCTGCTAAACAATGCACTGGATTCCAGTGTAAATAATTGTTTCCTTTATTAAACTTTAGGAGACTAACAAAAAAAATTTAGGCTTTTTTTTTAAAGTTTATTTTTCTTTAAATATCTAACCACCCTATGGTTGATAAATGTGTGTATTATCTGCATCTGTATATAGACATAGATATACACATACATATTCCTAAAATTCTCTAGTGGGATATGAGTTTTCCTAATTTTTTTAAGAAAGCCTTTAAACTTAAAAATTTTAAAGAAAGTAGATGCTTGTAAACCTTGTATTTTTCATCCTTTATAATATAAGCCACCAATAGCCAAATTTTAAAAGTTTACTTTTACAATTTAACTAGGAAATTTGGTTTCTCCCTAAGTAATTCTAATCAGTTCCTGTTTTTATATGACTGTAGCCAGTGCTTTCAAAATACATGTTCCTCATGGTTGTCTTCAGTGCTTTCTAAGCATTTACAGTATCAGAGTGCATGCTTCCTGTTTCACTGTCCTCAGCAACGTGAGGGTATTAGCTGTAATGTAGCGTACATAGCGAGACCAACATTCAATTCATTCCTGTCCTTAATTTCAACATTTAACTCCCATCTGTTCTTCTCCCTTTTTTCTTTCATTTCCCTGTTTCTGTTTTTCCTCATGCTCTGACATTAAAGTGGTTGCACTGAAAAGACTGCCCTTTTTGAGGAACAGACCGAAGGATAAAGACAAAATGAAGGCCTGCTACCGTCGTTCCATGTGTAAGACTTTATGACAGTTCAGCTTCTTTCAAATGACCACACTGGCTTCCATCACTAATTTTTCACTAACCTTTCTCTGGACTGTACTAATTTCTTATTTTGTAAAGTGCAGTCTTACTTTAATATGAGGAGCTGGAAGAATATTTTTTTTAAAAAGGCATTGAATTTGCATTATATGTATACTCATACATATATATGCATGTGTTTAGTAATACATGTAATATACTCGTAAATGTCCAGTGCTTTCTTAAAACTGGCAAAAACAAACAAACTTAATTTTATATGCCATACAGAGTTTTCCCCAAAGAAGTTTAAGTAAAAATATAACAAACCCTTTAGCAATAGGAATTCATTTCCTTAATGAACCTAATTAAATGAATAAATGAATGAATAAAGTGGCCTATAATCCTTGAAAATGTTTGTCATTCTTTATGTAATAATCTCGGCTTTCTCTCTTTAAGTGAAACGGGTAATGACATAATCATATTAAATGTCTGTTACTTTGAGTATCTCTTTCAGGTTTTTATTCATTGGTAAATTTACTTGATTTATAAAGATGAAGAATTTATTCAGTAACCTGCTCTGACCAAGGACTCTTTTTCATTTTCAATAATGACACTGTGTAAAATTGCTCTCCATCTTACTTCATTCCATTTTTATCACCACAAAACTGCATTGTGAAGGCTTCTGATTCTATTTTACATCACAGCACAAAAGCATGGCAATTGTACATAGTAAAATTCCTTTCTGTCTTCTGAGGGTGGTGGGGGGTAGAGTGTGGACTTTGTCAGCCTTTGGCCTCACCTCACTCAGCTGCGTGCATGTCGTTACTCCAGTTACAGCTGGGCCATTTGCATTACTTCATAGACAGGCCAGATCATTTATAATACAAAGTAGGAATAAGAGCCAATCCATTCACCATGCTGATTCATTTGCTCTCATTTGCATCCCAGCCATGAATGACCTGGTGCAGTCCATGGTCCTAGCAGGAGGACAGTGGACAGGTAGTACTGAAAATTTGGAGGTCCCTGATGATATCCCAACGGGTAAAAGGAGAAAAGAATTGGGAGCTATGGCCTTCTCCACCACAGCCATCAACTTTTCACCTGTCAGCTCTTCTGCCGCCTTCAGATCCAAGCAGTTGGTTAATAATAAAGGTATAGGCCGTCTGCTGTTTGCACTGTGTGTATAACTGTTGGCAACAGAAAATTTAATTTTACTTCCCTATGTACTTTTTTTTCTTCAGACAACCTGAAATAATTATCAAACTGTGATCTAGATTTGATTTGGGGAAAATTTCAAGTATGTCAAACTTTTAAGATAGTATGTAAATAATCAAAATCTTTGGTAGGCCTCCTCTCGTAACTAGCTAATGAACTTACATGAAGAGAAGAAAAACAGATACAGAGTGGAAAAGAGGAGGGGTGGTATGTTTCTTTCTTAAAGCCCCAAAGCACTACACCTTAAGAAAGCTACATAAAACCACCCAGGTTTTTGCTTTGCTTTGCAGGGTCACGGGGGGAGACTGTTTCATTGCTTCTAGTGTTTTCTTAACAAGTCAATTCTTATCAGAGCTACTCTTTTCTTCTAGTTCCAGTTTCTGCCTGAGTCTATGAATACATTAAATCAAGATGTATTGTGTGTGACTGAAAAATAATATCCACATTCTGTAGAAGTATTATAGTGAAATTGTTTTAGTACAAAATATATTTATATCCATTTTGCTATTTCATGTAGATACTACATCCTTTGAAGACGTAAGTCCACAGGGTATTAGTGATGATTCTAGTACGGGATCAAGAGTTCATGGTAAGCGATGAACTTAACTTAGATGGCATACATTACATACTGAATGGGAATGTTGAGATTCTTGCATTGAGTCAGTGAATGTAGCATTACTTCTTCCATTTCTTCTAATCTAATACTGCATTTGTCCCTTTTAAGATTTTTGTTTCATGTGAGTATTCAGAGGTAATTTTGTTATCATTCTCATATAAGGTTAATTATAAGAGTTGTATTTCACCATTAGGATTTAAATACTTATATTGATAAAGAATGCATACTAAAGGCCAAACTTTCTACAGTGTAGAGTATTTTAGATTTTTAAATTCCTATTTGGAAAATCCTGTTCTATCAAGTGAAATTATTACTAGTAACAAATAGATAACATGCTAAGAGAATCTTCATTATTAATCAGTTTTTTTAAGAAATAACATGGAGCAGTATTAACTGTATAGCCTCACTTATATAAATAAGAATATAAGATACATGAGGCTAGAGAGATAGCTCAGCAGTTCATACTGCTCTTGCAGAGGATCCATTAGGTCCCCAACATCCACAGTGAGCAGTCCATAACTACCTAAAACTCTAAATTCAGAGGCATTGACACCCTCTTCTGGCCACTACAGTCACTGTGTTCACATACATAAATGCATGCATATATACATAACTTTTTAAAAGAAGAATATAGAGTATGAGAGCCAGTAAAATGGCTCAGCTAACTGCCATGTAAGCCCAGCTCCCTGAGCTCAACCCACAGAATCCAGGTAATGGTAGATGGAAAGGAAACTCCAAAGTTGTCCTCTGACCTCCCCCATGTGCCATGGAACAGACATTCATGTACATGAGAATAATTATTAAATAAAAATTGTTTAATACATAGGATGTTGGGGGCTAGAAAGATGACTCAACAGTTAAGTTAATTTGCTGCTCTTGCAAAGGAACTGGATTCAGTTCCCAGCACCCACATGTTGGCCCACAACCATCTGCAACACCAGTTCCAGGGAATCTGATGCCCATTTCTGACTTTTGAGGGCATCAGGCACAAATATGGTATGTGTAAACACTCATACACATAAAATTAAAACTTTAAAAAATTTGTGTGTGCATGCATGTGTCTGTGTATGATGTTAACAGTGTAGATGGTCACATTCCTCCACTTGATGGCATCTCTGAAGCAAAGAGGTCCCTAACCTATTCTGTTGTAAGTTACCTAATCTGTACCATTTGGTAAAGATAAGGGGAACATGGAATTTTATTAACTCGAAAAGGTTGTGGTATCCATCTCTAGAAATCACTCTTTCCTCCTTTCTCCCTTCCTCTCAGTCTTTTAATTTCAGCTGTTTTTCCAGAAGTGCTGCATTCCAAAGTATCTTAGTGAACTATCTAAATGTCTTTACTTTGAAATCTGTATGATTCACCATTCTGTGAGCATGCCCAGGCTGAGACGTATGCATGATTGTGTCCTCAAAGCATTCTGTGACCAGAATGTAAGATTCAGTGCTCTCAGATGGAAGTTTCATTATATTGTCTCCTGATTTTCTCATTTAGCGTCAAGACCAGCCAGCCTTGATAGTGGCAGAACGTCCACTAGCAATAGCAATAATAATGCTTCACTCCATGAAGTCAAAGGTATGCCGTAGGTAAATTTATTCATGGGCTCCCTCTGGTTTACAGGATTGTTTACAAGTAGGAGGAGGATAGAGAGTGCAGCTCAGTGGTAGAGCACCTTGTGCTTAGCATGCACAAGGCCCTGCCTGAGTTTAGCTCCAGAAACAGAGAGGAAAAAGTTGGAAATGGGATGAAGTTTCTGATGAAAAGTGCAAAATCCAAATTATCTATGTTTGAAACATAGTTCTCTGGAATGCTTGCACTTTTACATTGTGATACAGATGTATTTCAATGTATACAAATGTAAAATCAGGAGCATTTATTTTGGTTTCAGTTCTTCATTTCACAGATAAAATAGTCTTCACTGTAATCTTTATGTTTTAGAATTATCCATAGGCCCTTCTTTTAAGTGACATTTTGTGCTTGACATCTAAATGGTTGTCCTTAAGTTTCTTCATGATGCATGTACATTAAAATTGCATTACTTGTATTTTAGAAATACTGTTAGCTTACTTTGTCAACAAAGTACATTCCTCTTTTTTTTTCTTTGTGTATATATATGTCACATAAGTATATGGATGCACATATGGCTCATATAAAGAATTATTTCCTTTGTGTTTTAATGTGTATTCCAAGGTGAGATTTTTAAGTAACAGCTGGAAATCTTGACTAGTACATTTTTCGTTAAAATGTATTATTGCCTTTACAGACTGTGCTTGTTAAACACTATCATAGCTATTCTCTATACTCTAGACTTGTACAGCTATAATAATGAATGCATTTGTTCTATTGCTTTTGGATTATAACATTAATTGTCTTAGTCATTTTTATAATTAATTTTATGACTTTCATTACAATGATCAGAAATATGATTTTGAGGGAAATTAATTTCTCTTTTTATAAATCATAGTGATAATATAGTCTGAAACCATAAAAAATTCCTTCTGAAAATATAAGAAAATCTTAGTTCTGAGAAATAATACAACTTTAGAAAATTCTTCCATGACTGCCTTACTCTTTATGATGGGATAATTTTCTGTCTTGATGTACTATACAGTTTATTACTGATAATCAGTCCTATAGTGAACATTCTTAGGAACTTTATTCTAGAACTAGAGTCCATTCTATATCATTCAATCTCAAGGAAATCTTTGAAGGGTATGTGGTAGTAGTAACCAGCAGTGGACATCAGAACCAATCAGATAATGGAGATTGAAGAAAGATAAACCATGCATGGTGCCATGCCTGTATTATCAGCATTTAGGATGGGGAAACAGGAGAATTTGCAAGTTCTAGGACAGCCTGGCCTACATACCACGTTCCAGTGAAATACTTTCTGAATACCTTTGTTTCATTTTTTATGGAACTTGTCTATTTCATGGTTTGTTTGTTTGTTGTTGTTGTTTACTTTCTTTTTTTATTTTTATTTATTTAATTTTTTTTTTTTTTTTTTTTTTTTTTTTTTGGTTTTTCAGTCCCACCTCAGGATCCCCACAAAGGATGTCTTCTGTCTTGTTTTTAATTGTTGTTGTTGTTGTTTTGAGACAGGTTTTCTCTGTGTAGCTTAGTGCCTTTCCTGGAACTCACTCTGTAGACCAGGCTGGCCTCGAACTCAGAAATCCGCCTGCCTCTGCCTCCCGAGTGCTGAGATTAAAGGTGTGCACCACCACCACCACCACCACCACCACCACCACCACCACCACCACCACCGCCCGGCTTAAATTTTTTTAATTGTAGAGCTTTTCATTTAGTATGAAATCTTTGAATTGAAACTTCATAAAAGACAGAATTAAAATATTTTTTTGCATTTAAATGTTTGGGGCTTTAACATTCTGAAATAATATTTTTCTTTTTTCTTTCTTTTTTTTTTTTTTTTTTTTTTTTTTTTTTTTTTTTTTTTTTTTTTTTTCCAAGACAGGGTTTCTTTGTGTAGCTTTGGAGCCTGGAACTCACTTTGTAGAACAGGCTGGCCTCAAACTCACAGAGATCTGCCTGCCTCTGCCTCCTGAGTGCTGGGATTGAAGGCTTTTGCCACCAACACCAGCTAATATTTTCTATTTTTAAACTGTGAGTTATTCTACAGTTATTTGAACCTAAATTGTTAATTTTTATTACTTTATTCACTCATTTAGTCTTCAGTATATTGAATGATTGTTTAATGTGAAACTCCCTTTAAGTGTGACTTTGGTGGTAAAAGTATATTTTTGCCCTTATAGAACTTGGAATATTTGTCAGTTTAATAAATCCAGAAAAGCAGCTGTGGTATCCAGTTCTTAGATTGAGAAGCAAGTTACATAGCTTACCTAAGCATGTCTAAATGAAGTTTAAAGTCAATGTGGCTACTAATAGAATTGGAACTCTGCTAACAAATTTTACATAGTATTATCTCATTTCTATTATTGAAGTCTCAACACCCCATTTACTCCAAAAGCAGGTGCAGTTAATAACCAAAGCAGGCCACAAAGCCACAGCAGTGGAGAATTTAGTCTGCTTCATGATCATGAGACTTGGTCCAGCAGTGGTAGCAGTCCAATCCAGTATTTGAAAAGACAGACCAGGTCAAGTCCTATGCTCCAACACAAAATGTCTGAAACAGTAGAAAGTCGAGCACATCACAAGATTAAAGCTGGCTCCCCAGGAAGTGAAGTTGTTACCTTACAACAGTTTTTGGAAGAAAGCAACAAGCTTACCTCAATACAGGTTAGTTCAATATATGGTGAACTTGATTTAGATGAGTAGCACTAGTTAAAAGCCTTGTGAATGAGCCTTAGAATTTTCTTTTTTAATTATGGAACACTAAGATAACAGCAACTCTAAAGTGTATAGTTCACTTTATCGGGAGACTCTAAACATGGCTCTCTTTAGTAATCTATATTGTTTTTCCTTTCAACAGTTGAAGTCCTCAAGTCAAGAAAATCTTTTAGATGAAGTCATGAAAAGTTTGTCTGTCTCTTCCGACTTTCTGGGAAAAGACAAGCCAGTTAGCTGTGCCCTAGCCAGGTCAGTAAGTGGAAAAACTCCAGGGGACTTCTATGATAGACGGACAACTAAACCTGAATTTTTGAGACCCGGTCCTCGAAAGACTGAAGATGCCTACTCCATTAGTTCTGCAGGGAAACCTACACCAAGCACTCAAGGAAAGATAAAACTAGTAAAAGAAACCTCTGTGTCAAGACAATCAAAAGATAGCAATCCTTATGCCACTTTACCTCGTGCAAGCAGTGTGATCTCTACTGCTGAAGGGACAACACGAAGGACCAGCATCCATGATCTTTTGACCAAGGACAGTAGACTGCCTGTGTCAGTTGATTCAGCACCGCCAGCTGCTGACAGCAGCATCGCTGCAGCCTCTAGTGAGTACCGTTTACAGCAGTGGTCTTCGGATGTGCCGAATCAGGCTGGAGGGCATCAGGCCCCAGATGATTTAGCTGCAGACACAGCTGAGTCTCTCTATACCCAGGCTAGAAAATCAAAACCAGGAAGGCCACATTTTCTAAACCAAACTTTTGCCACCATTAAAATGTCTAATGATGCATTTGGAATATCGGCTAACGATAGCCGTAGGTCATTTACTGTGGTTCATTCATCTCATCCATTTCTATCCCTAAACACAGAATTGGTTAGTAACATAAGTGGGTTACCCTCCAAGTCACTCACTAGAGTAACTGACCAGGCCTCCTCCTCTTGGGGTAAGGCTGCACAGAAACAGTTTTGTGATAGTCAGAACCCTAGTAACAGTAGCCCACAATCCTCTGTAGATAGCAACAACCTTACTATTCCTGCATGCCTCTACCCTGAGGACACCGAAGTTGCATTATCAGTTTCAGAGGATAGTCAAACTGTTTGGTATGAATATGGTTGTGTTTGATCAAAACTGCATAATATGTTGATGCTATTTGCTAGGTTTATATTTTTAAGATTGTTACATAGAGTTCAGCTGTATAAAAAGGCATGTATATAAACATGAATGTGTAACCACACCAAAGTCTGCATGAAATAGTAATTACATTGTACATTTTTGCATGCCTTTAAAAATCCAACCATACGTGTTTTTCTTTCACATCTTTTGTCACTTGATAAAGATGATAAAGATACTTTGATATCATGAAGCATGTTAAAATAGTTGCATGTTCTATTACCAAGAAAGCGTATCCAAGTCATTGTTTGGCTGCTTCTAGAAAGAGTGTTCAGTTGCTCTTCCTGCCTCCTCTCTCTCTTATTTCCTGAACATGCTCTTCATGTTGCATATGTACAGTATTAATAACAGAAATGTTTTTGAAAATGTCATTTTCTTTTATCACTTAATCATGTTTTGTCCTGTTCTCTTTTCAAAGAAATAATTAATAATTCAATTTAACTTGAACTAATGCTCATATTTATAAAACATTGTTGAAATTTAAAATAATTTTTATTCATAAATGTGTTATTCCTAAGATTTTTCATCAAACTTAAACGTGGTTTACACAGTGACTAGGAGCATTTATGTTATAATTCTCTTCTTGGTGCTGTTCTTTTTCTGATAAACACAATAGCTCAAGACAACTATTTTTTTGGAATCTTTTAACAAAATTTTCCCCAGTTTTTTTACATATGAGTCAAAGAGAAATAAATCAAGTTACTCATTATCTTGGGATTTGTATTTTTATGTCTATTCAGAAAGATAGCAACTTTTTTAAATAATGAGAAATTTAACTTGTCATTAATTTATTATGAAATTGAATATGTATATCTTTAATGCATACTCTTTAAAAGTTAATATATTGTGCTAGAGTATAAAATTAGGACTTGTGAGCATAAAAATAAAAAAGTATGTAGTCTTCATTCTAAAATTTGTTGTACTAAACACATAGTCTGGGACTGAAGGAATGACTCCACAGTTGAGAGGACCTGGGTTCAATTCTCAGCACCCACATGGCAGCTCACAACTGTCTATAACTCCAGTTCCAGGAGACTTGGCACCCTCATACAGACAGACATAAATGCAGGCAAGACACAAATGCACACAAAATAAAAATAAAAAATAAATTTAAAAAAGTTTTTAAAAAGCATAGTCTTGCCTGGTGTAGTAGTGCATGCTTTCAATCCCAACTCTGGGAGGCAGAGGTGGTGATCTCTGAGTTCCAGGCCAGCCATGGACCTTGTCTCAAAAACAGAAAAACAGTGGTCTGTAGCTCTCCATCCCCCAAACAACCACACAAGATGAAGATATTATCTACAAACATGGAGTCCAGTGTCATATGGTTTTATCTTTCTGTGTTCATATTACTCTAAAGCAAATCTAAAGCAGATTTAAAAATCTACAATCCTGATTGACTTACTTCTGCATGATACTTAGCTGTCTTGGGAATGTTTTTGCAATTTTGATTCAGTTTAATGTTACTGATAATAACTCAGCCTAGCTAGGCGCCATAGGCAACTTTGTGAGTGAAGAACAGGGTATTGTTGCATACTCACTGCATTAAGCTGTTATTGTTAATACTGGATAGAAGGGAAAAATCTTCAAAGAGTCTTTGCTTAATTAAATTTGTATCTTTTGTAAAAGGTTCTCCTCTTGTGCATACACAGGGTCACTTTATGGGTAGACCCCTTCTGTGTATATTGCTGCCTCTGCTTTTCTTTCCTTACAGCTATTAAAAATAGTTCTGGTACAGGTAATAAAATGAACACGTGGTATTTTTATATATTTTAGTACCACATTTCTGCATAAATATAGCATTACCTTGTACTATCAGTTTTTGTCTAGTCAGTCTTAATAGTTCAGATATTTTTGTGCTAATATTTTCCCCTTTTTTCATAGCTTACTAATAAAATTAAATGGTAAGCAGCTAATTAATATTGATGGGGGCTATATGACAGAAATGCTTTGCTTCTTTTGGACATCAATTGGTCTTTGCACTTTTTTACAAATTATGTATTTTATTAAAAGCTATGTGGGTTCTTTTATGTAAGTAAACTTAAAGAAAAGAAGTACTTCCTCCTAATGTCTCTAAGGCTATATATCCAGCATGTTTTCAAAAGTACATATACCTTGCATGTAAGACAGGTAAATACCATGTCCATGTTTCCTGAGGGTTGTCTGAGATAGCAATGTAGACGTCCTCCAGAAAACATCACATGCTATGGAGTCAAAGTTTTATCAAACACTGAGGGAAAAAAATTTCGTTACATTTTCAGTGGTGGGGAAAACTAGAGTCCTTAGTAATCATATAGAAACAGTGTTTCCAGAAAGTTGTGTCAGCATTAAAAATGAAGCAACTATGAGTCAAGCATCTTCATCTACTTCCCCTGAGATATCTCCATGACCTGTAACTCACAAAAATGGTTAAAAGATTCAGTACCCTGATTTTAAATAATAAACTGATAGCTGTTTAGAATTCCGGGCCTGGCCTTGTGTAAATGGCATCCCTATAGCCAGTGTGATACTTGAGCAGCTGCAGGCATAATTTGCCTCATCCCTGGGTCACAGTAACTAGTACCAGTACAGTGTGTCTACCATTGTACTGCACGACCCAATGTGAAGTTATGTGATGACCAGTACCATATTGCTATAAGAATATGGTAAATATGTAAACCTCTGAAACTAAGAGAAAAGGTAACTCTTAGATTTATGAAAAATAGTTACCACATTCATAGCTGTGTTCCTTATGGCTTTTAAAATATGGAAAAAAAAACAGATTTCGCATAATAAGATATCTGTCAGATTAGTAATTTTCCTAGGTTCAGATTTCTCTGTCGTACTCAGCGAGTGCTTTTAGCTTCATGAATTGTGTTATGTTTAACTTTTGACTAAATAACATGAACTACTTTTCTCCCACAGATGTGAACAAAGTACAAGAGAACAGAAATTCAAAAAGCAGGTCTAGGGAGCAACAAAGCTCCTAATTCAGTGACCCACTGCATGACGTGGGCCAAGTGGTGAGTTTCCTGCTTGAATCGTAATTGAGATTGGTCTCATTTCTACAGACTAACAGAATTAAGTATGATAACAGTGCACATTGCATTAACAGATTTGATTTTGCTTGCTGGATTGAGTTTCTCTCCTGCTTACTTAGTAAAGCTTAGCTGGCTGCCATAGGTTTTCACCTGTCTGTTTGGGTAGCAAACCTATGTATTTTCTCTCGATTTATATTTAATTTTAGCAGTGAATAATGTGAAGTCTGTCTTTTATGCATTACAACTTCTGAGTAATTGGTAAGAATGGACTAGACACCTGTCTTACGCAGAACAGCTCAGATGTTGCCTCTGGTTTTCTGTCACTCTCATTCCCATATAAACACCTGGTGCATGCTGTTCTTATACTACCTTTCCTATGGTTTATATCCCTCTTATCTTCAAGCTGTTCTTATATTTTCTTTCTTCTTTCTGTCTTTGAACAAAATACAGAGAGAAAAGTGTCCTTCAGTTTCTCAGTATGAAGACTTTATTTCTGAAGTAACAAGACACCTAACAACTATAGGAACTATTTAAAAAAAAAAAAAAAAACAAAACAAAACACCATAAGGAGATTTTAACACATCCCTTCGTGAATAGAGCAGGCAAGAATACAAACTTCATTCCTTCCTTGAATCAAGGAGCACTACTGGATTCAACTGCCAGAAGTTTTAGAAGGTTTTTAGACACTGTACAGTGCATTAAGCTCTACTGAATAAAGGACATTCTCTCACTAAGGACTGAGTGTTTTAAGGTCAAGTATTCTAAGAACAGCCTACTTCTTTCAACATTTGTTTATTAATTTATCCATGTTTGCTTACTGCTTCTGCTAAGTATTACCCAAAAGCTAGCCATTTATATTTAGTTGTGTAAATCTAAATTAAGTGCAGTAGTATTTTGTGAAATGTACTATATATCAAGATACAGAAAAAATTGTTCTGGCATGTCAGGGCCTTTTTGGTTAGCAGACTGCATGTGTTGGTACGCTGGTTATTGGTTTTGTTTTTAGAGCCAATTGTTTGGATGCACTGCAAAAGAAACTCAATTCATAAGATATGAAGAAAATTCCATAATGAGATAATAGGAATTATAAAAATGGTATGATACTAATCTTACCACTTTCTCTGCTAAGCTGCACTAGGCATTCATAAATGGATCCAAGATGAAATCATTTTTATGAAACTTTTTTTAGTGAGATGGTTTTCCAGAAAATAGCCTTCCCAAGATAAAGCAATTGCGTTGTAGCTCATTTCCCTCTGCTGTTGAGTTATGTACATGTTTTTTACGTGAGAGCTGATTATTGCTTAACAAGTTTTCTTATGGCAAAACAATGTAAATCATTTCTATATCTACATTTTTTCAGGAACTCATTTACTATTAAGGTTGCCATTTATTACTAAGAATTTTTCTGTTTTTGTCCTTTATACTATTATATTAAACTTGATAACTATTATAGGTAATTTTGAAATATTTGTATGTGTTTGTTACCTTAAACATTTGAAAAAAGCACAAAAAAGTAGATTTAGTTAAACCAGAGAAACACCAGTTTTTTAGTAGTAGCAATTTTATATCACAGTTTTATTTTCTTATGAAGTCCAAAAAACACATTGCTACTCATTAAGACAAGTTCATTATTTAACATAAAAACCAGAATAATCTTTTGAAATAAAAAAAAAGCAATTTTTATTTTAACAGTATACTTCTTAAGCTCTTACTACCAGCTCTGAAGAACTTTTTGGAATAATTACATATTCCATAATATGTGTTTTACAGTGTCATCAATAACCCAATAGCCATGACAAAAGTCTCTTTTCTTTGTCCCCCCTTCCTCTTTTTATCTCCCCACTATCTCTGTAATAGGCCACTAGAAGGTTGTAATATAACCACCTTTGGAAAGACCATCAATAAAAAAGACACAAAATGTTTAGTTGACCAGAAATTTAAAGTTAGAGAACTTGGATTTATTTAATTCAGTGTTGCCATAATGTAGGCTTTGCCAGAAAATAATGCTGTAAAATTAAATCACTTTAAAACCCTTGAATGAAAGGTGCTATATATATGTAAATACAAAGGATTCTTACTGAAACACAAATGTTGCACAATAGAAATACTAAAAATTTATTCTCTAGACTTTGAAATCTCTCTGCATCATGACCCCTTGGATTCAAGTATCATTTGGTAAATGGGTATCATGGCAGTCTAGAGACATTTGCATGTAAGAATATGTAAATTCACTTTTGATTGAGAAGGTGAGAGTAAGTGTAGAATTATGTTTTAGCTAAAAATAGTAAGTGGGTAAGTTAGATATATATTACTAGCATCCAATTTGCACAATTAGCACACATCCCAGGACAGTTAATGAGTGTGAGGCGACCTAATGAGTGTGAGTGAGAATGCAGTTTGACCTCTCTACTGACATCCTAAAACAGAGCCTGCCAAGTTAACACTTCAACTGAAAACCTGCAGTGGATTAAAGTGCAGTAGGCTGACCCTGAGAAGAAAAAAAAAAGAGAGAAAGAGAAACCAAGGGAATACAATGAGACTATGAAAATATTCATAATTATATTCATTACCTTCCTCATACTGTTTCAAGAAAGGACTAAACAATAACCAAGTAAATTTTTTTTTCTTCAAAATCTACTAAGAAGCAGACTTCGTAGGAAGCTAAGCCAAATGGAAATGGACCAGAGCCGTTCTTGTAAACAGCCTTTAGTTATTTGGTCCTTTCTGTTCCGCAACGAGCCCCTAAACCTCTAAGAACACTTAAAAAATCAGACTACCAGCACCAGCCCAGAACTCTAATAATATGCCTCCTGGCTGGCTATGGCAATGTTTTGATCCACGTTTTTTTGAGTTGGTGGTTACCAAAGAGTTCACAGGACAGGTTCATGTGTAGCACCTTTCATGCAAGGCATGTTAAAAGCCTATTTAAAAATCACTGTGTGTATTATAGAATTGTAGCCACCTCACAAATGGAGTACTACAGCCTTTACTGTCTTTAACAGTTTATGTCAGGAAGTGAAATCAATACTGTACCAAATCTGGAATTATAATGGGGAATTATGTGTTCTAAATTACTTTTGTACTTTAAGTTACTTTTTATGAGAAAGGTGAATTGTTTTCTTCACAGCTATTTGTCCTGAGATGTATTTTTTCTTTAAGTCTTGAATATGAATACTACAAAAAGAGCCCATTTTATAATATAAACCTTGATGTACACATTGAGCTATTTGGTCAGTGAAAATGCCTTAAGAGGAATGCTTAATGGATAATGTTGCACTTGTAACATCCTTTGACAAAATCTGATTTTAAATTGTTGTTTTTGTTTCTACTAGTTTTTCAGTGTTTGCCATTGTACTCACAACTGTTATTAAATACCAAATCAAATAAAAAGCTGTAACATTTCCTTTAAAATTAATGCTAATAAGGGAGGTAGAGTTGAATGGCAAAACAATTTTACTTAGTGGTGCCTAATATGAGCCACAAGATCCCATGCATGACAGGATGCCATTGTTTGAGTTGTCTTATCATCACTTTCTTTTTTTTTTTTAAATTTTTTACCTTTGATTCTCCTTCAAAATATATATGCTGGATTAACTGATATAAAAATAAATAAAAAGGTAAATTTTTTAAACGAATTGTTATAATCATTTTTAAATTATATATTAGCCAAGTGTTACTACTCTTTGCCCTGGAAAACTATTTTCAGTCTTTATGTATTTTATCCTAATTTTTGGTTATTAAGAGGTTTGGGGGGAGAGTCAATTTTGTCAATGCTAAAATATGTTTAAATGCAATCTATAGTAGTTTCCCTTATCTGAGAAGGGGTATGAGCTAATACTCCCAGTGAATGCCTGAAACGACTGGGTTTTTTTTTTTGTTTGTTTGTTTGTTTGTTTTGTTTTTCCCGTATACATTAATACTAAAAGCTTAGATCATAAATTAGGCACAGTAAGAGTAACCATAGTCACTAATAATAAAATAGAACTATAACAATACTGTTTGAATTTTTTTTGTTTTTTTTTTCTCTGGGTTTTTTTGAGGTGTGGGGGGTACTGCTGGGGATTTTACTCAGGGCCTGAAGCATGGCAGGCTAGCAGTCTACCACTTCACTTTGCCCCAGCCCTTCTCAGAGCTTGTTATTGTGTTGTATGCACTCTGCTTGTGATAGGAGATAATTAGGTGAGGAGATGAAGTGAAGACCTATAGGAAACATACTGTGCAGCTAGTAGATAAGGAGTGTTGGAGCACCAGCACTCTGAGAACAGACACTGCCAGTCTGGTAACCCCAAGAGCTAAGTGACTAATAGGGATTATATACAGCATGGATGCAATGATGACATTTCTGCTACTCAAAATGGCATGTAATTTAAAACTTAATAACTGCTTAATTTTGGAATTTTCCATTTAATAATTTTGGATCACGGGCTAGCTCAGTCAGTAGAGCATGAGACTCTTAATCTCAGGGTTATGGGTTCATGCCCCACATTGGGCGCCAAATGTAGTCGGAAGGTTTCTCAGGTCCTGTCCAGCCCCCCGGTCAGGACAAATCTCTCCCATCCATGTCCTACAGCTGCTTGGCCCCAAGAATATATAGAGGCTTATATTATTTACAAACTCTATGGCCTATGGGTCAGGCTTGTTGCTAGCTAGCTCTTATATCTTAAATTAACCCACTTCTATTGATCTATGCATTGCCACGTGGCTTCATGGCTTCCCGGTACTTTTATATCTTGCTTCTCCTGGCATCTGGCTTCCAACTTCTCCCCAGACTCTGTCTTTTTCCTTCCTGTCTCAGATTTCCCAACTGCTTCTAAGCTGCCTTGCCATAAGCCAAATCAGCTGATTTATTAACCAATGAGAACAACAGTGTACAGAAAGACATCCCCCAGCACACCAGCTCTAGGAAATCCCAGCTTCCTCAGTTGGCCTCCACAGTACACAAGTGGTGCAGACATATTCAGGTAAAACACATAAAAATAAATCTCAAAAAAAAAAAAAATTAATGCTTTATTTTTCCTTACAGACCCAAGGCAGCTAGCTGAGTCTTGCCAAAGCCTGTTTTAACTATCAACAAGATAGCCAAGGTCTATAAATTCTGGTTCTGTTCCTTAATTTTATGTACATAGCAACCTAAAACTGCCTTTCTGTCATTTGAACAAATCCTGAATATTATAAGATGTATTTGGGCTGCTGAGTTTTAAAATGTAGCTTTAATAATTTAATAGTAACATTTTCTACTTCTATTTGTACATTAAGTTTAATAAGCCAAGTGTGATTGTTCCTGCCTGTAGTCCCAACATTTTGGAAGCAGAGGCAAGAGTGTCAAGTTTCCCCTTGGATACACAGCCAGTTTGAAGACAACCTGGCCTACATGAGACCCTATCCCAACAAAACAAAAATGTTTACTAGAAAGTTTTATTGTTTATTGAAGGAAAAAAAAAAACTGGTTTAAACACAAATGTCAGACATTGGAAAATGTTTTTAATTAGCTCACTGGGCACGATCCTAATTTCCCCAAAATAGCCACTATCAATATATTCCAAGTGCTGTAAAAACTGATTAAGTTCATTAATCCCAAAAGAACTCCCAACTGTTGAAGGCTTTTTTAAATATATATTATGTATACAGTGTCCTGCCTGCAGGTATGCCTTCACACCAGAAGAGGGCCCAGATGGCATAGATGGCTGTGAGCCACCATGTGGTTGCTGGGAATGGAACTCAAAACCTCTGGAAGAGCAGTCAGTGCTCTTAACCCCTGAGCCAAGTCTCCAGCCCAAAAGCCTTCTTATAATGACTTGTCATAGAAGATAGAAACTGAGTAGAATCTCTCAACTAACTAAAACTACCTCAGTTCATCTTTTTAAAAAAATCTTTAAGATGGGCTGGGGCTGGAAAGATAGCTCAGTGGTTGGAACTCCTTGTTCTTGCTGAGGACCCAGGTTCAGTTCCCAGCATCCACATGGTGGCTCTCAACTATTTGCCACTCTAGTTCCAGGGGATCCAATATCCTCTTCTGACTTCCACAGGCATAGGCAGGCACTCATATTGATACACATAGAAACATGTAGGCAAAATGCTCATACACATAAAAATCTTTAAGATGAATGTTAGTCTCCAAATCAAAGACGCAAGTAATAAAAACAGCTGCCAGAAATGAGTTTATTATAAGCATTAGCCCAGTTGTTTGACACAGCATCTGATTATGTAGTCCTTGGATGGCCTAGAAAACAAGAAATCAGCTTGTTTTGTCTATAGTATTTGACTATGCCCAGTCAGTTTTTAATCAAAGTTCAGAATTATAGGATCATGTCCTGTAGCCTTCACAAATACAAGAAAGTCTTCAGGACTCAATCCCATGGTTGCAGCATTAGTCATTGGATGAAAGTATACTTTTTCATGTCCACCTTCCAGAAAAGCTGAATCCAAAACAAACTTAACGTCTCCATCATCACAAAAGAGTGCCAAAGGTGTGGCACAGCCTTGACCAACTTTTAGTTTTGCTAGCATGTCTGTTTCATCCGCAAACGGAAGATTTCCACTCCGAACTCCTAACTGCTTGCCAAGATCATTTAGATTAATTTGTCTGTCATGAAGAACTGTCACCAGCCAGTAGTTTTTCTTTTTTTTGTCTTTAAGAAATAAGTTCTTACTATGTGCTCCTTTCAAATGTTGAATATGAGGCATCATTTCTTCAACTGTAAACACCTGCAAAATATCACATGAGTAAAGTAGCACACACACATGTACAACCACAGTTGTGAAGCAGCACACACACGTGTACAACCACAGTTGTAAAGTAGCACACACACACACACACACACACGTGTACAACCACAGTTGTGAAGCAGCACACACGTGTACAACCACAGTTGTGAAGCACACACACGTGTACAACCACAGTTGCACACATTTTGCATGGTGGCTGAAAGACTTAAGGGGCTCCCCTGCTCTGACCCATCTCAGTTCATTAAAAGTGGTTTTTTATTGCTTGTGGTTGGGCTTTTTGGTGCTGGGGTTGGAACCCAGAGCACTATCCATGCTAGGCAAGTTGGATACCTCTGAACTAAGTCAGTCTCCCCTGTAATAATGGTACTCTGGGCTGAGGTTAGGATCAAGAGTTCAGGTAAGCCTGTATTACACAGCAAAACCCTGTCAGAAAAACAAAATAAAAAAGCCTGAAGTCATCACAGTTGCTAAACTCGGGACCTCGGTTTTTCTTATCCCAGAACACTAACAAAGCCATCAGATACCTGAGAAGTTTACTGTTTTTGAACTTTGGCAGTAAAAGTTTACAATTGTCCTTAGTATTTACCTCCAGAATACCTCACTCCACTCTACAAGGACACTACCGGGGAACTTCAGACCCCAGATCAGCACATAAAGAACATTAAATAATAAAAAATAAAATGAAATTGGCAATGTAGACAGGAATGTAAGTAACTATCTGGGAGGAAGGTCAGAGAAAACAATTTTGTTGTAACGTTTGTAAATATGGGGAATATTAACAATGTATTTTTGTCATTATGAAATGTGTTCCTCAAGCCTTACCAACGCTCATGGTGCAGTTTCCATGAGCTGTACCATGCAGATCTCCAGTACCATAATTCATGTTAAAATTACTAAGGTACCTACTTTTCTCTGTGACACGAATGGGCGTGCAGGGCCAAAAGAGGGCTTAGGGCTCCCCGGAGCTGTAGTTTTAAACAGGCAGTTAGGAGCTCGGTGTGAGTACTGGAAACTAAATCCGTGTCATCCACAAGAGGAGTACGTGCTCTTAACTGCGAAAACAAAATTCTCCAGACCCAGGAGTATATACTTTTCTGTAATTATTTGGGAGATGATTGTTGCCTTGCTGTAGTGGTATCAGAATAGTCCAAAGCAGTAAAAAAGAAAGAGAGAGAGAGAGAGAGAGGGAGAGAGAGAGAGAGAGAGAGAGGGAGGAGAGGGAGGGAGGGAGGAGGGAGAGGAGGGAGGGAGAGGGAGGGAGGGAGAGAGAGAGAGACACACACACACACACAGAGAGAAACCAAGCCAAACCACCTTACCGACCTGCTCTGTCTCCGGTACCTAACAGAACAGGCACTTACATAGGGCTGCCACTCAGTGGGCTTGCTGCTTAGTACCTCATCTGCACAAGGCAGCAGCCACCAGGCTCTTGACGTCGCACCCATCATCCCAAGACACGTTTCCTCACTATAAGCGCAGTTTGAAGTCGAAAGACCTGCAACTTCCTGTTGGACCCAAGAAACGCTCGCCCTACGGCCCCGGCGCCTCACCTCGGGGTGCTCCACGACCTCCGTGCGGATGGCGAGGGCGCCGAGCCGCTGCTCTAACGCCGCCCGCAGCTCGGGCAGCGCCATCCTCCCTCCACGCCGGCAGGCAGACGGAGGCGCCGCCCCGGAAGTGCTGCAGCTTCCGGGCCTGGCGGTGCCGCCTCCGCCCGCCCGGCTCTGTAGCCGGGGCTCGCACGTCCGAGGAAAGTGCGGCCAGCCGCAGCCCAGACCTCCAGGGGCCGCGGCTCTGTGGCCTCATAGCTTTCCAACTATAATTTGTAACGTTCGACTTCGTGTTTTTCTCTTTAAATTTTGTATGTTTGGTCGTTTTACCTGCATGCATGCCTGTGCGCCTCGTGTGTGCAGTGCCTGAGGAGACTGAAAGAGGGTGTTTCCTACAACTGGAGTTATGGACGGTGAGCTCTGTGGGTGCTACGAATGGAACTCGGGACCTCTGCAAGAACAGCCAGGGCTCCAGCCCGTTTTGATACTAGAAAACTTGAGTAGTGCAACGATTCACCTTTTGCCGTGGTCATTATAACACCTTTTATTGGGGCATCTGCAGCCATGCTGGGACCACTCACTAAAGGTTTCAAATTCCACGTTAGTATTCCACTTAAAATTTTAGATTAAGGCTCATATCCAACATGAAACATTGATATACTCAGAGATGTTTAATCTTAATATGAATGAATGTAATTTATTCGGTGGCGAACAGTTAAGATCTGAAATATAGACCCTCTTAAGACGTAGGTAAATGCACCACAACTTACTCAGTCTTGGAGGAAAACTACAAAAGAGGAAATCAGAGTTGTGTTTACAGTTTCATTCAGAACTCAGGATTGCAAAATTTTAAAACTTTTAGCTTAAACCTGTTACGCCCATGCCGCGAGGACCCCCAAAAGACCACCACGGAGACCAAAATCCATATGTCAAAGCAAAGAGCCTTTATTTCAAGCTCTGAGCCTGGTCTCTCAATCTGTCGGATTCAGGGGTGAAAGCAGAGAGCACCCCTCACCCCCACCCAGCCTGGAAGGGGTAGAGTTTTCTTCATAGCAGAAGCTGGGGTGAGGGAATTTCCAGGGTTCAGGACCCTGCTTAGCTGACATTTGTCTAGGGTCTAAGTGAATGCTGGGAATGTTTGGAATGTCAGTTATTTCCCCTTAGATGCTGGCCCTCCCTGGGTCAGCTTACAGTACGCCTGTCACGGAAGCTGTGTCTGACACCCTAGACCTGTCATGGCAGCTGTGTGGTCAAGCTGTTCCCCCCCCGCCCCCAAAATAAAACTATTTTGTATTATTTTTATGTGTATTTTGCCTGTATGTCTGCACCACCTTTGGAGGCTGGAAGAGGGTGTAGGATCCTCTGAAACTAGAATTAAAGATAGTCATGAACACCATGTGGCTGCAGGCTCCCCGGGTCCTCGGGAGAGGAGCCAGTGCTCTTAACCATAGGGCCATCCCTCCAGCCCTTTAACCTGTCTCTGAGGACAGCAGCATTTCAGTGTTCTTTCTACTCTCCTTTTTTCAATGGTTTGCGTCACGGTGCACAGACTGGTATCAAACACCTTGAACACCAGCACAATAGTGACCCAGGCAGCCATCGCAGTTCCTGCTCGTATTCTTTTATTGTTTTGTGTATTGGTGTTCATTGGACAGCTGAAGCCCTCATACATAGACAATTTTTTCCCACTGATAAGCATTTTCCTGTTGCTAGCCTAATTCTTATTTTAGTAAATATTCATGTAGCAGGATGATAATTATTTGCTTATTGGGTGCAGGGAATGGAGTCCATGGCCTCATGCACATTAGGGAAGCACTCTACCACTGAGTGACCCAACACTGAATCGCAGTTTTTAGCCACTCCCATATTGATGAAGATGTTTATTGTTAGTCAATTCTGGTATTCTAAATTGTTTACCAAAATAACGATTCTAAATTTATTAAGCAATGTGTAAATTAACCTACTGCCCACTTTCATGTGTGTGTGTCGGGGGACACCTTGTGGCAATCAGTTCTCTCCTTTAACTGTGCAGGTTCCAGAATCAAATTCAGGTCATAAGGTTTGGCAGCAGGTGCCTTGACTGAGCCATCTTGCTGACCCAAACGTTAATGGCATTTTTGACACAATTTTTAGGAGATAACTTTTGATCAAAGGGACATTTTGTTGTTTAATATGTATTGTATTTTTCTGGTGTGTGTGTGTGTGTGTGTGTGTGTGTGAGAGAGAGAGAGAGAGAGAGAGAGAGAGAGAGAGAGAGAGAGAGAGAGAGAGAGAGAGAACAGACAAGGGGACAGCCTAACATTTTGGTTTGGTCTGAGGAGCTTATTTTTTCTTTTAAAACAGTATCTCACTATAGCCCAGCCTGGCGTGGAACTTAAGAGATCTGTCTACTGCTGTTCCCAAGTGCTGGGACTAAAGATGTGTGTTAACCATGCCTGGCACCTTAATGTTTTGGAGAGTTCTTTGTTTTTCTGATTACCAAATACCTAGACATTTTTCTCATAGTTATTATTTTCCCTAGTTTTGAACTAATTTTGTTCATATTCTTGGTTCATTTAGAGCAGTGGTTCTCAAGACCTTCCTAATGCTACAACCCTTTAATTCAGTTCTTATGTCCTGATGACCCCCAACCATAAAATTATTTCATTGCTACTTCATAACTGTAAATTTACTAGTTATGAATCATAATGTAAATAAATATTTTTGGAAACTGATGTTTGCCAAAGGGGTTGCAACCCAGAGGCTGAGAGCCTCTAATTTAGATAAAATCAATCTCATCTGAAACTGCGAGAGAGATGGCAGCCGGCTTCACTTACTTTGACCCCTCCTTTCCTTCCTCACACTTTTTTCTCTCTTGTTTTTAGATTTTTTTTTCTCTACAGAGGTGGCATTCTTTTTTGCTTTTCTGGTCTAAGTTTAGAAATTTAACCTCCAACAATAAAACATCCATTTTATTTTCTGAGCATGATGGTACACACCTATGACCCCAGAACTTAGGAGGCAGAGGCAGACATACCTCTGTGAGTTCAAGGCCAGCCTAGTCTACACAGACTCCAGGCCAGCCAAGACAACAAGGTGAGACCTTGTCTCAAGAGTTAAAAAAAAAAAACTTAAAAATGTTTAATTGAGGCCGGGCGTTGGTGGCGCACGCCTTTAATCCCAGCACTCAGGAGGCAGAGCCAGGCGGATCGCTGTGAGTTCGAGGCCAGCCTGGACTACCAAGTGAGCTCCAGGAAAGGCGCAAAGCTACACAGAGAAACCCTGTCTCGAAAAACAAAAAAAAAAAAAAAAAAAAAAAAAATGTTTAATTGAGGGTTGGAGCAGTGGCCCAGTTGTTAAAAGAGTACACACTGCTTTTACAGAGGATCTGAGTTCCCAATACTCATATGGCGGCAAAGTGATATTCTCAGTATTGATGGTCGTGAAATCAAAATATTGATCAACTCTGAAAAACACTGAAGATGCTCCAACTCCTGCAGTATCAAATATTCAGACCAATTTAATTCCATACATCTGTCTTATTGTACATAAATTTTCATTCTTCATTAATAAATGACAAAATATGTGCATATCAAAAAACTGGTTTAAAATTTATGATTTATCATTAGTAAATGTTGATTTGTATACCTATTTCATGTGTTTGGGGTCATGTAGCAATCTCTTGGGTAAAAACAAATGGAAAATGCTTAAACCCTGGTCTTCCTGGACATCCATCGGCTGTAAGCTCAGAGTGCCTCTTGACCATAGCTATCCATCAGTTTAGTTTCTGAAATCTATTATAATCTTCTTCACCCTGCCCAAATTACTACTTTTTATAATTTATTTAAATTTATTTTATGTGCATTGGTGTGAAGGTGTCAGACTCCCTGGAACTAGAGATATAGACAGGTGTGAGCTGCCATGTGGGTGCTGGGAATTGAACCCAGGTCCTCTAGAAGAGCAGCCAGTGCTCTTAACTGCTGAACCATCTCTCTAGCCCCCCAAATTACTAATTTTATCCTCTTGTCTATAATAATGACTTCTTAATTTTAATCTACCTGTAATTGAATGACAAGTATCCTGTATGAAGAGTTTTGCCACCAAAGGTTTACATTGTGAAACAGAACTAATTTAATCTGTGTATGGTGAAATAACTTTAACATCACCACGTTCATCACACATCAGTGTAAGCACTTTGCTAAGTACAAAGAAATGCTGTACTTGTTATGGTCCTTTATCCTCAAGTGAAATACAATATGAACTTTAGAATGAAATAGTTACACTGAAAAGGACCTAGAGTGAAATTGAGGAAAAGTGAAAGCTAACAAATTGTTTTAAGAGTTGAGTCTGTGACATTTCCACAGGGTTACATTAAGGGAGACCTGCTGTTTATAACTGTAGGTATTTGGCAGTATGGATGATTTGTGGAGAAGAACAATGATGAGGTCCAAGAACCCAAGGACCCTATTGTCCGTTTTTGGTGAGAGAAAAACTACAGCTGCAGCCTGCCTGCCAAAGGAAATCAAAAGACCCCAAAGTGGATAGGGAGGACTTCATCGTTAGGTGAAAGATGTCAGATTCTCAGCTAAATAAAATAAAGGCAGCTCTAAGATAGGTAAGTTGAAAGCAGCCCTAAAAAGCAATCGTAACCCACACAGCAGGTCAGACAGTATTTGTTTTTAGTGTTTGCTGCTGTCTTTTGGTATATATGCTGCATGCACATGAAATGTATGATTTCTGCTCTCAAAGACCTTAAAATCTGGCACAAGCTCGCTCGCTCGATCTCTCTCTCTCTCTCTCTCTCTCTCTCTCTCTCTCTCTCTCTCTCACACACACACACACACACACACACACACACACACACACACACACACAGACTGAAATATTTAATGACTATGGATGACTGAGAAGGCATTAGGTGAAGCTGATGTCATGAGTTTGCCAGAAGTTGGGGGAGGAGTGTTGGGAAAGGTAATGTGTACTGTGCATTATGATCAGATGTCACAGTGGAAAGGCTAGTGAGTGGAGACAGGGCTAAAGCTAGACACAAAAGATCCTATATCCGTGTAGGAATGGCTAGCAGGAATGTCTAACAGCAAAAGGATCTGTTTAATAAGCTGTCAGTCATATTAATATTTAAGGATATGGCAAATGTTAGGAAGAGTGTGAGCAGTGTGATTTTAATTCAAACAAAATCTGTGTAGCAGACTAAGCTAGGAAAAACAAGCTAGGTGGCTGGAGAGGTGGCTCAGGAGTTAGCACCACTGGCTGCTCTTCCAGAGGAGTGGAGTTGGTTCCTAGCACCTGTGGCTAGGTGGCTCACAACTACCTGTAGGTCCAGCTCCAGGGGAACCAATGCCCTCTTGTGGCCTCACCAGGCACACACACGCACATGTGTGTGCACATAAACACACATAAATTAAGATACTTTTTAAAAGATAGTTGGTTGTTTCAAATTGTTGTGAGCATAAGCAGGTAGCTAACGTCTCTTAGATGAAAAACAAATATCCAAAACCACTAAGGAGTAATATCATCCCTCCTGGCCCCATCCCAGGAAAACTGTTTTCTAAAGATTATGAAGATTCATCTCAGAAGATGAATTGGCTCCTAAAGTAAGGTTGGAGAGTTCAGCTGGATCTGAGTACATTTATGTCTTCCCACAATGTCAGAATTTATTGCACAACATTAAATTTACAAGATAAGTGGTTTTGTTGGCAGAATTTGTGAAGCAGTCCTGTTTCCTTGACAAACAGGTTCTTTTTAACTGTGTGTACTTGTGGTGGGGAGAGGGTGGTGTGGGTGTGGCATGTGTGTGCCACATAGCATATGTGATGATTAGAAGACAACTTGCTGGAGTCTTGTTCTGTCCTTCCCATTGCATGGGTTCCAATGATCAAACTCGGATTATCAGGCATGGCAACAGATGTCATCTCACTGGCCCATGGTCTTTTCTTCCAATCTTTCTTTTTTAAAATGAAACTCATTTAAATGAGTCAGCAACTCAACCCAAGTTTTATTCATTTTATTTTTTTCTGTATATGTGTATGTGCCTAAATGTATGTGTACCACATGTATTCAGAGGTCAGAAGAGGGCATCAGATCTCCTGGAACTGGAGTTACAGAAGGTTGTGAACTGCCGTGTGGGCACTGGGAATAGAATCCAGGTCCTCTGGAAGAGCAGCCAGTGCTCTTAATCAGTAAACCATCTCTCCACATCCCGTTTTATCACAATCTTAAGTACTAACAGTAATTCTCAGATCATGTTACACTCTGCCCAGTAAATGCATCTGTATGTGTATGTGCACAGGTTACACAGTGGCTGCCAAGGTTTGAAGATGAACAAAGGTCTAGTGCAGAGGTGAGGAGTTTCAAAGAGACTGAGAGGCAGAAGCTGAAAACTAAAGTACACAGAGTGTCTGTGGGAAAGACAATGAACCCAGGCTGGAGGTTTGATCATCATTCAACTTAAAGAATGAACTGCAAGGCGCACGCCTTTAATCCCAGCACTCAGGAGCTAGAGCCAGGTGGATCTCTGTGAGTTCGAGGCCAGCCTGGGCTACAGAGTGAGTTCCAGGACAGAGACAAAGCTACACAGAGAAGCCCTGTCTCGAAAACAAGCAAACAAACAAACAAAAAAGAATGAACTGCAAACAAAAGATGTGGTTGAGGTTGAAGAGGTAAAGGTGGGTCCAGGTGCAAGCAAATGAACAGGTGGTTGGATGTTAATTTTAGTAGGCCATAGCAACATTATTTCTGCTGGTTTCTCAATTGCTTGCCAAAGCAAGTGAGAGCAAAGAATTGCTTGCAGAAAATGAACTTCAATAGGCGTTCATGAACAGAAAGTAAAATGGTAAGAATTGGGATGAACTTAAGTAATTTTCAAGTGTGGGACTAGTGGAGATTCAGACAAAAAGATTTCTAGGAGCCTCTACGGTCATTCATTAATACTGACTGTGGCTGGCCGTGGTGGCGCACGCCTTTAATTCCAGTAGAGGTATGTGAATAACTGAGTTGGAGACCAGCCTGGTCTACAGAGCGAGTTCCAGGCCAGCCAGAGCTACATAGAGAAACCCTGTCTCATGGGAAAAACAAAAACCAAAAATATATATTAACTTTGAACCTTCGTGATGCGAACTTACTGCCAAGCCTGAGTTCTTCAGTTCGATCCCTTCGACCTTGTGGAAGGAGAACTGACTCCCACAAATTGTCCCCCATCCCATATATAGACACAAATAAATGAATACAATTTAAAAAAAAAAAAAAAGGTAAAGGAGTGGGTCGAGAGGCCTGGGTTACGGTAGACAACGAGAGATAAGTGCGAAGCGTGCTTTGGGGAAGAAACATTTCTACAGTGTTCCACTAATCTGTGGTAAACGAATCACCCTCAAGAGGTGGTGATATCAGGCTGTGGTCAAAAAGACTCCAAAGTGGAGGGAAACCAACGAAAATCAAAACCAGAAGCGTGTGCGTGAACCAGGTGCTCTCGACGAGTCACTGGAACTTCCCGCGATGCTAGGAAGCAGACAGAGGAGGAGGAGGCGCTCAGCGCTGACACCACCTCCGCGTGCACACATTAGGAACGGGCTGAGCGAGCAGCCGAGCTCCACACCCCCGGGGCGCTGCCCACAGCCACCCGGCCTCCCCGGAGAGGGTGGGACACACGCCGCTCCCTTGCCAGCCAGACAACCCCGAATGCCGTGGGAAAGGCGCTTCCGGCGGGACCGGAAGCTCGGCGGGGACCTTGCGGAGGGGACGGACTGACTGACCCACAGTTCCCCTGGGTCCGGAAGGCGATCTCGGCTGGGAGCTGAGTGAGTGGGGTCTCTGAGCAAGGGTGGTCTCGAGTGCCAGTATCACTTGTCGTGGCTTCGTGAATGCCCACGAGCGCCCCGGTGCGCCCTCCCCAGCGGCTCGCGTGGCGGCGGGATTTGCTTTGCACAACGACTTCTTTTTTCCTTTCTAAACCTTGTAGCTGGTCCGTTCAGACATTTCCACTAATGCAGCTATGCATTTGCAGCATCCCCGCTCTCCCCGCAACGGGAATTGTCAGGCCTGCGTTCCACTCCGGGTTGGCAGTAGGGAGTGACCTCTCTAAATTCCTGTGTCCTCTGTAAAGTGAGAGGTTTTGGAACATTTAACAACCACGGTTCCTTCCAGGTTTGAGATTTGGGTTATTTTTCTTGATGTGTCTGATTCCTCGATTACATATATCTGTGTTGGTTTGTCTCTTAGAATCTTTACCATTCCATTAATCCGTGCCCTTTGTCAAATCTCGTTTCTCAGCTCATTTAAAAATGATTTAAGAAAGCTGGGCATAGGAGCACATGCCTTTAGTTCTTTTAAGTATCAGCATTCTGGAGGCAGAGGCAGGTGGATCTCTGTGAATTGAGTCCAGCCTTGTCTACATAGTGAGTTCCAGGACAGCCAGGGCTACACAATGAGACCCTGTCTCAAAAAAAAAAAAAAAAAAAATTTAAGGAATCCTATGCTCTCTGAGCACTTTGTTTTGCTTCTTAGATCAGAGGCATATGCCTAACATAATTTTTGAGGTGTGCGATAGTCATGTAAATGCTTGGTTATTGAATATGGAGTTCTAAATACTTTAAATAAAATACAGGTTGTGTGTGTGTGTGTGTGTGTGTGTGTGTGTGTGTGTGTGTGTTTGTGTGTGTTATGCCCGCCTGCCCACAGAAACAGGAAGAGAGTGAGATCCCCTGGAGCTAGAGTAATAGAGTTGGGAGCCTCCCAAAGCGGGTGTTTGGAACTGAACTCAGTTGTCTCAAGAGCATCACTGCTCTATATCAAAGCCATCGCTTATCAGCTCTTCTCTCGGCTCCCACCAGTAGTGCGGATTGGATCTAAGGTCCCACGCACTTCGAGCAGTGTAACTCTTTGCTCTCTCCTCCGTAACCCCAATTACATCTCCCTCTTCTTTTTTCTCTTTTCTTTCACTTTTTATTCTGAGTGATTGTTTGCCTAATATACCTAGGCTGGCCTTGCGCTCCCTGTGTTGTGAAGTGTCGAGGCACAGGTATGTAGGTTCACTCGAATCCATGGAAAGAAGACTCAGAGGCACCTTAAGGAGGATCCAGTCTCTAAGGACTGAAACATTTTCACTTTGCCCAGGACATTTTTTATTATTATCTCTATTTACAGTTTAGCTAGTTGATTTCCATATATTCAAAACAACCTAAAAGAAGCTCCCAAAACTACAATGCCAAGTGCAAATTTCTCGGTTCATCAGGTACCACAGTTTTCTGAACCAAGTTTTACATAGGTCTTTGTATCCTTGGGAGACTCTGAAACAATATTCACATAGAGGGCAACAGAAGAAGCAAAAGGTGAGCCCGGCGGTGGTGATGGCACACACCTTTAATCCCAGCACTCGGAAGGCAGAGGCAGATCTCCGTGAGTTCGAGGCCTGCTTGAGCTACAGAGTGAGTTCCAGGACAGGCACAAAGCTACACAGAGAAACCCTGTCTGGAAAAACCAAAAAAAAAGAAAAGAAAAAGAAAGAAAGAAACAAACAAACAAAAGGTGTCTGCTAAACAAAAGATGGATTAGGGCTCGGTGCTGCTCCCTGGAGCCAGGCCAGGTACAGCCATCCCCTTTCTTTTATACAAAAAATACCTTGAAGATTATGCAGCCTCACAGTAAATATAGCATTCTTTCTATCTATTTGTCTTACAATCTTGCGCAAATATACCTAAACACATTTTAAGGCCAATAAAGTTATTATTGCTAAAACAAGAGCAACACCTGCTAGGATAAGAAATCTTTTAAAGTGATTTGTAGGATTGAGTGAGGTTATGTTATCTGCAAGACTTTCCATAATGTCCATCCCTGTCATATGTATCAGGTAACTTTTTTTGCAAAAGTTTATCATTCCTTTAAACTTTCTAACTCTAATTTCAACACTGGAGACTGGCCTTGAGCTTGTCATCCTCCTGCTTCAACCTTTGCCTGTTGTTGCCTGTGCCAGCAGGCCTGGCTTGAATTTGTAAGTCTTAATTCATTTATTTGGAATGAAGTCAGAATTTCTTTTGATCCTTACTCGAATGAGTCTTTTAAGGTAAAATGCTAACTATATTATACACAAAGCCTCAGAATTATTTACAAATGAGCAAGATAGTGACTTGTGGGTGTCCTAACTAAAGCATGCTAGTTATCAGTGAAAAGCACAAATACATCATCTCATTTTTTCTTTGTGGCCTTGCTATAGAAAGATAGTTAAACACTTTCTTTCTTTTTACAGAGATCAGGAAAATGAGACCCATAGGACAAGAGTGACTTGCTCTGCCATGATAATGCTGATTTGTATGTCAGAGCAGGTATCCACCAGGTTCCTTCGTTACCTCGGCAGGGACTTGACTATACTGTGTCACTGTCCGCTCTCTTTTCTTTTCCTTGTATTTTTTCTGTGTACATGTGATGTGTGTGATATGTATGGACAGGTATATCATGGCATATCAGGACCTTTCCTTCCGTGTTAACACAGATTCTGGGGATTGAACCCAGGTTGTCAAGCTTGAAGGTTAAGTGTTTTTGCCTGCTGAGCCATCTCATCAACAGTGGGGTTTGTTTTTTGTTTATTTTATTATTTTTCAAACAAGATCTCTTGAAGCTTGGATTAGCCCCAAATTCACTATGTAGCCAAAGTTGGCCTTGCACTTCTGATCTCATGCCTCTTCTTCACAATTGGTGGGATTACAGTCACCTACACCACACTTGGTACCAGCCAAGTGGTGGTGGTGCACACCTTTGATCCCAGCACTGAGGAGATGGAGACAAGTTCTCTGAGTTTGAGGCCCACCTGGTCTACAAAGCAAGTTCCAGGACTGCCAGGGCTTCACAGAGAAACCCTGTCTTAAAACAAAAAGAAAGGAAGGAAGGAAAGGGAAGAAAAGAAAGAAACCAGAAACATTCGTGGGAAGGTATGGTGGCACATGTCTAATCATAGCACATGGAGGTGGAAGCCAGGGGATGGAGAATTCCAGACCAGGCTAACAATACAGTGAGGCATGTCTCAAAGAGTTCAGTGTATTTACTCTGTCAATGCCACACAATACACTTGAGGAGGATGAAATGTTCTGTCCCAAGCCGGGCACAGGAAAGCTTTCAGCTACAATGTTCCATTGAAGCTTTAGTTTAATGTCTTATGTATGTAGCAACATTTCTTTGATCATGTCTTATACTGTTGCTATTTCTGAACACTATAAAATATTGATACAGGAGGCTGGAGAGATGGCTCAGTGATTAAGAGCACTTCCAGAGGTCCCGGGTTCAATTCCCAGTACCCACATGGTAGCTAACAACTTCTGTAACGCCAAGATCTGACACCCTTACACAGACATAAATGCAGGCAAAACACCAATGCAAGTAAAATAAAAATAAATAATTAAAAAATATATTGATATATAAATCCTCTATCAATATAGACTACAAGTTTATTATAGAAATTCCATATTATATGAGAGAAACAGTTAAAAAATTTAAGACAATATAAAAGTTGAGAATTTTGTTCAAGATAGCTCAAAACAGTGGTTCTCAACCTTCCTAATCCTGTGATCCTTTAGTACAGTTCTCCATGTTATAATGACCTCCCAACCATAAAATTATTTCATTACTACTTTATAACTGTAATTTTGCTGCTGTTATGAATCGTTATGTAAATATGCAGAATATCTGATATATGACCCCCAAAAAGGGTTACAACCCAGAGGTTGAGAACCGCTCATCTATATGACTAAGGTAAATTCAGTATAACACTCTATAATTTTTATTCTTTTTGTACCGTTAAAGAATAACGCTTAGGGCTAGAGAGACAGCTCAGAGGTTAAGAGCACTGGCTGCTCTTCCAGAGGTCCTGAGTTCAATTCCCAGCAACCACATGGTGGCTCACAACCATCTGTAATGAGATCTGGTGCCTTCTGGCATGCAGACATACATGCGAGCAAAATACTATACATAATAAATAAATAAATCTTTTAAAAAATAATGCTTGATGTTATAAAACAACAGTATATTATTTAATGAAAATTTTAAAACATAATATAGGGCAGTAAAGAGACAGCTCAGCAGTTAAGAGCACTGGTTGTTCTTCCAGGGACCCACATGGTGGCTACAACTGTCTGTAACTAATTCCAGGATATACCTCTCCTGGCTTTTGGAGGTATTGCACCTACATGGTGCACAAACATACACACAGCAAAAACACCCATAAACACAAAATAGAAGTTAATCTTTAAAAAAATGTAACTTCGTTTATATCAGAAAAAAATGTAAGTACAGAGAAAAGGCTTAAAAATGAACATTAAAATATTGAAATGAGTGTGTGTGTGTGTGTGTGTGTACACACACGTGCGTGCACGCATGTGCTTGCACATGGGCTAATGATCAAACTCAAGTTCTTGTGCATGCTAAACAAGTATTCTATGGTTCTCCAAGGCCCTGAAAATTAAAAAGCAGCTGTTTATGGTTATTTGATTGTTTTTAGGCAGTGTCATATGTAGCCCAAGAAGGCCACAAACTGTAGCTAAGGACGACTGTGAACTCCTGCTCCATCTGCGTGCTGTTCTCTTATGCAGTGAGACAAGCGTTCTGCCTTGTGAGGTGCATCGCTGGCCCGTGTGGCAGTGTCTGCTGCAGCAGCCTGTCAGTCTCCCTGTAATGAGAGCAAGAGCAACAGTAGTAACTATTGTCAGGAGAGGACTTGGTGTAGAATCCCATCTCTGACTAGACCTTGAGTTCTTTCAGGGCAGAGACCCAGTTCTGTTTGTGAGGTGATCTGCATGTGGTAAATATTCAATTCATATTTGCTAATTTGATTAAAATATTAACCAAAATTTTATCTTAAACTTTTTTTCTAGGTGAAGCATGAATCAGAAGCTACTGAAGTTGGAAAACTTACTACGATTTCACACTATCTGTAGGCAGTTGCACAGCTTGAGTCAAAGAAGACTGTTAGCATGGTGGAAGCATGGGTTTCCACCGGTTTATCCAGTGTGGACAGAGCAGCTGTGTGCCCGGCCCTGGCAGACGGACATGCTCGCTGGTGCTGCTTTTCATCAGCACAGGCTTTTTGTAACAAAGAAGGTTGTTGCAGCTCTATATTACCTACATTACTTGATCTGAAGTCAGTGTGTAGAACTATGTATGGAAATACATTTTGAGTATTTTGCCATTTATAGAATATTGTGTAACGCTACATTCTACACAGATCTTTGTGAGAACAGGAAGTTCTATTTTTATTTTTTGTCTAATTTAAGTATTTAAGAGTTTTGCTTATAGGAATAGCCACAATTTTGCTACATATTACAAAATCAATCTAAACTGTCAATTAAATTTTTCTCCCTTCAGCCAGGCATGGTGGCTGAATTTAATTCCAGCACTTGGGAGGCAAAGGCAGGCGGCTCTATTGAGTTCAAGGCCAGGACAGCCAGGACTGCAGAGAAATCCTGTCTCTGGGGGGAAAAAAGATTTGTTTTTCTTTCTTCTCACTTGTATGTTCTGTCTTTTTAATAGGAAAAAAGGCCATCCAGATCTCAGCTGTCTCCAGTGAAATCTAAAAGAGATGTAGAAGTGTGGGTTGGAATGACTGTAGAAGAGCTGGCCAGAGCAATGGCCAGAGACACAGGTGAGCCTGAGGGCTTCACAAGAAACCCTGGGGCATGGAAGGCTTTGAGGTTCTGTTTTCCAAGACAGGGTTCTCTATTTAACAGCCCTGGCTGTCCTGGAACTCAGTCAGTAGACCAGGCTGGCCTTGAACTCACAGGGATCCACCTGCCTCTGCCTCCTGAGTGCTGGGTTTAAAGGCATGCGCCATCACAGGGCTAAGCTTTGGGTTTCACTTGCAGTGAAGTTACGGCATCCTGGGCAAGCTGAACTAGTGTTTTGTGCTGATATATTGTGTATCAAATAAAGCTTGCCTGAGGACCGGAGAGACAAAGGAACAAGCCACTGCCACATCTTATCTCTAGGACTCCTCAGCCTGAAAAGCCTTCGGTTCCTGTCTCCTCATGCCTTATAGACCTTTCTCCACCCAGCCATATTACTTCCTTCTTAGTGCTGGGATTAAAGGCATGTGACTTCCCAAATACTGGTAGCAGAGGCATGAGATCTCAAGTGTTGGGATTAAAGGCATGCGATTCCCGAGTACTAGAATTAAAGGTGTGTGCCAACATTGCCTGGGTCTGTTTCTCCCCTAGACTGAGTCAATCTCATGTACTCTAGGGTGGCTTTGAACTCACAGAGATCCAGACAGATCTCAGCCTCCTGAGTGCTAAAATTAAAGGTGTGTGCCACCACTGCCTAGCCTCTGTGTTTGATCTAGTGGCTTGTTCTGACCTTTGATCCTCAGGCAAGCTTTATTTGATACACAATATATCACCACAGTATTTCAAATGTTAAGTTATACTGATTCTTTTCGTTTTAGATTACAAACCCTAATCATTTCTTGACTCATTCCAAAGTGTAGCTCTTTTAAGCTTTTTTAGTGAGCATGAAAAGATTTTCTGTGTGGCTGGAAAGATGTCTCGAGAGGTTAAGAGAATTGACCACCCATGATGGCACACACTTTAATCCAAGCACTTGGGAGTCTGTGAATTCAAAGCCAGCATAAAGAGCTCCAGGCCAGCTAGGTCTCATACAGTGAGACCATCCATCAAAAAAAAAAAAAAAAAAAAAAAAGAAAAAAAGAAAAAGAAAAAGAAAGAAAGAAACTTAAAAGAATAAAAATAATGGGAGGTGGGTTAGGGAGGAAGGCTGGGGGGCAGGAGGAGGGAGGAGAGGGGTGTCTATGGTTGGTATGTAAAAGGAATAGAAAATTTAATAAAATAAATTTTTAAAAAGGCCAAAAAAGAAAAGAATGAAAATAAAAACGAGCATTGGCTGCTCCTGCAGAAGGCTCAGTTTTGGTTCTCAGCACTCACATGGCAGCTCACCACCCATGTAACTCTAGTTCTGGGGAGTGTGGTGCCCCTTCTGGTCTCTGGGCATCAGGCATACATGGAATGCACAGACATACGTGATGATGATAAAACATCTACACACCAGTGCCGGGCGATGGCGTCTTTGATCCCAGCACTGGGAGGCAGATGCAGGTGGATCTCTGAGTTCAAGGCCAGCCTGGTCTACAGCAAATTCCAGGACAGGCTCCAAAACTACACAGAGAAACAAATAATCAATCAAAACAACAATAAAAAATACCTACACACATGAAATACAATTCAAATAAATAAAAATTTAAATTCACAAATGGGCATGATGGCGCACGCCTTTAATCCCAGCACTAGGGAGGCAAAGGCAGGCGGATCTCTGTGAGTTTGAGGACAACCCAGTCTACATAGTGAGTTCCAGGACATCCAAGGCTATTTAGAGAGGCCCTGTCTCAAAAACAAAATGAAACAAAAAAATCTTTAAATTCATAAAATTTCTGTTACTATAAACCCCTCCCTCTTTATTTCCACCAAGGGGCTATATTTATTCTTTTTTTTTTCTAAAGACTTATTATTTTATATGTATTTTGTGTACATTTTGCCTGCCTGCATGTCTTTGTGCTTGAGGAAGCCAGAAGAGGACATGGGACCCCCTAGAACTGGAGTTACAGATGGTTGTTAGAAGATGCCATGTGGATGCTAATAATCAAACCTGGTCCTCTGGAAGAGTGACCAGTGCTCTAACCACTGAGCCTTCTCTCCTGCTCCTAACTTCCTTTTCTTCTACTGTAGCTTTCTGATTTATTTTCTTCACTAGTTTGACAAATTTTTAAGACCAGCAGAGATATATTTGTGGGAATAACTATAGCCTTTCTTCTTTAAAAAAATTACACATTTTTAAATGATGCTTTTATACTTCCCTCTCCCCACCCTCTCCTCCTCCCTCCCTTCCTCCCTTCTTCTTCCTCCCTCCCTCCCTCTCTTCCTTCCTTCCTTCCTTTTTTCTAGTGTTAAAGATTGAACTCAAGGTCCTATACATGCTAGAACACACATTTTTTAAAAATTTAATCACAAGCCAGGCATGCTGGTACATGCATGCTATCCTAGCAGTCAAGAAGCTGAGGCAGGAGGATCAGAGATTCAACACCCGCCTCAGGTGCATGAGATCTGGTCTCTAAATAAGTAAATCATAAACAAAGACAGTAAAAATTCATGAAAACTTGAAAATTTATTTTATTTATTTATTATTTGTATACATGTCTGTGTGTATGAAGCCTGGGTTCAATACCTAGCAATTTCTTGTTGCTATTTTCATTACCTTTGGGTTATTAGTATCTATCCTATCTGTCTAGTGGAGATACAGCCCAGTGGTGTCATAGGAAACATCTCTTCCCATCCACATCCATTGCACATATTGGTGGCTTGAAATCAACTGTGATTGAAGGACTTCTGTGATGGGAACTGGAAAGTACTATACATTTCCTTTATTTACTTCTTGTTCCCCAAGACAGGGCTTCTCTGTGTGACAACTCTGGCTGTCCTGGAACTCACTCTGTAGTCCAAGCTGGCCTCCAACTCACAAAGATCCACCTGCCTCTGCCTCCCGAGTGCTGGGATTAAAGGTGTGCGTCACCACTGCGCAGTCTTTTATTGACTTTTTATTGACAGCTTCTCTATTTACTAATACGCCATGTTGTTGGAGGTTTTTGATCTTTTGGGGGGCCTACCAACCAGCTCCCAAATAAATCACACATGGAGGCTTATTCTTAATTATGAATGTCCAGCCTTAGCTTGGCTTATTTCTTGCCAGCTTTTCTTAACCTAAATTAACCCCATCTAGCTTTTGCCTCAGTGCTTTTCCCATTCTCTTCTCTAAATCTCACTCTTACTCCACGGCTTGCTGTGTAGTTGGGTGGCTGGCCCCGGAGTCCTCCTTCTCTGGCTACTTCCTCCTTCCTCCCAGATTTCTCCTTCTGTATATTCTCTCTGCCTGCCAGCCCTACCTATCCTTTCTCCTGCCTCAACATTGGCCATTCAGTTCTTTTTTAGACCATCAGATGTTTTAGACAGGCAAAGTAACACAGCTTCACAGAGTTAAACAAATGCAACATGAACAAAAGTAACACCCCTTAAAATAATATTCTACAACAACATCACTAAAATAAATGTTCTTTGCTCTTTTTTTGTTTGTTTGTTTGGTTTGGTTTGGTTTGGTTTGTTTGTTTGTTTGTTGAGAAAGGTCTTACTATGTGGCTCAGGCTGGCTTCTAACTCCTGCCTCAGTCTCCCTAGTACCAGAATTACAGACACATACAACTACATATGTTCTGCTTACTTGGGGATACCTTCCTCTAGTGTTTATTCTTTACATTATGCTCGTACATTATGCTGGGTGTCTGGAAACACAAAACTACTTATCACAGATAGGTGATAAGAAACATCATCACAGACTGAAACAGTGTATTTTTAAATTATTTTACTTTTTTTTTTTTTTAATGTGCATGGGTGTTTTGCCTACATGTGTGCCTGGTGCCTACAGAGGCCAAAAGAGGGCATTGAATCCCCTGGAACTGAAGTTACAGACAGTTGCGAGCCATCACGTGGGTTCTGGGAATTAACTCGGTCCTCTGTAAGAGCAGTCAGTGCTCTTACCTACTGAGCCATCTCTCCAGTCCCAAGAACTCACCTTTTAAACCTTTTAATTCATGATTACAAAAGACTGTGTTTTATCCCAAGCAGACTATGTATATGAAGCTTTACTGAACACTGCCATTGATGTTGATTCACTGGAAGCAAACTCACACTTAGATGAAGTCTGGATCAAAGAAGTTATAAAGAAGGCAGGAATGAAGCTCAAATGGAGCAAATTAAAACAGGAGAAAGTAAGGGAAAACAAAGATGCTGTAAGAAGGTAAAACGTGTCTGTGTGTTAACTAACACTTAACCATGTAGTGTTACTCGGCATCTTGGGGAAATTTACTTTGAAGTTTCTTTTGTAGTTTAAATGGTATGTGACTATAGAGTAGACATTTATTCAGAGCATCAGGAAGTATATTCAGCTTTCTATGAAACTGATTTTTCATAGTGTGGTGAGTGTATATATTAGTCTGAATTTTAAATTTTGATTCAGCTCCACCCATTAATATGAAGATGCCAGCTTTATAACAAACAGGGAATTAAGTTGTTCTGTGTAAAACGAGATGAGGGGGTAATTATGTCTAATCAGACCTGAGTGTTGTATTTTGTTGTTAATGGTAGCTTGTAGTGATAGCTGTGAACCAATTCATGATTATTTCTGACATTTAAGAAATGAAACTCCTTTGCTGTTAATTGTAGGCCCCAGGCAGACCCAGCTTTATTAACACCAAGGTTCCCGGTTGTTACTATAATGGGTCATGTTGATCATGGGAAAACGACGTTACTTGACAAACTTCGAAAAACTCAAGTGGCAGCAATGGAGGTTGGAGGCATCACTCAGCATATCGGTGCCTTTCTTGGTATGAACACAAACAACATTACAGTGTGCTTGGGCCCACTTGTTTTCTTTAATCAAATGTCATGCTGTGAAGTATACAGATTCAAAGTAAAGAGGCTGCTTAAAGTCCCTGGAATGATCAAGTATAGAGCAAGCAGTTAACAGTTATCTCAGACTTGCTCTAAAAACAAAGCTATTTTGCTGTTTTGGTTTTAATGAGCCTAACCTCTTTAATTACGTGTATATAATATCAGATGTAGGCTGAATAGTATTTTTGCTTGTTTGTTTGTTTGTTGGTTGGTTGGTTTTTGGAGACAGGGTTTCTCTGTGTAGCTTTGGAGCCTGTCCTGGATCTCGCTCTGTAGCCCAGGCTGGCCTCGAACTCACAGAGATCCACCTGCCTCTGCCTCCTGAGTGCTGGGATTAAAGGTGTGTGCCACCACTGCCCAGCTGGGTAGTGTTCTTAATAACAATTAAATAGTAGCTACCATTTACTGAGCACTTACCTTAGCATTTACTGTGCTGAGCATTTCATATGCTTTGTCTTTTTTATTTTCACAACATCATAAGGTCGGTGTTAATATTCCTCTAATGATCTGTAAGCCTCTAAGGGGCTCAGTAACGTGTCCACAGCACGTAGCTGGTAAATAGAAAAGCTAGATTTAAACCTGTTATTATTGAGCTCAAACTTGAAGCTATCTACTGTCAACTAAATTGCCTTTTTGTGGTTCAAGATAGTTGTATAGCTGTGGTTTGCTGATGTAGAAGTGATCACCATACAGCTATTGGTGGGTTCTCTCGCCAGAATGGTAATCAGGCAATGTATTTATTAAAGCAGCTGTGTTCTAGAAGTGCAAAGAATTTTAGCTTGAAATTATAACATGAAGAGAAGGACCTTGTGGCCTCACTGTATTTTATGTTTTCTTTATGAAACTTTAGTCTGTATTCTTCTGGTTAAAATTAGTGGAAGGAATCAAATTAAAGAATTAGTGAGCTGGGTATAGTAGCACACACCTTCCATACCAGTATTTGGTAGGCAGATTTTTATGAGTTCCAGTCCAGCCAAGGCAGCATGCAAGGATCCTATCTCCAAGATACATACACATACACATACATATTATGTCTGATGATGTCATATATTCCTTCAGTTAAAAAGTAAATTGAGTAATTGGCATCCTTGCATTTCTGTTTTCACAGTCTCTCTGCCCTCTGGAGAAAAGATAACCTTTCTTGATACTCCTGGACATGCTGCCTTTTCAGCAATGAGAGCCAGAGGAGCTCGGGTCACTGACATTGTCGTGTTGGTCGTAGCTGCAGATGATGGGGTGATGAAGCAGACTGTGGAGTCTATCCAGCATGCCCAAGAGGCACAAGGTATGGGAAGTGGGAAGCTGCCCTTTTGTTTCCTTTTGCTGGCCTGGTGCAAAGATTACAGCTGGGCATGTGGCGCACGCCTTTAATCCTAGTACTGGGAAACAGAGGCAGGCAGGTCTCTGAGTTCAAGGATATCTTGATACACAGAGGGACTTCCAAGACAGCCAGGGCTACACAGAGAAACCCTGTCTTAAAATGAAACAAAACAAAGGTGTAATTATGGGGCAAAGGGGGTGTCTCATCGGTTAAGAACACTGGCTGTTCTTCCAGAGGACCTGGATTTGGATTTTGGCACCCACATGGCAGCTCACAACCGTCTGTAACTCCAGTGCCAGGAAGTTCATTGCCTTCTGGCCTCTTAGGATACAAGGCTCACATGGAGTACACATATCTAACATGTAGACAAACACTCATACACATAAAATAAAAATAGATTACCCTTTTTTAAAATCTTTTTATTTGCTCTATGAGAGTTTTTTATGTTTTGATCGTATTCATCCTTCCTCCCCTAACTCTTCCCAGATCCATCCCTCTTCACCATTCACCCCACTTTTGTGTCCTCTAAAAAAACAAAACATTCAAGACCAATTTGTACTGCTCAAATATTCTTTGTAGTGTAGTCTGAAGTGTGGTCAGTTTACCAGAGGCTGCACTCCCAGGAGAAAACCGGCTCCTCCTTCCCAGCAGCTCACAGTTGCCAACAGCTCCATGACTACGAGTGGGATTGTGTGCCTGATTCTTCTCTCTTTGCTGAGATTTGGTCTAGCCTGGGCTTGCACAGGTTTTGTGCATACTGTCCTCACCACTATGAGTTTATAGTGCAGCTGCCCGGCTGCGTCCAGAAGACAGTGTTTCCTTGTGGTCACCCACCGCCTTTGGCTCTTACACTCTCTCCACCCCCACCCCCACAGTAATGCCTGAGCCTTGAAGGAGGTGGATGTGGAATATATGTGTTCCCTTTAGGGCTGAGAATTCTGCAGTCTCCTAGTCTCTGCACTTGGCCAATTGTGGGTCTCTGTGTTGATCTCCATCTCCTGAAAATAGAAGCTTCTCAGGTGAGAGCTGAGGAATGTGTTGATCCATGGATATAAGTCATTAGGAGTCAATTTAATACACTGTCCATATATTAGCATAATAGTAGTAGGTTCTCCCTTAGCTATAGGTTCTTGGCCCAGGAATGGTGCCAGATATAGGTTTTAATCCTGTAGAGTGGGATTTAAATCTAATTTAAAAAAAAAAAAAAAGGAGAGATGGCTCAGAGGTTAAAAGCACTGGCTGTTCTTCCAGAGGTCCTGAGTTCAATTCCCAGCAACCACATGGTGGCTCACAACCATCTGTAATGAGATCTGGTGCCCTCTTCTGGCCTGCAGGGACACATGCAGGCAGAACACTGTCTACATAATAAATAAGTAAATCTTAAAAAAAAAAAAATGTTGGTTATTCCCATGTTGTTCATGACACATTGGTACTAGTGACCATGTCTTAACCAGGCCAGTCATTGTAGTTCAAAGGGCTTAGCTGTCTATGATTGATTGATGAATACATCAGTATGAGCTAAGTTTCAGGTCTGTACCAGCTTGGTTTTGCCATGTGGAATCTTCAACAATGGAATACTGGAGGCAGGGGGCCCAGAAGCTGACGGGCATTCTCAGCTGTACAGTGTGTTTCTAGCCAGCCTGGACTAACATGTCTCAAAAAAGCATAGAGCAGCGGTTCTCAACCTTCCTGATGCTGCGACTCTTTAATACAGTTCCTCATGTGGTGGTGATCCCCAACCATAACATTATTTTCTTCGCTACTTCATAACTGTAATTTTGCTACTGTTATGGATTGGAATGTAAATATCCACGTTTTCCAATGGTCTTTGGTGACCCCTGTGAAAGGGTCATTTGACCCCCAAAGGGGTCACGACCCACAGGATGAGAACTGCTGGCATAGAAGCTGGGAGTGGTGGCACATGCCTTTAATCCCAGCACTCAGGAGGCAGAGGCAGGAGGATCTCTGTGAGTTCAAGACCAGCTTAGTTCACATAGCAAGTTCAGGCCAGCCAGGGCTACATAGTGAGACCCTGTCTCTTTTTCTTCCCCAAGGCAGGGTTTCTCTGTGTAGCCCAGGCTGTCCTGGAACTCATTCTGTAGCCCAGGCTGGCCTCGAACTCACAGAGATCCACCTGCCTCTGCCTCCCGAGTGCTGGGATTAAAGGAGTGCGCCACCACACCTGACCTGAGCCAGTGTTCCAAACCACTGAATCTTCTCTCTAGTCTTTCTTTTTCGTTATGTATAGACAACATAGTTGGGTAATGTGAATCTAAAGTGGGTCTTTTAGGCCTTGGTAAAATATGTGCATCCATTGAGTGAAGAGAAAGCCGGAGTAGGTTGGCAGTTCTCCCGATGAATATCTAGAATTAAAGGAGTTTTCGTTCCCTGGCATTTTCTTTTCCAGTTCCTATTGTCCTTGCAATAAATAAATGTGACAAAACAGATGCTGATCCTGAAAAAGTGAAGAAAGAGCTTCTGGCTTATGATGTGGTATGTGAAGATTATGGTGGCGATGTTCAAGCAGTGCATGTCTCTGCACTTACGGTAAGTGCAGGCATCTCAGGTAGAGGCGCTCAGATGTGAACACTGGACTTCTTATACAGCAGTGCTTATCCAAAGAGCAGCACTGTTTTGGTTTTTTGTTTTGTTTTGTTTTGTTTTGTTTGAGATAAGGTCTCTCTTCTGGCTGACCTGGAACTCACTAAGTAGACCAGGGTGGCCTGGAACTCACAGAGATCCCCCTGCCTCTGCCTCCTAAGTGCTGGGATTAAAGGTGTGTGCCACCTCGACTGGCCACTTTTTAATTCTTTTGAGACAGCCTCAATCTACCTATGTAGCCCAAGTGATAGGATTACAGGAGTGTCCCACCACGTTTGGTTTTTCCAGTGTTGGGCATCCAAACTTCATGCATGCTAGGTAAGCACTCTACCAACTCAGCTACATCCCTAGCCCCTTAAAAACATTTTGAGATGCCGGGTGGTGATGGCGCATGCCCTTAATCCCAGCACTCAGTCTCTGTGAGTTTGAGGCCAGCCTGGTCTACAGAGCGAGTTCCAGGACAGGCTCCAAAACTGCACAGAGAAACCCTGTCTCAGGAAAAAAAAAAAAAAAGTTTTGCGTGCTGGGGGATGGGGCCATTGCTAAAGTGCCTACCAAAGGAGCATGAGAACCTGAGTGAGTTCAGACCCAGCCCTCGTGATAGCTGTATAAAGTGGTACATGTCTGTAAGTGCAGCACCAGGAGACAGCTGCATCCCTGGAGCATTATGGCCAACCAACCTAGCCAGTCAGTGGGCTCTGGGCTCTATAAGAGACCCTACCTAAAAAGTAGAGGGGATGGAAAGACAGTGTAGCTATTAAGAGCACTTGTTACTCTTGTAGAGAACCTGGGTTCATTTCCCAGCACCCACATGGTGTCTCACAACCTACTGTAACTCCAATTCCAGAGGATGCTTTGGCCTCCTTTGGCCTCCGGGTACCAGGCAGACACATGGTACACACACATACATACATACATACATACATACATACATACATACATACATACTCTGGGCACCAGGCACACACATACACATACATACATGCATGCATGCAGGCAGGCAAAACAGTCATATAAAGAAAATAAAATAAATCTAAAAATAAAATAAGGTAGAGAGTGATAGAAGAAGGTACCTGACATGGGTGTCTGGCCTGCCTCTCTCTCTCTCTCTCTCTCTCTCTCTCTCACCTCATTGTCTTGATTTGGCAGGTTAGGAGCTGGGCTCAGAGAGGTCAGTTATACCAATTCACAGTAATAGAGCCAGTTAGTGGGAAAATGATTCTAAATCTAATGCTTATTAAATTATAAGATATTTAAAAGGACTAAATGACAAGTAGTGTGGGGATAGGGTAGCAGTAGGATGAGAGTGTTCTTTGTTCTGTTATGCTTTTTTGAGATATCTCTGTTTGGCCCACATGGCCTTAAATCTACTTTATAGCCTGGACTGGGTTTGGTTCGGAATTTTTCTGCCTCAGCCTCCCGAGTACTGGGATCGTTGGTGGCGCCACTGTTTTAAGCAGAACAGATGGCCAGTTGATAACAAAAAGTACTTATGTTTCATGCCTTGTCTAAGTAGAATACATTTTTGGGTATTTAAGAAGGATTTAAACAGATAAAAATTACTAATATTATTAATTATCTTGTTTTTTAATCGTGTGAACTTGACAGTATCTGGAATTGCCGAAGAGATAAGACTCTGGGATTATCTGTGGGGGATTGTCTTTTTTCTCTTCTTTCTTTCTTTCTTTTTTTTTTTGAGTAAATTTATTGTTGAGCTGGGCAGAGTGGCATACACCTTTAACTCCAGGCAGAGACAGGTGGGTCTGTTAGTATGAAGCCAGCCTGGTCTACACAGTGAGTCCCAGGCTAACCAGGGCTCCTCCCATATCCCCCACCACTTTTCCCTACCACCTTCAAGACCTGTTTTAAACTTAATGAGTCCACTTAGTACTGCCAGCATGTGATGGGTGTAGAGCCATCACTGGAGCATGGGCAGCTCATCCGAGGAGAACCGATACCCTCTCTCCCCCAGCAGCCATCAATTGCCAGGAGCTTGTGATAGATTATCTAGATTCAGTTAACTGCTGTGAGGACACAAGACGAGCACCACACCCCTCATCAGCTGCTGTCATGACTTTCCCACATTCACACGAGCCAGAATCAGCCTAACTTGAGTTGCTTGTTAGGTATTTTTCCCATAGCAAGAAGCAAAGTACTGTCCAGGCTGGTTTTGTTGTTGCTGATTGGATTCTTCTGTGCATCGATGTTGTGCTTTTTACAAATGCTATTTATATTGAACTCCATTTTATTTTAAATTACCAATTATTTTCTTGCTAGATGAAAAATCATAGCTATATTTACTGTCTAGTTACAACTTAGAGCTTATAACTCACCTCTAGGTCAGCATCTTCTGGTTTTCTTCAGGCTGCTACCGAGTAATGATTTCCTTTGCCCATTCTTTTCATATTTCACTATTTCCTCATTATGACACACCATCACCCCCTGCTCATTCATTGAAGGGATAGTTTTTGATGCTGTTATTTTCCTTAATTAGTATTTACTTCATCTTTATTTTTCCAAACTTTGGTTCCTCTAAGATACTTAGGAATTATGCTTCTTTTAATAGTAAAACTGTCTCTCTCTCCTTTTTTGTTTAAAAATACGATCAATTTTATTGTGCTCTGAAAGTAAGATGCCAATTTCCCTGTAGTAAGGTTAAAATATTTAAAGAGTTGGCCAGGCATGGTAGAGCATATCTATAATCCTAGCTACCCAGGAGGCTGAGGCAGGAGGATAGCAAGTTTGAGGCCAATCTGAGCAATTTTGAAAGACTGTCTCAAAAATGAAATAAAAAGGGGCAGTGGATATAGTTCATAGTAAACCCTGTAATGACGTGGTTCTGGGTTCAGTTCCTAGCACCAGAAAGAGGGCACAGGTTTGAAGATGGGACACCTTGCCAGGCGGTGGTGGCGTACGCCTTTAATCCCAGCACTCGGGAGGCAGAGGCAGGAGGATCTCTGTGAGTTTGAGGCCAGCCTGGGCTACAGAGTGAGTTCCAGGAAAGGCGCAAAGCTACACAGAGAAAAAACCCTGTCTTGGGGGAAAAAAAAAAAAAAAAAAACCTATTTGTTCCTTTAAATGTTTGTCCTCGAGTCATGTTCTCTTGTTGATAGCTCTCTACCTCTTCTCCTTATTATAAAATTGGTTATTTCATGATTTTAATTCTTAAAAAAGAGAACTGTAGCTGTCAAGATTATTCATCCTTCTTACCCTGACATTTACTGGTATTATTTGCTGATGTGTATTAACCTTGTTGTTAAAGGGAGATAATCTAATGGCTTTGGCAGAAGCAACAATTGCTCTCGCAGAAATGTTGGAACTGAAAGCAGATCCCACGGGTCCAGTGGAAGGAACAGTAATAGAATCTTTCACCGACAAAGGAAGAGGGTAGGATTGTACTAAAATGACTAATAATTCTGTTTGGTGGTTTTTGGGACTTGGTTATGTGACAGTATATATACTGCCTAGTTTTAGTTTCTGGGCCATATTTTCAAAGAATGTGTCTTCAGTGTATTTTATTGCACTAGTATATGGAACACAAGATTAAGTTGTTAGCTGGGCGGTGGTGGCGCACGCCTTTTATCCCAGCACTCGGGAGGCAGAGCCAGGTGGATCTCTGTGAGTTCGAGGCTAGCCTGGTCTACAAAGGCAGTTCCAGGAAAAGCACAAAGCTACACAGAGAAACCCTGTCTCGAAAAACCAAAAAAAAAAAAAAAGATTAAGTTGTTGTTAGTAGACCATAGCAACTGTATATATCCATACCTTGTCATACTTAGTGACTGAATAGTTAAATTGGTTCCCCACCCCCCACTGGCTAAGATATTTGCATTTACAGGTAGACTAACAATGAATTGGAATGAAATATCAGTTGTTCCATTTTAATTTTGAATTCTTTGACTTGACCCAGGAACCTAGTATGTAAGAAGGTCTTAGTAATAGCATGCTCTTCTTGAATGTTCTGCCTATAAGCACAAAAGATTTTTCTCATTGCTTTGTACACTATGAGCAATCTCATAACCTGTGTGTAGCAGAATGGGGTAGAAAGTGGTATGGGATTGAGTCAGAACAGTCTGCCCATGGTTCCTTCCCCTGCTTAGATACTCTGTTTGTGCAGTCACACAGGACTCGTGATTCATGATTGCTTAGTTCAGTTAGCAGGAGACAGGTTCCCTCATGTGTTCACTGAGTCTCCTTTAACAAGGTGCACATTCATCTGTTGAAAGATTTGGGACTGCTTCTACTTCTTTTTCTTCTACTCCTTGGCTGTTGTGAAGAATACTTTGTTTTATTTTTGGTTTTTGTCATGAGAAGGACAAGCCTGAGGCCTGGCACAGTACGGTTGCATACTTCTGTAATCCCAGCATTTTGAAGATTGAAGCTGGAAGTGATTGAGAGACTGTCTGAAGAGACCACACTGAGGGCCTAGAGAAACAATGACTGCAGTTAAGAGAGCTTGACACTTTGCAGAGGACCCGGGTTCAGTTCCTGCACCTTCATGGTGCCTCATAGCAGTAACTCCAATTCCAGGGATCTGATGCCTTCTTCCGAGAGCACCAGACAAGCAAGTGGAACACTCAGACACATAAATAAATCCTACACAACCACACTGAAAAACAAAAGTCTAGGATTTTGTACGTTATGCAAGTATACCCTGATAAAGCCTTGGCCAAGTAAATGTCTTTATAGTATCCAAAATTGTTTGAGAAATTGAGAAGGGAATTAATCCTGTATATTCATAGGGGTGTGTGTGTGGGTGTGTGGATGTGTGTGTGGGTGTGTGCGCGTGCGCACACGCTTCATAAAGCTATTTTTGCTCTACTTAAGAAAGTACAATTACGGGCTGGAGAGATGACTCAGTGGTTGAGACACTGGCTGCTTTTCTAGCAGACCCAGGTTCAATTCCCAGCAAACATATGGCAGCTCACAACTGTCTATAATTCCAGTTCTAGGGGACCCAGCATCCATGGCAAAACACCAGTGCACATAAAAGGAAAAAAGGAAAAAAAGTATAATTACTTCCTGATTATAGCATTAAGAATATTTACTTTTTATATTCATTTTAGTCCTGTTACAACAGCTATAATTCAAAGAGGAACTCTGAGAAAAGGCTCAATTCTAGTTGCTGGAAAGAGTTGGGCAAAAGTTCGACTCATGTTTGATGAAAATGGAAAACCACTTAATGAGGCCTATCCCAGCATGCCAGTGGGAATCATAGGCTGGAGAGACCTCCCTTCTGCAGGAGATGAAATTCTTGAAGTAGAATCTGAGGTATGCAAGCCTAGTTCTCAAATGTTAGATATTAATGATGGCTTTACATGCCAGTCTATACTGTTTAATATTAAATAAGAATGCTAATGTTAAGAGTTATAGTTTGTAAGTCGGCTGTGAAGAGATCAGGGTACCATTTTGGAATTTAACTATAGTATTGTATTTTTTAGATAGTTTTAATTATATACAAAATTCCTAAAGTTTTATTTTTTGGAACTTACAAAATTAGTGTTTTCTTACATGAATCGAGTTGAGTTCATAATGGGGAAAACACAAGCTTTTAACCTAGCACAAGCTTTTTAAACTAGTGTCTATTTCAGTAAATCATGACCGTTTTCCCTGTAAAGCCAAGGGCCCGAGAAGTTGTTGACTGGAGGAAGATTGAGCAAAAAGAGGAAAAAGGCAAAGATGACCTGAAAATAATGGAAGAAAAGCGAAAGGAGCACCAAGAAGCGCATCGGCAAGCCCGTGCGAAATATGGCAGTCTGAACTGGAAGAAGAGGTCATATATGAAGTTCCTTGAAAGAAAAGGACAGAGACCGGTAAAGCCCAAAGAAAAGGCAGAAAAGGACTCAAATGTGCTTCCTGTGATTATTAAAGGTAACTTTTTTGAAGGTTTTACTTTCAACTCACCATTTAAATCTACTTAATGTTTATTCTCATAACTTGAAACCACCCTCCTTTATTTATTTATGGGTGCGGGAGGCAGGAAGGAACAGCAGTCTTGCTTTATAGTCCAAACTAACCTGGACTTGCCCTAGAGGCCAGGCTGACCTTTCCTCCTGCCCAGCTTTACAGATGTTCACTGCCCCATTAAATCCTTAAATTGAAGTAGAAACTATTTCAGTGGTTTGATGTTCAAAAATTTTTTTCTGAGCAAGCATAGCTTATATTGATTTCATTGTAAATGTGTGTTTTTTTGTATTTTATCAGTAATTCTTATAATGCTAAACTTAAATGAAAGTTGTTTTAGTGATAAAGCCATTCCTGTCTTGGCTTTAAAACAGATTCTCATTTTACATACCTGACTCTTACAACCAACACATTTTAAACTCTTGCTCTATCTGTAGGTGACGTTGATGGGTCTGTGGAGGCCATCTTGAACCTTCTGGATACCTATGATGCTTCCCACGAATGTGAACTAGAATTAGTACATTTTGGATTGGGTGACATTAGTGAAAATGATGTGAACTTTGCTGAGACATTTGATGGTAAAGATTCTGTTGGCTGTATATTAATCTGCGTGAACCCATCATATTGTGAACCTTTTTACTAATTCTTGTGTTTGGCTGATCATTGGCCAGCATACTCCTTCTCCTAGTGCATGACTAATCACAGATAATCCATCTGTCATGGCCACTGCAATCTTGGGAACTATTGCAAGACCAACTACTCTTCCTTGAAATTTTTATTCCCTTGTCCCCAGTTCCACATTCACTCCAGGTACCTTTCACTGCCAAAGCTTTGAGTATTCTTTATCTGGGAGCATCTATTCAGTACTTGACTTCATCTTGTGACCTTGTAGTGGCAAGGAAAGCTGACCCCCTCCTGCTTCAGGCACCAGGCATGCTTATACATTATACATGCAAGCAAAACACTCAAACTTCCTTCTACAATTTATAGAATCCAATAATAATAAAATAACTGAAATGTTACTAGTTTTCATGAGAACAGTCACAGAACTTCTCAATAGCTATGTAATTTACAAAGAAGGAAATAAACAATTTAGATTTGACTTCCTGCCTCAAAGACAAATAAATGATTTATTGTAATGCTTGTGCTAGTGTGCTCATCTTGTCTCTGCTTGCTAGGTGTTATTTATGGCTTTAATGTGGATGCAGGCAAAGCTATCCAGCAATCAGCTGCACAGAAGGGAGTTAAGATTAAACTTCACAAAATCATCTACCATCTTATTGAAGATTTGCAGGAGGAACTAAGCAGCAGATTGCCCCCCAGGCTGGAGGAATACCCAATAGGTAAGTGCTGACTGCAACTTTCCAACATTTATGTCAGGCGCTGTAAATAGGACCTCAAGCAAAGCTTAGGGAAATAGATTTTCTGTTCCAATACAAGGCTACCATGAGGTGAGAATTCATGGTGGCCTGTATGTCCCATACAACAGAGTTAATCTAAGCCTAGAGGATACAAAACCAAATACAGTGACTAAGAACTTGCTTCAAGTCTACACTTGAACAGTGATGGTAATACAGTGTCATAGAGGAGCCTTTGATTTTGTCCTGAAACTGGCAGATAAATACACATTGAAAGCATATTAAATACTTAGTATTTTCAAGTATTCTAGCATATTTTTGGCCAGATTAAAGGTAAAATTTATTTAAAATTGTGAAGTATTAAATATTAACCCTAATGGTAGAATCCAATATATGATCCGATTTTGTCTGGTTTTGGGACAGGGTCTGTGTAACCTAGGCTGTCCCTAGCTGTGTACCCAAGTGTGGCCTTGGACTTCTGATCCTCATCTCCAAGTCCTGGGGTCAATCAAGTCATGTGCCCTGGCACCCACGTGTAGTTTTTAAGTAGATTTTTCACCTAGATCAGGCTCATAAATTACATGTAGTTATCTCTTATAATCCTATTTAATCTGGAATAATTCTTTCATCTATCCTTTGACCTTCACATCAGCAACTTCCCTTACTACGTTTATTCCCTTATAAGACCTGGTTTTGTAGTTTTGGTCTAAATAGATTTGCTTTAGGCTAAATATGATCACAGTATTCAAAAATATTGTTTTTGTACCAAGAGCAATTTGGAAAAGGCAATTGAGGGTTTCCAGGATTAAGTGGACACACCAAATATTACTGACACCATCAATCAGGAAACACATTGAAAATTGGTCATTTGTTGTTAGAATTTGAACTACAAATGAGTGTTCAGTATATGAAAAACAAAAACAAAAAACTGAAGTGATTTAAAGATAACAACAGTGTACTTTAGTTCTAACATAGCTAGAACTGGACAGTGACTTGTCAGAGGCAGGCAGAACTCTGTGAGCTTGGGGCCAGCCTGGTCTATAGATCGAGTTCCAGGACAGGCAGGGATACACAGTGAAACCCTGTCTCAAATAAAAAAAAAAAAGAAGAAGATATGTATTGAAGGAAAGCCAAACAGGTTTGTTTTTCTCTTCGAGACAGGGTTTCTCTATGTAACCCTGGCCATCCTGGAACTCTTTGTAGACCAGACTTGGCCTTGAACTCGAGAAATTCGCTGTGCCTGCCTCCCTGATTAAAGGTGTGCACATCACCATCCAGCAACAGATTTTCATGTAGCAAAGAAATACTCAAGGATTTTTATGTGTATGGGTGTTTTACCTGCATGTCAGTCTATGCATGCCTGGCCAGTGCCTGTGGAGGCCAGAATTGGATGCTGGAGCCCTTGGGATTAGTTACAGATGCTCATGAGCCACCATGTGGGTGATGGGCATTAAACCAGGTCAGTTAACTGCTATGCCATGTCTGTAGCCCCTGGGATTTTTCACCTGTCATTCTAATTATTGGTCATGGAAATAAAGTTGGAGGTGTCAAAGAAATACTATTTCCCAAACTAATTGCATTTTTTATTATCATTATTATTATATATGGTTTTTTTTTTTGTTTTTTTTTTTTGGTTTTTCGAGACAGGATTTCTCTGGGTAGTTTTGTTAGCTGTCTTGGATCTCGCTCTGTAGACCAGGCTGGCCTTGAACCCACAGAGATCCGCCTGGCTCTGCCTCCTCAGTGCTGGGATTAAAGGCATGCACTACCCACCAGCTGGCTCATTTTTGTTTTAAAGACAGGGTATCAATATGTAGTGTTGGCTGGCCTGGAACTTACACTGTGTATGTAGACCATGCCTGCAGCCATTACACTTTCTTCCTTTTTCTTCCTAAAGGTGAGGCTTGCATACTAGCTACCTTCTCTGTAACAGAAGGAAAGAGAAAAGTTCCTGTGGCTGGCTGCAGAGTCCAAAAGGGACAGTTAGAAAAACAGAAGAAGTTTAAATTAATCCGAAATGGACAAGTTATTTGGAAGGGTAAGCAGTATTAAAATCTATTTCTAAATCAGTCACTGAATCCTGACTGTACAGCATCCAAAACCTATGCATTTTTCACTTGCCTAGCTTTAGCTTGTGCCATTTCTAACACATAGGCTCCTTCCCAATTAGTCTTGGTTTTGTTAAAAAATCACCTAACTTCTTTCTGTTCTCTACACTCAGTTCAACCCCTGTATTGTCCTTTTGTCCCAAGGTCCCACACAATGCACACTCCGAGTAGTCTTCAGATTTGCCTGCCATCTTTAGTGGATTTTTTTTTTTTTTTAAATACAACCTCAAGTGCCATTTTAGACCACTTTTTTTTTCAACATTTTTTTTTGTTTGAAAAAATTTTTTTAAGATTTATTATGTATACAGTGTTCTGCCTGCATGTATGTCTGCAGGCCAGAAGAGGGCACCAGATCTCATTACAGATGGTTGTGAGCCACCATGTGGTTGCTAGGACCTCTGGAGGAACAGTCAGTGCTCTTAACCCCTGAGCCACAAAAAAGTACTGAAGAGATCCGCCTGGCTCTGCTTCCGTAGTGCTGGGATTAAAGGCGTGCGCCACCACCCCCACCCAGCTTAGACCACTTTTAAAATGGGAGATTTCAGATCTATCAGTTTAACCTTTTAATATTTTTTGGACTTCCCTGGTATTTACTCTTACCTAACGTGTATGTTGGGTAGTGGGGCACAGGCAAACAGTTCAGCAGGTAAAGGCACTTGCCACATAAGCCTGACATCTTGAGTTTAATATCCAGAACCCACATGAAGGTAGAGAAGCAAGTTACACCAAACTATTTACCATTTAGTAGATATTTGTTGAATATACTAACTGGCTTTTTTTTTTTTTCTTTTAAGGCTCATTAACCTCATTGAAACACCATAAAGATGACGTTTCAGTCATCAAAACTGGAATGGACTGTGGTCTTAGTTTAGATGAAGAAAAAGTAGAATTTCAAGTAGGAGATGAAGTTGTTTGTTATGAGGAAAATGAAGTTCCAGCTAAGATTTCTTGGGACCCAGGATTTTAAAAGTACAATAAAAATGATATATTTTCCTTTAAAGACAGTGTCTTGATACTTAACACAGGCTGGTAGCAACCTATCTCAGCCTCCCAAGTGCTGTAATTTTAAGCATGCACTACCATGCCTAGCTTCTTTCTTATACAGCAAGTATCTTTGCCTTATTGGAGATAAAAATTCATCATAGAACCAGGCAAGGTATCACATGCCTTTAACCCCAGCACTCAAGAGGCAGAGGCAAGCAGACCTCTTGAATTCAAGGCCAGCCAGGGCTACAAAGAGACCCAATCTCAAAACAAACAAACAAACAAAAAAACCAAAAATAAGATCACCAATGAACACCACCCAAAATAAAACAGTATCTCCTAAGTTCATGCATACACCAATAGAAAGTATACTTCCTTACATTCTGGATAGCAACCATCTTGTGACTCAGGATGCTTTGAATTAGCACCCTGCTTTTTTTTTTAGGATTTATTTATGTACACGAGTGTTCTTGCACATATGCATGCATGACAGATGCGGGCATTGGATCCCACTACAGATGGTTGTGAGCCACCATGTGGTTGCTGGGAATTGGCACTCAGGACCTCTGGAAGAGCAGCCTCTTTACCTCTGAACCATCCCTCCAGCCCAAGAGGTGAATTCATCTTTTGTGTGTTACATACTGTCAAATCTTAAAGTGAAGTCAAAGGGATGGAAGTGGCTTCGCTAGTTCCATAAACAGACACTAACTAATTATCCTCTAAGGCACAGGACATCCCCCAACCCCTTACAGAATTGTGACCTAAGTGCCTACAGTGCCAGTCAGGAAAACTAGCATAAACTGACTTAGATGGCTGACATTACAGTGTAACTTCCCTTGCCAATGCAAGCCAAGCCTTTGCCATGCAACTGGCACCTCTCAGGCAGAAACCAAAGGGACTAGTCACACAAGCCAAGAAACATTCTTTAAATATACAATAAAACTCAACAGCAAACATCAGTTCATGTCTTTTATTTATCCATACACCACTACTTGTCTTCTGGTTTGTTGAAACAGTACGTCAGACAACACTTGCCACAGTAATGTCTGTCGAAGTGGCTGGCCATGAAAACCCCAGCGCCACACTCATCAGAAGGACACTCTCGACGAAGACGGCTAATTTTGCCATTTTCATCCACCTGAAAAACAAAAACAAAGACAATTTCACAAAACACATCCTAAAGTCTGATTTAAGTGACTCAAGCCATTTACCTCTGGACCTCACAGTACTAATAATTTCTAGTGCTTTTTAGGGTTTGGAGTGATGGCTCAGTGGTTAAGAGTTCTTGCTGAGTACCTACATTCAATCCCCTCCCAGCTCCCATATCTGGCAGCTCAACTGCCTGTAACTCCAGCTCCAAGGGATCTGACATCCCTATGTTCTTTACTCATATGCAAACATATACATGTATACATAAAAACATTTTACAAAATTCTAGTGCTTTAAGTCAGCATTTCTGCAAGTCAACTGCTCAGAACTTGTTCCAAATATACCACTGGTTTTGTTGACACCACACTTAAGCAGCTCACCTTATAGTACTTTAGTACAGCCAACTTAACCTTCTTCCTCTTATGCTTATTCTTCTTGGGAGTGGTGTAAGACTTCTTCTTCCTTTTCTTAGCACCACCACGAAGTCTCAACACAAGATGAAGGGTGGACTCCTGTTAGTGGAAGGATGAGAGAGGCATCAACAACTCTGTCAAAAAGCTAGGTGTGGTTGTGCCTGCAGCAGTAACCACCCTGCCCGCCCACCGCAAAGCACTTGGGAGGTGGGGAAATCTCAGGAATCCAGTTTAAGCGCCCCGAGACTACGGATAAATCATCACACATTTTAAAATTTAAAATCAGTAAACAGCTGCAGTGCTTCTCAAATGTTAGTGGATTCACAGTGCAATCTAACACTATGGTTCCTATTTCTGGGGAGTCTTCCCTCAAACAAACCTTTTGAATATTGTAGTCAGACAAAGTACGACCATCTTCCAGCTGCTTACCAGCGAAGATCAGCCTCTGCTGATCAGGAGGAATTCCTAATTGCAAGAAAAAAAAAATACTGGGTTTAATCGAACTAGGTGCATGCCAAGCTATAGAAAACCCTCCATCAAACAACTGCTGGCACTGGTCATTAATTTACTGGATACTAAGCATTTTAATGTTTGGATATGCTTGAACATTGAATACATGTTTATAGTCTTCGTAATCCAGTAAACAGGTTAAAAAATTAACTTCTTGAAATCCACACGTGGAAAAAAGAACAGTCTTGCAGATTTTCCAAGCACTTGTTTGTTAATCTTTTCTACCCCACTGACAGCAAATATACCTAGGTCATACAAGCCAGTTTTTCTAGCGACCGAACATTACTTGCCTTCCTTATCCTGGATCTTCGCCTTTACATTTTCTATCGTGTCCGAGGGTTCAACCTACAAGTTTTGATGTACAGTGAACACACAGTTACACGGTAGGAAAGGCTAGGACTCCCGTCTCGTGAAATGTTAGCTTTACACGAACGAGCGGGGAGAGGGTGAGCCGACACGACCACCTCCCGGCAGCTGTGCAAGCCAAGCCCGTTCCCGGCCGGGGCGAGCGGCGGCCGCTGGGCCACGCGCTCGGGCCCGGCCGGCGAGCGGCACTTCCTGGCGCAAACCCTCCACGCGGCCGCTCGGAACGGGGCGGGCGCGAACCTTCGGCCCCGAACCCACCCCTCCGCGGCTCAGAGCCCCCGCTTCGGGCGGCGCCGAGGGCCTCGGCGGGCCGGGGCTCCCCCGCGCCCCGCGCCTACCTCGAGCGTGATGGTTTTCCCCGTGAGGGTCTTCACGAAGATCTGCATCTCGGCGGCGGTCCCACCTGCATTCGAAAGGAGACGGGTTAGAGCGGGCGGCGGCGGCGGCGGCTGCGCACGCGGCCTCGGCCAGAGCCCGGCCACGGAGCGGACACTCACCACGGATGGCGGATCGGAAAGGAAGAGCCGCGCGGGCCGACGGGGCTTCCCGGCCGAGGGGCCCGCCCCTTAGGCGTCCACGCACGTGCCTGCGCGCCGCAACCGAACCGCGGCTGGCTAACGCAGTGCCAGACTGGCGCGGGCGCTCCACTGCTCGACGCTCTTTTTCTCATTTTGGTCCTCCGCATGTCCTCGAAACGATGTGCTCAGCTTAAAAATGTTTCAAAAGACATTCCTATACAGTCGATGCGACTAAGGGGGCTTTCCTTTAAAGGGGGCGTGTTAGCAGGAGAAAAGAGAGGTACCAAGTCTATCTGGGAGCTGTAGTTTTTCGCGCCTCTCTTCTTGCTAAAACTACTTGTCCCAGGATGCAGTTCTACACTTCCGGGCTATCTGGTTACAGTCTCTAAGCTCCGGACTCAGGATTAGAGATTCAGGTGAGGACCTGGCGATGGTGCCGAGTGTTTGGCGCGAGGGTAGGGCCGCGCCGGAAATGCCTAGAAGGGGAGGGTGAAGGCCGTAAGGCTTTTGAGCCGAAGGTATTGATCGCGCCGTAATGAGGAGCCGGCGGGGGTCAGCTGTGCGGGCCCCCCAACCCCAGGACGGCGGGATCACAGACCGAAGTGCGGGATCCGGCCTCTTCCTTGCAGCCCCCCTAGGCCCTCAGCTACCTTTTCTCCAGTCTGAGGAAGCTTCTGTCCTCACGCGCTGTCCTGGTGTGAAACGGTTAAATATTTCGGAATTTGCATCTTTGCACGTTTTAAAAGCCATACAGTAAGGAAACCTACAGAGTAATTGTCTAGTCCTCGACCACAAATCTGGACGTGGAGATTTCCCATCCTGGGAAAAATACTTAGGAGAAATAAGCAAAACAGACCACTTAGGAGCAGGTTGCGCCCTCCCAGTCCCTCCTCCGCCTCACAAACCCAGTGTCCTTTTTAATGCACCCTCTTAATGTTTTTTCTTCCTATCCCTAAACGAAGGCGTGCTCCGGTTTTGTTTTTTTTGTTTTTTTTTTAAAGAGGATCCATATCTTCCTAATAACCTGTGTCTGCTCTTTCCTCATTTTAGTCTACTAGCTCTGCTGCCTTCAAAATACACATTTTTGGCTGGGAAATGGCTCGTAGATACAATGCTTGATATGCAAAAACCTGTATTGTAACCCCAGCACCCACTTTAAAAAAGGCTGCTGTGCCTGGCGGATTCTGTGACCAGATAAGCCAGCAGTGACAGGAAACTCCCTAGAGCTCATTGGCCAGCCAGAGTAGCCAAATTCTCGTGCTTCAGGTTCAGTGAGAGTTTGGGGGCACAGGACATCCTCGTGACACACAAATCTCTTAGTTTTTTTTAGATGTATTTTATTTGTTATGTAAACAGTGTTCTGTCTTTATGTTTGCCTTCTGAAGGACAGGATAGAGCATTAGACCTCATTACAGATGGTTGGGAGTCACCATGTGGTTGCTGGGAATTGAACTCAGGACCTCTGGGAGAGCAGTCAGTGCTCTTAACCTCTGAGCCATCTCTCCAGCCCGACACACAAATCTCTTAAAATAAGGTAGGGCCATTTGGATGGTTCAGTCAGTAAAGAGAGTTGACATCTGGAGTTCTGTCCTAGGGATCCAAATGGCGGAGAGAACTGACTCCAGCAAGGCAGACTTTCACAGCACTCCCACCTCGGACTAACAAATGTTATGACTTTTTTTTTTTTTTTTTGGTTTTTCGAGACAGGGTTTCTCTATGTAGCTTTGCGCCTTTCCTGGAACTCACTCTGTAGAGCAGGCTGGCCTCGAACTCACAGAGATCCACCTGGCTCTGCCTCCTGAGTGCTGGGATTAAAGGCTTGTGCCACCACCGCCCGGCAAATGTTATGACATTTTAAAATAAAAGGTAGCATGATCCAAGAACACCCCCCACACACGTGATCCTCCTGTCTCCACATCTGCATGGACCCACAGGAATGTGGACACACACAGAAAAGTAAAAAGTGATGGTGTCATCTACATTATTCAGATACTTCACCTTGGGGTTAAAGGTTATCTGAGTTGTAGGGTACTTACCTAGCATGTCTGGGATCCTAGAATCGATATCCAACACTGCAAAGAATAAAATATTTTACCTTCAAATATAAGGGGCAAGGACATAAGAGAGTTTTGTCAAAGGGAAAAAAGTTCTTGACTCCTTAAAGGGCATTAATATGCCACCAAAATAGCTTGGATTTCTCCTAAAGGTCCTAGGGAGCCACTGCTATTTAGATGAGACCACACGTGCCCCAACGAATGTGCCCATCCCCTCTCCTTTGACTTGATGTTACTATTTGCAGTTACATTATCTGTACTCTGACTGGCTTCCTGAATTGTAAGCTCCAAAGAGCCAGGACCTTATCTTATTGCTGAATCCCTAACCATAAAATACAAAATATACATTCAAAAAACAGTGGTTGAACTAATGAGTAAACAAGTTGATTTTCTATTTGAGAAAAGTTTAGCCCAGTGGTATGGCTCGGTGAGCTAAAGCACATTCTGCCAAGCCTGGTGATCTGAGTTCAGTCTCTGGGTCTTCCATAGGAAACAAGCATGCACCTACACATACACACGGACACTAAATAACTTTGTTTTTGTTTTTCCTGACAGGGTTTTTCTGTGTAATGGCCCTGGCTGCCCTGGAACTGACTTTGTAGACCAGGCTGGTCTCAAACTCACAGAAATCTGCCAGACTGCCTCCCGAGTGCTGGGATTAAAGGCATGTGCCACCTTGCCAGGCTCTCTATAACTTTATTTATTTATTTATTTTTATTTTTTTAAAAGATTTACTTATTTATTATGTATACACTGTTCTGCCCGCATATATGCCTACACACCAGAAGAGGGCACCAGATTTCATTACAGATGGTTGTGAGCCACCATGTGGTTGCTGGGAATTGAACTCAGGACCTCTGGAAGAGCAGCCAGTGCTCTTAACCTCTGAGCCATCTGTCCAGCCCCAACTTTTTTAAATGAAAGACTTTAACTATACAATGTTTGTGTCCTTGATGGGACTACTTTATGTCCTCTTGTAAACTGACTTTTTGTTATCCAACTTATCAGTATAAAGATAAATTTAGCTGGGCAGCGGTGGTGCCCGCCATTAATCCCAGCACTTAGGAGGCAGAGTCAGGAGGAGGATCTCTGAGAGTTCGAGGCCAGCCTGGTCTACAGAGTTCCAGGACAGGCTCCAAAGCTATACAGAGAAACCTTGTCTCGAAAAACCATTTAAACAACAACAACAAAAAAAAGATAAATTTAGTCTTTTACACTTCAAAATTATTATGGTGTCTCCTTTATTTTTTTATTTTATTATTTGTTTATTTGAGATAAGGTCTTGCCGGGCGGTGGTGGCGCACGCCTTTAATCCCAGCACTCGGGAGGCAGAGGTAGGCGGATCTCTGCGAGTTTGAGGCCAGACTGGTTCTAGGAAAGGTGCAAAGCTACACTGAGAAACCCTCTCTCGGAAAAAAAACCAAAAAAAAAAAGAGAGAGAGAGAGAGAGAGAGAGAGAGAGAGAATGAGAGACAAGGTCTCACTATGTAGCCCTGGGTGGCCTGGATTTCCCAGCTTAGCCTCTGCCTTCCAAGTGTGGAGACAGACTGCTGTCCTGGTTCTTACATATGTGGTATTTAAAGTCTGATATTTCAGATAACTGGTTACTAATTATATTGTAAAACATCATAAAGTTAGTTTAAACATTTATCTGAAGCAGCATTATTTATAGTAAAAGTGTTTAATGGTTAATGGGGATGGCTAAAGAATTAATGGAATCTCATACTATGCAATAAATATTATGTTTAGAGCTCTTTAGAAAAAAATTAAACATCATATTGTTTTTGAGACAGAGTCTTGCTATGTAGCCCCAACTGGCCTGGATTTCACGATGTAGACCAAGTTGACCTTGAACTATTTCTGCCTCCCAAGTGCTAGGATTAAAGGTGTGTTCCACCACAGCCAAGAGGTAATTTTAAATTTTTTAGTTTTTATTCTTGGATAGTTTCATATATTTAGTGAATTTTAGTTCTTTTCACTATCACCTTGTCTTATCCGTAATTCTTCTCCCGCTGAAAACTTTCCTAACAAGGCCCTTTCTACTTTGCTGTGTGTGGAGCCACTGAACCACTAAATTTAAATAAGGCTGCCTGAGTGATGGGGGAGAAGGCAAGTGTGTGCAAGTGTGCATGCTTGCCTGCATGTACGTCTATTGTATCGCTTGCATTCGTGGGGCCAGTGGAGGCCAGAAGAGAGCATCCAATCCTCCCTCCAGCCCCAGAAGTGGCGCATGCCTATAATTCTGGCACATGGGAGCTAGGGGCAGGAATGTCTTCAAAGTCATTCTCAGCTACGTAGGGAGTTTAAGACCAGCCAGTTTTGCAAGAACTGTTGTTTCTAGGACAAGAGGCAACTTGTGGTTAAACTGCATTTATGAAAGGGAATTCAATACTGAGTTATGTTCACAACCCTGATTTAGTCCCCAGCATTAAAAAATACAGTTTTTTTAAAAAGTGTTGAGTTGAAACCTATGATAAAGCTGTCATTTAAATCATATTTCTAAGAGGAATCTGCCTGGTTTCTAAAGGAAGGCGCATTTTTCTGTATTCAGTCATCTTTTTGTGTGCATAACTGGGCGAGGGTGGGAGGCTTGTGTGGAGTTGGTTCTCGGCATCAGCTCAAGTCTTTGGGCTCTCATGGAAGTGCTTTGCCTGATGAGCCATCTCACTGGCTCTAAGGGAGAGTTCTTAACTGTCTGGCATATTCTGAAGTAGCAATTATCAGTAGAACAGCATGGGCATTTTAATTCATTGACTGAAATGTTTATCTCAGTAACAGGTCCCTAAGAATTTTTTTTGAAACGTGCATATTTTTAAATTGAGTTTTGACTTAAGAGTTGTAGGCTTATAGATTAACTGATGGTCATGTTTTATTTCAGGCTTACTAAAGTTTTTTGGCTTTGTTGCAAAAGAAGGTCAAAGTTTAATTTTTCTCCGGTGAACAAGCTTACAGATTAAGATTTATGTCATTCCAAGAAGTAAACAAACATGCAGTTCTCCCTCCTATCATTAGTAGAAGTGACAAGGAGTTTTTGGAAAGCATGCAAAGATACATAACTACAGAAACCGAAAGAGTGGGCTGCAATGAGGAAGGACCTGCCGATGAGTATTACACCATATACCGAAATGTTTTCGATAAGGTAACATGATGCTCTTTAAGACGGAATGTTTCCAAGAGACTGTACATTACCTAGTTTAACTACTGCCTGAGAAGTACTGCTGCCTGATTGACCACATTATGTATACTACTCTGGAGAAGCTCATCCAGTTTTTTAAACCAGGTTGAATGGGGGAAAGTTTAGTGCTGCATTTACATTTCCCGACTGCTAGTTAGAGTCACTTATTTTAGTTTAGAAAGCTATTTTTTGTTGTTGTTTTGTTTTGTTTGTCAACAACTTGTCTATGCCCTCTGGTAATCATTTTCACCCTTTCCTGTTAAGGTGCCATCTGATTTGCTAGAATTTGCATTGTGAACAAGAACTAGTAGTTTGTGTTCTAGGTTTATTTATGTATCACTAAAATCTTGGTTTAGATATGATATGGCATGTTAAATGAAACCTCTTCAGCCAGGTGCTGTGCTACATGCCAGTAATCCTAGCTGGTAGAAAGGCTAAGGCTGGAAGATCCCTTGCAGCCAGGAGTTGGAGGTCATCAGCTAAATGACATGATTCAGCTCAGAATCAATGAATAAATCAACCAAAAGTTTCATCTAAACATTTTGAGTCCTGTTAGAGGTGCATAGAGGGCTTGACTGATTTTAACACTGAAAATAATGGACTAGATTAGAAAACATTACAACTTTATATGGCATGTCTGATTTTTGTTCTTTGCAATTTTAGAAATAACTGTCTCCTTTTGAACAACTATAGTTTGTTGATTAATTCTAAATCTTTGCCTAGGATTTTCTTTCTTTCTGGTTTTTTTTTTTTTTAAATTTATTTTATGTACATTGGTGTGAGGTGTCAGATTGCCTGGAACTAGAGTTACAAACAATTGTGAGCTGCCATGTGGGTGCTGGGAATTGAACCGGGGTCCCCTGGAAGAGCAGCCAGAGCTCTTAACCACTGAGCTGTCTCTCCAGCCCCGCCTAGCATTTTCTTTATCAGCCCTTGGAAGATGCCCTGACAACAAAAGTAGAATTATCATCCGTTCCTCTTTGCTTGGAGGAAGAATGTACCTCAAGATTTGTATACCACTGTCCCAGAATAAAACACACAAAGCAGAACAGGAACTCAGTCTTCCAGGAACTCACTCTGTAGACTAGGCTAGCTTCAAATGTGCAGAGATGTGCCTGCCTCTGCCTCCCAGGGAAACTCAGTCTTCTGATTAATTTTTAAACATTCCACTGAGTTTTATTTCTTGTGTAAATAAAAACCTAGTTCCTCCTGAGGATCTTTAAGCAGTTAATGATTGCTGAAGGGGAGAAAGAGACATTTTCTTCAGTGTTGTAGCCTAAATTGCTTTATGCTCTTACAAATAGTCTCTTCACTTATGCTCATTTAAGCAACCTAATTAAACTCATTGGATCACACACGAAAAAATTAAAATTAAGGTAGAAGTAGAAAGTGTTAGGGAAAAGGAAGGGGATTAAAATTAAAACACAATTATGGAAATGTCATCTGAAACTTACTATTATCTATGATGAATATGTGCTAAAGAAGACTGCTGTAAAGGCCTAATTCCCCACTCTAATGAAAAGTCAATACAGAGACAGGGAATGTAGCTTGGGCAGAAGGCTCAAGGCTCTCTGTTACACCCTCAGCACCACAACGTTTAACTCCGGCATGGTGGTACACACCTATAATCCCAACACTTTGGAGGTGGAGGCAAGAATATCAAAAGTTCAACGTCATCCTTAGCTACATAGTGAGTTGAAGACCATCTTGGGACATATGAAACCAAAGGAAAAGAAAGGAAGGGGGAAAAGAGAAAGTACAAAGAGAGATCTGTACCCACCAATGGAAAGAAGAAAGTGCAGAGTCCAGACAAATACTGTAAAAGAACCACATAGGCTAGCTGTGAGCGTGTAAGGAATGGTGGGGACCACAGGAAAGTGAAGAACCAACCCAGTGAAAGTGCCATTTGCCTTAACGGGGCTTCGGCACTGTTACACTCTCAGAATCTTTGAGAAGCTGTAAGTAGATTAGTGATAAAAAGTCCCAAACTTTAAAATGTTTTTGTGTACGGTGAAATTGCCAGCTCTGTTCTGCAGGTGGTATGCCAGCTTGCATCCTCCAACTTAATGCTTTTCTTTATATTCCAAAAGGTATCCACGTTTATTCTACAGAGATCTGTTTCTTCTAGCACACTGACAAGGTCACTGATCGTGGAGTCACTACAGTGTATTAATTACCCATTAATGTGTCTGAGCTGCATTATTGGAGCACATTACAGGATCACGAGATAGAAGCTGAGCAGGAATAAGTAGCAGGAGGCTGAACGTGGAAAACCTTTCCTCAAAAACAATTCCTGGTTGGGGTGAACAGGCAGTGTGTATGAAAAACAAAAAAGGCATTGCATTTCCTCAGATACCTTTTCCTGGTACTTGCTACAGATTAATGACCTCTCTAGTCCACAGGTGGTAAAATGGATGTGTTCCTGGATAACTTTCTTTAGAAACTGTTTAGCTAAAGAAAACTCATGAAGGATAACACACCCAAGAAATGCAGATAAACAAGCATAATTTCAAATTTCAGAGAAAATTTTGGATTGGTTACCTTTATTCCCTGTATATCATCACTATTTGGAAAACATAAATTAAATTTTTTTCTGTTTGTTTCTTAACCTGTTAAAAATTTTTGACAATTTATTTTTGTGTGAGTGATGCATATACAAGATTAAGGGGGAAAGCCCTAATAAAGAGGTGTATGCTGAGAAGTCAGCCCCTCACATTGAGACCTGTCCTTTCTGCAGGCACTTAGTTTCCTTGTTAACCTTTCTACAGTTCTTTTCCTCTGTTATCCTTCCTGACAGATGTTTTGCTTAAATATTACTGGAAACCATGAATATGTAGTGATGAGAATTGTTTTCACAGCTGTTTTTGACATGTTTCGAATAAAGATGTAATTAGGAACTCTGACCTGATTTTCCTAGTGGAGGTAAATGAGTTCAGATTGCAATATTTCAATGGTGACTTGAGAGATTGCTCAGTGGTCAGGAGCACACCCTACTTTTCCAGAGGACCTGAGTTTGGTTCTCAGCACCTGCATCAGGTAGTTCAGAACCACCTGTAACTCTAGCTCCAGGGGATCTGAAGCTTCTGGTTCCTGTAGGCACCTGCACTCACACGCACACTCCTAAACACAGACACATACATACACATAATTAATGTAGTACAAAAGATAATATGTAAATGAAGTCAAGAGGCAATTTTAATGGAGTAAAAGAACATAATTAAAAGATCTACAGTTGAAAATGTAGACCTAGTAGTGTATTAGCCCATGTCTCATGTATGAATTCATACCAAGTATAAGAAAGCCTTTCTCATAGTTAGGATCACAATATCTACATAGTGACCCACAGAGAGCGTGCATTTGGTGATTATTGTTTTTAGTGCCTAGTCATGTTGAGTTTGCTGTAAGATGTTTATAATTCTAACTAATAATCATGACTCACCTAAATATAACATGCTTAAAAGGCTTTTGATCACAGTGTCTTCTGTTAAAAAAAAATCAGTACCACAGACAGAAAAATCATATTTCAGGTAATAGACTATGTCAGTGCATACAAGTCCATTCTTACTTCAATCAAAAAAGAATATGATGCCTTTATTGAGACAATAAAGAAAGGCCGAAGAACTGCTTATTATCTTCATGGAAAACTTAAAGTTTTGGCAGCAGAGCCCACAGCATTGGTATACCACCAGAGAAGAGCCTTTCAACTTGAAGCAAAGTGAGTATGTCAGTCACTAGCCAGAAAGGTGCCCTGCTACTTGATGATAAGAATCGGCCGGTCTTTAGTTTTACTGTTTGGTTTATTTTATTATTTTGAGACATGGTATCACTGTCTAGCCTAAGCTAGCCATGAATTCACCAGACTGGCCTTGCTCAAGACCCTTAGCCTTCAAGTGCTATAACCTTATAAATTTATATACTTTAATTAAATTTTTATTTTTTCTTGTATAATATTAGAGGGACCAGCCTCAATATTATACATCCCAGGGCCTCAGGAGAGAGAACTACAAATGGCGAGGACTATTTTTGGGAAATAGAATCTCAGCACACCGAGCTCTATAGTCCACTTGCTTTAATTCCTCTGGCATAACATCCTTTATACACAGCTTCAGTTCTGCTCTCGTGCCTAGCTCCTTTCCTGCCTGATTTCTCTCTATATCTACTGCTCCCTCTTAAGTTCTGTCTTAATTCTCTCGTCTTAATTCTGCCTCATCTAGGTCCTTTTCATCTTGTTCTTACCCAGCTAGTACTTTCCCATCTGGCTCTTCCTCCTCTCCCATCTTGTTCCTCTAGTACTCTCTTCTAGCCCTTCAATCTAGTTCTTCCCCATCTCAGTTTGTTCCTCTCAAGTTCTTACCCATCTAGTTCTTCCATTCTCTTTTCTCTCTTCCGTCTTCCTGTGCCCTGGAAGTCCTGGTATATATACACTTACAAGCAGTATTCCCTTAGCAGTGCAAAGCCAGGCTTCCAGAATCAAAAGGAGGGGTGATAATAATCACATAGAGAGGCAATAACCAATAATTATCATTTGCAACCCCAAAGGGAAGTGACCAATGGGGAAATGAATTAACTAAAGGCTAAATTCAGGTAATATCTAAGAAGAGGGATCTGATTTGCTCAACCTCAAACATGATTGGTAGAAAATGTTAAGAATCTATAAGTTGCTAGGTCAATGGGAGAAAATAAAGCTGTCTTCTTTTTTCTGTGGCTCCTATCTGTCCAAGCTATCTGCCATTTTTCTGCAGGGTGGGGGAAAGTGTGCTCAGTCACTAGGCAACCTGTGCACAGCTAGATGCCTCTGGTGATAGTTAAAGGGAGATCTGGAACTAGAGGTAAGGTTTGGGAAAGGAGGTAGTTAAGCTTAATTGGCACATCCACTAGGCCTTCTCAAACAGGTAGCCTGGATGCTTAAGTCTGTTCTTAGAGAGTACAGAGATATCTCTGATAAGGTACTTTCCTCCAACTGGGAATGGACCTGGCCGGATGCTGCCAATGATGATAATTACAGGGAGGCTTGAACTGGGGTTCTGGCTGAGCATAGCTGTCAGCGCAGAAGGTTATCTAAATATTCCTAGAAGTGGTTAGGTAAGGAGTTAGAGGTCTATAAACTTAGTAAGGCTGTAAGATAGGAGGGTCCGAGCTAAATTGTGTAAAGCTATTACTTAACGTCCACCTGACCTAGGCGGTGTCTCCTTGTGGAACTTATCTTAAATCAGGAGACTTTCATGTGGACTGTTATTACTGCTAGTCTTTGAAAGTGACTAAGGGAGATATCTGATTCCAGAGGAAGCCTTTCCTGAGGTAGTTCTCCAAATACCTGGAATGTGTATGTCCAGAGAGTGATCAGTCCACACTGTTAGCCCTTCTTAGGGAAAAGTCAATTGGGAAAACTATGAAGGCACACATGATTTTCATAACAGAAGACAGCTGATATATAACAAGCCAAGTAACACCAAAAACTCCTTGGAATTTGGCTTCCTCTGGAGGAGTTCCCTGATCCCTCCAGGTAGTGACTTTGCCATAACCAGCTGAGTTCTTGTGATATATTCCTGTGGCCTGCAGCAATTTTTAAAGCTATAGTTTTATAGTCCATTCTACCAATTGTATTATATGTATTTTAAGTAACACTTAATTTTGCTTGATTTCATGATCTCCCTCAGTATAGAGAAGGTATGTTGTAGTATCATAAAAGGAGTGAAGTCATTTCATGCATGGACAGTTTGACAGTAGAGGTTCACGATTCCCATCAGAACTACAGCACTTCATCTGGTGATCCCAACAATAAGTGACCCACTGTATAATAAAATGTTCCTTAAAAATAGATACTATTTTTGGACTTCTGGCCACCAGAATGATGAGAACATGTTACTTTAAGTCACAAAATTTGTAATAATTGTAACAATAGCCCCCAGCAAAATAGCTTTTTCTTTCTTTCTTTCTTTCTTTTTTTTTTTTGTTTGTTTGTTTGTTTAAAGCTTTTTCTTTAAGCCTAGTGGGATGGTTCACACCTGTAATCCAGCACTGAAGGAGCAGGATCACAAATTCAAAGCCAAATTTAGCTACATAATGAGACCCTTTCAAGAGAAAAGAAAAAAGAAAACTAAAAATGCTTTTTCAGTTACTAAAGGGAATAGATGTTGTTTTGTGGTCAGATTATAGCTAATGTTCGTTAATTTGCAGTAATATGCTTGCTTTCCTTGGCACTCTGAGTGGAAAGTGTTCCCTGTTTGTGTCAGCTCTCTGTAGGCATTCTTTTCTAAACATCTAGCTCACAATGGTTCAAATTGCAATTAGCCAAATAAAGCAACAATCTAGTCTGTTTTACTCTAACTATGATTCAGGAATTAAATTGGTGTGGCAAGCATACAAAAGCATTTCTGTTTGTTTGTTTGTTTGTTTGTTTTTTTGCAGAGTGAGAATTATTGAAAAAAATTCCACAGCTATTCAGTTGCAAATAGATGAGATGAAACAGCTGAGAGCAGAGTATGACAAGAAAGAAGTGAAGCTCTGTTCTTCTACCAGGCAGCTCTGGAGACCAATCCCAGGTGCAGAGTCTCATTTAAAATCCCATTTCAGAGCCAGGAAGTGGGGGCTCACACCTTTAATCCCAGCACTCGGCAGGCAGAAGCAGGCGGATCTCTGTGAGTTCAAGGCCAGCCTGGTCTACAGAGAGAGTTCCAGGCCAGGCACCAAAGCTACACAGAGAAACCCTGTCTCAGAAAAAAAATACAAACAAACAAACAAAAATCCTGTTTCAGAGAAATCCCCAGTGTGTCCAATTGGCTGCCTCTTACACAAACATAAATTTTTTTTTACAAAAAAATTAGTATAATGTGCTAGTATGTGAGTATCTTTGGTTGTGTATTGTATAAACAACATTAGACAGGGTCTAGTAGATACTCAAGAAAGAGCAAACTGGAAAGCAGCTCTGAAAGATGTCCCGACTGCAATCTGGCCAGCTCACAGTCAGAGGCCCGCTTGCCAATGTCAGCAGGACTTGAGAATTATTAAAAGTAGAATTCTTGGGCTTGGTGAGATTAGTAAAGTGCCTGGTGTGCAAACTTGGCATTCAGACCCCTCTCCCCAGGTAAAAGCCGGTGTCCAGTCTAATCCATTGCTGGGGTGGGCAGAGAGACAGGCAGAAACAAGTGGGTCCCTGGAACTTGAGGAAGACACCTCATATAAATCATGTATTTACACATACGTGTATGTATACTTTCTGCACACACACACACACACACCATTAGATCTCATCTCAGACTTACTGTGTCAGAGACTTGGTGAAGGAGTCTGTTGGGTGATGTCTGAAGTGTCTGAAGTTCTGGTTATTCTGATATACTCTAAAATTTGAGAGCCACTGGTATATTAAAAATTGTAGTGTATTAAGTTTGCTGAATGTAATTCATGGTGAAGTCAGCATTCACTGGTTTCATGTTTTCATGACTTTAATATAGAGTGAGAGGATAACAAAGTTGCACCCATCTTACAGAAGGGTCAGACAGGGCAGCAGGCCCTGGGACAAATTAATCTAAAAACCTACCAGAGGATGTGCTGCCCTTCTGCCCCCAGACCCAGACAATTAGGAACTACATGAGAACAAGTTCCAGACATTTCCTGCCTTAACCTAAAGGATATGATATGACATAACTGGCATAATAAAACAAAGCTCCAGCTATGTCCTGTGGGATGTTTTCTGCTGTTATAGATTGCATACCATAGCTGTCAGAGGGAATGAGTTTCCTGCAGATAAAGTGGGATGTCTAACTATCATTGGAAGTGGGTCTGCTGGTGATACAGATGCGATGACATAAATTGCTAGAGGATATGGCAATTTCCTTGCAGCTGCAACGCTCCAGTCAGTTCACATCAAGTGTCTCTAACCTGAAGTAAGCACCAATCCTGAGCTTATAACTATAGAGAGTTGGAATTCCCCTAGACTCCTGACCCTAACCACTATAAAAATCCTGTCCTGTTCCTGCTTGGGGTCCCTCTCACTCCACCACTGAGACGATGGATGAGGGGCCCGGGTTTAAACTCTCAAAGACTCTTTGCATTCTAATCAGTCTCTTGGTGGTCTTTGGGGACATCAGACTTTTGGGTGCAACATAGAGTAGTCCTGGTTTCATCCAGGACTCAGAGAGATTCGTATGACTTACAAGACTGAGGATAATAATCTGAGGTCAGTAACTTCAGATCTTAAAGGGGCTTTGCTTAGTGTTTACCCAGAGGTAGAACCAGTAGGTAAAAGCTTCAGGAAGATAGATAAATTGAAAAGGCTGTGTTTTGAGGTAAAGAAGTATTCTATACTACAAAATTTCAACCTAAGTTGTCAAATCCTCTTGCACTTGATAATAGTAGGGATTATATTTACTTTCAAATGCAAAATTGTGACTAGAAAACTCCAAATAATGTAAATTCACAGCACATTGACTGACTGCCAAGAAGATTCAGGGCAGAGTATGCTTAAAATCAAAAAGGGTTAATCCTGAGGGTGGAGAAATTCTGGGGGAGCTGAATTTGAATGTGTATCTCTTTTTTTAAAATATTTTAGTTTTTATTATTATTTTTAAAAATTTAGTTTATGGGTTTAAGTGTTTGCCTACATATGTATTTGTGCACCATGTGCAATGCCTGGTGCCTGCAGAGGCCAAAAGAAGGCACTGGATCTCCAGAAACTAGAGTTACAGGTGGATGTGAGCTACCATGTAGGTGCTGGGAATTGAACCTGGGTCCTCTAGAAGAGCAGCCTGATGGTTTTTGGGTGTTTTTTTATTTTTTATTTTTTATTTTATTTTATTTTTTTTTCTTGCGGAGTTCTTGCCCCAAAGGAAAAGTCACAACACAGGACAGAATCCACTAACAAGAGTTTTATCAAGACAAAGGGATAGATGTGATCAGGCCTGTGGAAGGACACTCTTGAGAAAAGAGACGGGGAACATGGGGCTGCCTTATAGGCCAGGACGCACCTGCACACACAGGCCCACACAACTACATGACCGCATAACAATGGGGCATGGGTCACGCAGGACGTGACCCGGAAATGACTAGGCAGAGATGACTAAGTGGGGCGTGGTTGGAATTCCTATCACAGCAAGTGTCCTTAACCACTGAGCCATCTCTCCAGCTATAGTTTTTATTTCTTATTTTATGTGTATGAGTGTTTTGTTTGCATGCATGTCTGTGCACCACCTGCATACCCAGTGTCCATGGAGGTCAGAAAGGGCATCAGATCCCCTAGAACTGAAGTTACAGAAGGTTGTGAACCACCCTGTGGGTGCTGGAAGTTGAACCCAGTCTTCTAGTAGAAGAGCCAGCACCCTTCACCAGTGAACTACCTCTCCGGCCCTGGGTATATGTCTTTTTATTATTTATTTATTTAAAAGATAGCTTCTCTCTATGTAGCCTAGCTGTCCTGTAACTCACTTTGTAGACCAGGATGACCTTGAACTCACAGAGATCCACCTGCCTCTGCCTTCTGTGTACTGCTACACCTGGCTATGGATGTAGGTCCTAAATCAGTAATTGGCCAGATGAGATAGGAAGGTATTTGAAGTGTGTGTGTGTGTGTGTAAGAGAGAGAGAGAGAGAGAGAGAAAGAGAGAGAGAGAGAGAGAGAGACGGGGGGGGGGGGGGGGGGGGGGGGGGGGGGGACGGGGACGGGGACGTGTAATGAACAGAAGGAGCATTTCAAGATTAAGAGACATCTCAAAATTTGGAAACATCTCAGTTTTGTGTTGGAAAAAATAAACTGTTGTTCCAGGGAGAATAGTAGAAGATGTGGTTTGAGAGAAACCCGTTGGCCTAATCTTAGCTCAGTCATTAGATGCTTAGTTACTTAGATGCAAGTAAATTCTTGGAACAATCAGTCTTCTCTGAACTATCCTTGATGCTGAATAAAACTCACCTGGGGTTTGAGAATTTGCCTAATTTGCATACAGTCCGTTCTGGGCACCACAATAAACAAACAGATTAAAAATAACAACAAACTATTAGCATTACAGTTTTGTGATGATTGTATTTATGTTCAGGAAGCTACAAGTTCCTGTTACCGTTTCTGAGTTATTTTGTAATGCAGTAAACCATCCTACACAAGACTCAGTTGTTTGTTTTTCCTATAGGGATGACTCTTCAAGAATCTGTCAATTTGGATGCTCTCAATAAATATAAGCGGCATCTTGAAGATAAATATGTAAAACGTAAGCAAGCTATGTCAACAGAGTACGTACCAGCACAAAAGAAGGCTGACCTGGATGAAGAAATGGTTGTGTTACTAAAACGCCGAGATATAGCTGAGAGTCTGAACAAAGACCTGCAGTTTCGGTATGAAAGTCGGTTAGCTTACCTTTACTCTCACACCCTCTGTATGAGCCTAGCTCAGGGCATTGTTGATGCTCTTCTTTTACAGCCATCAAAGACTGCAGGTTATTTCACACACACTTACTATATGGATGAAGGATAACTTGAGAATCCCATTTGAAGACATCATGGAGAAAATTCAGAAAACCAATGCAATCTTCGGTAGCTGGCCTGTCTTCTTAATTAGCACAAACAGTAGAAGGCACTTTCTCCAGAGCTAAAAGGTTTTCTAGGCTGAGTTTTAAAAATATACTTACTTCCTCTAGCTCTCTCTTACCCCATGGGTTCCTTCCTTCAGCACCTGACAGATGATTGCTGAAAGAGAAGACCTAGGGCTGGAGAGGTCTCAGTGGGTCCCACAGGACCAGGGTTCAATTCCCAGCACCCACACGGCAGCTCACAACTCTGACTCCAGTTCCAGGGGATCTGACACCCTCACACACATGCAGGCAAAACACCAATGTATGTGAAATATAAATAAAATTTTTAAAAAGATTTAAAAAATGAGAAAGAGAGGGGAAAAAACAAAACCAAACCCGAGTCTTAATCCTCAGAAGGAGGCCAGGGAGGGAGGGAAGTAACCCCTTTTGAAACCAAAGTAGTAAGTTGTTGGCTCTAAAATGTTTAGTATATCCTATTGCTAAACAGCCTTACATATCATTACAAATTGTCCTTTCAATATTTAGGTGATGAAATCATTGTTGATGAACTATTTGAAGATGACCCAAGCAAGACAAAAGAAGCTATAATTATGCTTTACTACATTGAAAGGCAAGTATTGTTGTACCTGTTTCAGAAAACCCCAGAGACCACCTCGGAGCTGGTTTCTGACGAACGCACATAAGGGTCCTTTTATTGTCAGGTTCAACCTGGGCCACCGCACAGCAGATGGAGGGAAATGTGGCAGTGGCTGCGGGCCCAAAAGAGTTTTTATAGGGAAAACCCAAGTTGGGAATTACATGCTTTGGCATTTGGCATTGGGTAGAAGGGATATGGGGCAAGGTGTTTTTTTGAAATTATTGGTCTAGACTTTGGGCACAAAACCATAACTTGCTGAGCAGGATTATCTGGGCTCCTCAGCAGGATTATCTGGGTATCTTCAAGGGCCATAAACCACAGACAAGGTCTGCATGAGCATACTGCTCTGTATCTGTTCGAGTTGTCATGGCACACTCCTGAGGTCCTTCCTGGAACTGAGTACAGCAGGTGGTCTAAGATGGTGGCCCTTCCCTAAAATGGAGTCTGTATTGCCTTCACACCATCATTTGTATTTTGGGTTTGTTTGTTTTGGGTGGGTTTTTGTTGTTGCTTTTACTTTTGTTTGTTTGTTTTGAGATAGTATCTTGCAACCCCAAGCCTCACTGTGTAGTGCAGGACGACCTTGAACTACTGACCCTCCTGCCCACCTCCTGAATGCTGGCTGGCAGGTTTGTCTTTTGTGATTTAAGAATTCTGTTCCTGGAGGAGGAGTAGATGGGGGTGGGGGACGGAATGGGGAGAGAGGAGGGAGGGGAAACTGGAAAAAAGAAAAATATGTTCCAGATGACTTAGAAAAGTTAGAATTTTCTTTTTTTTCATAGATTTTTATGAAAACCTATGAATTTATCATGTAATTTTAGATTACTATAGCTAGTGTAATCTTTTTGTAATATTTTTATTCTATGATATATTAAGTTACTTGTTACTGTATATTATTTTTAATTACACTTTATTTACTTATTTTGTGTGGGTAGATAGGGGCATAGCAGTCAGAGGACAGCTTGTAGGAGTGTTTGTGTTTTCTACCATGTGGGGCCTGGGAGTGGAACTCAGGTTGTCAGGCATAGTGGAAGCACCTGAACTCGCTGAGCCATTGTATGGTCCTTGCACTAGCAGGATAGTTAGAAATCGCTTGCATAATTCCAGGTTACAGACCATCGTTGTAGGGAGGTCAAGGGGCTCGGGACCTGACGCAGCTGGAGTATTATATCCACAGCCAAGAGCAGCGAGCAGTGAGCTAATGCATGCTCTGTATGTATTTATAAGCTGTCCGAGTAAAGCCATCGGCATATGTAACATCCAGTTTTCATTTGCTGATTTGTTTGTTGTTATGGTACAAAGAAGTGGGTAAAGACAATTCAAAGACTCTGTCATGTTCTTATACTCTGTATTTCTCTGAGTCTACTAGGATTTTAAATTTTAATATCATTTTTGAAGTATTTATTATTTTTAAGTATGTCTACATACATGAGTTTGCACATGAATTTTAGTGCCCACAGATGCCAGAGGAGTCAGATCCCCTAGATTTGGAGTCACAAATGGTTAGGAGCCACCCAGTGTCGATGCAAGGAATCAGACAGGTCTTCTGCAAGAGTAGTATGTGTTTTTAACCACTGAACCATCTCTCCAGCCCAAATTTAATATAATTTTTAATTTTTTGTGTGCATTTGTTTGTATGTGCATGCACAGGTGAGTGAGGGCACATGAGTGTAGAAGCCAGAAGTCAGTGTTGAGTGTCACTCTTCAATTGCGTCTTCATCTAATTTGTTTACTTGTTTATATTATTAATGTGGGTAGAGGTCCCTGGAGAACTTTGTGGAGTCAGGTCTTTCCATCCCCTTACATGGGTCACCAAGCTTCACTGAACACTCAGGGGTCCTCTGCCTTGTCAGCTCAGGGATGAGAAGTATATTGGTGGGTGCTGGGTGGCAAACAGTTCACAGACTAAGCCATTTCTCCAGCCGACTCCAGCCACTATGGAGTTTTCATAGCACTACTCCAGGTTTTCATATGAGAGGAAAACCTTTGCTAAGGATCAGAGTCTTTTTGTTTGTTTATTGTTGTTTTTGAGACAGGGTTTCTCTGTGTAGCCCTTGCTGTCCTAGATCTCACTCTGTAGACCTTGCTAGCCTCCAGCTCACAGAGATGCACCTGCTTCTGCCTCCCGAGTGCTGGGATTAAAGGTGTGCTCCACGTTCCTAAGGTCCACAGTCTTAAACATTTTGCTTCCTGTTACTTTGGTGTTCCCACTTTGTTCAACCCTTCATCACTCTGTGTGACTCCTCTTTTCCTAACGGCTAGTTGGGACCTTTGCTGTGTGGAGGAGGAAGAGTGAAGGCTTCATGAGCTTGTTATCTCTGCTTGCGGTCATGGGGAGTTTGATACGACAGCTGTGTCTGCTTCTGAACTCCTCCTGGTGCTCGCTCTGCGCTGCATCTGTGTTCCGTTATTTCCTCAACTCTAAGCGGATAGCTCTTTCCTGGTGATCTGTGAGGAAAAGAGGCCCAACTCAGTATAAATTGACTTCTGTTCTTCCTTCCTGTTTTCTACGTGGGACCTGTGGGGACAAAGTTCAGGGTCAGGTTCAAAGTTACTCAGAAGGTGAGAATTTAACCCTAGACAAACAGGTCAAAACAAACCCTAGAACTCTAGAGAAGAACGGAATGGATAAATCTAGTCATAACTTACGGGGTTACTTTTGTTTCCCACTATACCATTGTACTTAATTTCTAATATTTGGTTTTTGTGTATCGTTGAAATGTGTTTTCAATGTAGGTTCAATGAATTAATCTCTCTTGGTGAATATGAGAAGGCAGCTTGTTTTGCAGCAAACAGTCCAAGAAGAATTCTTCAAAATATTGGTACAATGAATAAATTTAAGGGTAAGCAAGTTTTTCTGGAATACATATGCAAAATTATACTTTACTTTTTCTTAATAGAATGAAAATAATATTACTGAGAGACTAGTCCTTCATTACCCTAACTTTATTATTTACTGTTTCCTTAGCTGTAATACTAGAAGTTTAATTTAATTTCCTAAATTAAATTATGAAATATTTCATATACAGAAAAGCATGAGGAACCATAGTATTAATATACTCATCATCAAGATTTTATAATATTAATTTTTATCAAATTTGCTCCATATCCTTTTATTTTTATTTATTATTTATTTATTTATTTATTTATTTATTTTTTTCAAGACAGGGTTTCTCTGTGTAGCTCTGTATGTCCTGGAACTCAGTCTGCAGCCCAGGCTGGCCTTGAACTCACAGAGATCCCCCTGCCTCTGCCCACTCTTATTTGTCTATGCTGACCAACCTAAAATGAGGGGAAGGGAATTCATCCCAGGCCACCAGAAACCCTTAACACCTGGAGCCCTTCATGGGATTTTGCCTTCTAAATCCCAAATTTGGTTTCTAAATAACTGAGGAAAACACAAGTAAATGGAAAGATACCTTCTGCTTGTGAACTGGAAGATTAAATATTGTTGAGACACCAAGACTAAAAGGCCAGGCAGTGGTGGTGCACGCCTTTAATCCCAGCACTCAGGAGGCAGAGCCAGGCGGATCTCTGTGAGTTCGAGGCCAGCCTGGACTACAGAGCAAGTTCTAGGAAAGGCACAGAGAAACCCTGTCTTGAAAAACAAAAAACAAAACAAAAAAGAATAAAAGCAATATAGAGATTCAATATATATCTATAACCCAATAGCTTTTTCATGAAATTTAAAAAATAATCTTAAAATTTGTACAGAAGCGTAAAGCCTCAAGTACCCACATCAATACTGAGAGAAGAAAAGTTGGTGATGTAACACATCCTAATTCAAAACTACATTATGAAGCTACAGTAATAAACAGTATCCCACTAGAATAAAAACAGATAAGTGCTGGTTGTGATGGCACATGCCTGTAATTTAGCTACTGAGGAGCCAGAGGCAAGAAAAATCACAGGTCCAAGGCCAGCCTTGGCAACTTAGAATGACGCTTGTCTCAAAATAAAATTTAAAAGGGTTGGAGGTGTATGGGAGACACTGGTTCAATTCCTAATACTGCAAAATTCCTTGAAAAAACAGACACAGAGGCCGGTGAAATAGAATAGAGAGGCCACAGATAATCTCAAACATAATGGTCAGTTAATTTTCACTAAGACACCACAGTGAGACTGATAAAGTGCTCCACAGGTGAAGGTGCTTTGCCCCCGGCCTGAGGACCCGAGTTCATTCCTTTACTCTTGTACTTCCCTTCTTCTGAGTCTTAGGATGTGCCACTGTAATGGCGGGGAGGTCTGGCTCAAGGATTGTGGTAATATCTGCCTCAGTGTGGCTGTGTTAATTGTTGACTGCTTAGTCTTTGCTCTTTAGAGTCTGTCTTTACTAGAGACTTCTATCTTATTACTTCAGTTGGCTTCTTTTTTTTTTTTTTTTTTTTTTTGGTTTTTTGAGACAAGGTTTCTCTGTGTAGCTTTGCGCCTTTCCTGGAACTCACTTGGAAGCCCAGGCTGGCCTCGAACTCACAGAGATCCACCTGGCTCTGCCTCCTGAGTGCTGGGATTAAAGGTGTGCGCCACCAAATGCTCAACTTATACCAGTGTTTTTTGTTTTTTGGTTTTTTTGTTTGTTTGTTGTTTTTTTAGGCAACCATATTGTTGAGATTCTATGGGTGCAGTTTCCCTGTAATGTCTAGAAGACAGTATCAGCCGAAGGAGTCCTGGCCTTGGCTCTTATAATCTTCCTGCGCCCTCTTCTGTGATTTCCTAAGCCGTTGGGATTCTGTTGTAGATGTATCATTTGGGGTTAGGCACCTTAGTCTCCTTTTCTCTGCATTTTGACCAGTTGTGGATCTCTTTAATAATCTCCATCTGCTGCAAAATGAAGTTTGTTTATGAGGGTGAGAGCTGCACTTATCTGTATGGATAAGGATTCGAATACAGTTAGAAGTTCTATTGGTTTATGAGAATAGCTATAGTAGGGTCTCTTCTAAGGTCTATGACCTCTCCAGCCATGGATAGTTGTCTAGATTACAGCTTGCCTTCTATGAACTGGGAAATATTTGAGCTTCTGGTGGGTCTCAGAACGTTGGCATCCTTTGACTTGCAGACAAATCACTGCAGTCTTCGCCTGCATCCTTATGTAGCCTACATTGTGATAGCATATAGTGATCTATAGTGGTACATAGCAATACATAATGATACTGTTATAAAATGTAAAATGTATTCAGTAGCCTGGCGGCGGTAGAGCATGCCTTTAATCCCAGCACTTGGGAGGCAGAGGCAGGCGGATCTCTGTGAGTTCGAGGCCAGCCTGGTCTACAAAGTGAGATTCAGAACAGACTCCAAAGCTACACAGAGAAACCCTGTCTTGAAAAACCAAAAAAAAAAAAAGAAAGAAAGAAAGAAAGAAAGAAAGAAAAAGAAAGAAAGAAAGAAAGAAAGAAAGAAAGAAAGAAAGAAAGAAAGAAAAAAAGTATTCTGTATCCATTGTTAAAGGGTTAGAAACTGTACAGAAATTAAAGTTGTAATATGAAATAAGAAAGGGCAAACTAATTCTTAATATATTTGACTCAAAATTCTCATTCTTTTTTTCTTTTCGTAGCTATTGGAAAAATTAGAGGAAAGCCTCTGCCATTACTCTTATTTTTTGAGGCTATATTTAGTACGAGTCACGCTTTCAAACGTCCTCTTAATGCTGACCTAACCCTGGAGGGAATCAAATGTGGACTGTCTGAAAAACGGCTTGATTTAGTTACCCACTGGGTCACCCAGGAAAAGTAAGCAATTTGAAGCTGCAAACTTAATTTTAACATATAATTAATATGGTTGTTTTTCTCTGACTTAGAAGAGTTTCCCAGTATAGCCCAGACTGGCCTCCAGGTCTAACCTCTGCCTCAGTCTCCTACCTGCTGGGGTTATAGGCTTGTCACACTACATCCAGGTAGTGGCTTGACATAAGCACTGTGTTTTAGGGTTTACTTCAGTTCTCTGTTGAAATTAATTAGAAAGTGCCCATGAAGGCCCAGTCGTAAAGAGCTCAGACTCAAAGTCACTTCAGTGAAGTTCACAAGAGAAAACGTGGCAGTTACAGCAGATGGAAGCTGAGTGACATGGACACGGAGGATTAGTCAGTAGCACACTTCTTGGGAGGGAAAAGGCAAGGAACCCGATTCTAGACAGGCTATGGACACGTGGATTATAACCTAGGAGACAATACATATTGAGGAATGACATCAGCCATGCGTTGTTGATTGTTGTAGATGAATTTCTAAATGGTCTTACTAAATAAAAAACATGGAGCCAAATATAGGGCTGAAAGCCTTAGAGATCAGGGAAATAGGATATCCACCAACCAACCTTACCTCACCAGCTCTGCAGCTTCCAAATGCCATAACTTCCTTGTCTACCCAGGCTTTTATTGCCTTGCTGTTCTGCCCTCTCATTGGCTCTTAGCCCAGCTACCTCACTTCCTTGTCACTGCCTGTCTATACAGGCCTCCAGGTCTCTATGGTTGGTACTGGGATTAAAGGCATATGTCACCACGCTTGCCGCTGTTGCCTAGTGTGGCCTTGAACACACAGAGACCCTGCCTGCTAAGTGATAGGATTAAGGGTGTGTGCTACCACTGCCTGACTTTTGTGTTTACTTAAAATGACTTGCTGTTTCCTCTGATCTCCAGGCAAACTTTATTAACATACAAATAAAATATCACCACATTTCAGCACAAATAAAATATCACCACAGATTGTTTATTTACTCTTAACTCTTTTGGCTTTTTTTTTGGGGGGGGGGAGCGCCACCCAACTCCCAAATAAATCACACAGGGAGGCTTATTCTTTCTTATAAATGCCTTGTTTCTTGCTTGCCAGCTTTTCTTAACTTTAAATGATCCCATCCACGTTTTGCCTCTGGGCGTTTTCCTTTTCTTACTTCTGTATATCTTACTTTCACTCTTAGTCCATGGCTGGCTGTGTAGCTGGCCTCTAGAATCCTCCTCTCTTTGTTCTCTTGTTCTTTCTTCTTTTCCTCCCAGATTTCTCCTTCTATTTATTCTCTCTGCCTGCCAGCCCTGCCTATCCTTTGTCCTGCATCGCTGTTGGCAGCTCAGCTCTTTATTAGACCATCAGGTGTTTTAGTCAGGCAAAGTAACACAGCTTCACAGAGTTAAACAAATGTAACATAAAAGAATGCAACACAGCTTTGCATCATTAAACAAAAGTTCCACAGCATAAACAATTGTAACACATCTTAAAATAATATTCTACAAAGGCTGTGGTTACACTGAGAAGTTTTGAAGAACACTTAAGCCAGCAGGTGGCAGTTTCTTGAAGTCAGGTCTCCCACAGACTGGTAGATTTGTGCTGGTGTGTGTAGGCTTGCCTATGTAGAACCAGCGCCTGAGATAGCATGGGGATGGATATGAGACTCTGAGCTTCCTCGTAAAGCTAAGTGCGGCCACACAGGGAAGGACATAGCAAAGCCTTAGCTGCACTGAAGACAAAGCATGCTTGGAGCTGCTCTACCTTGAGGGATGGGCCCAGCCTTTCGTACCTTTCGACTTGGTTGATTTATAAAAAAAAATTAAGACTTCTAGTTCTTGAACTACCTATCTACTCTCTATCCCAATAAAAACAGATTCCTTATTTACAACATGTTCAATTATGAGACATTTTGTAGAGGTATCAGGATTTCATTTAAAGTTACCTTCATTTTGTTAGAAGTATACAAACACCACCAGTATTATGTGAGCCCTGCCAGTTTGCATCCATTAATTAAAAATATAACTAAAGCAAAATCTCCATATAAGCACTAATTAGAAGTGATTTTTCTGGCCATGCCCAAATGTTCTTTTGGCGTATGCTGAGAACCAAGTACTGTTACTGAGATAGTGCAGATGGTTGGTTCACTGTAGTTGTATATAAGCAGGCACATTTAAATACTGTCGTGAATGAAGTGGTTTAGTTGAACTGTTTGGAAAGAACTGCTTCCTCAGTTTCTCCTAATGGAGAGTGTATCCCGCCCCACTTTCCTTCTTATTATCTATAGCATTAGAACGAACTGGTGCTGACACACTTAGAGCTGAATGTTGGGGTGGATGGAGCACATGGGGACTTCAGGAAACAGGATATGATGGGGAAATGGAGTTTTCCTTTTAGTGCAAATGCTTGCAGATCTAATTATGAACCAAAATTCTCCCCGCTGTCTAACGTCTAATAAATTCATATGTTCTGCAGAATCTAGACAGACTTTAGGGAACCTATGAGAGCATTGAGATCTCCCCTGAGTTGCATGCAGAATTTGCCTACCTGGCAATTTTAATTCTGTCAGTCTTTGCAGGGGAGTTTAAGTCTTGCTTATAGACTTTAACAAAGGAGCTAGTTTTGATTGTTTTTGGTTTTGCCAATCTCAAATGTTTAATTTCTACCTCATTATCAATTGCTTATTGACTTACAATTCTTATAGGTTATTTATAATCCATTCTTAGAGTTCTGAATATTCAGGTATTTCAGTCTCAGCCACTCATCAGGAGTTCCCTGACATGTGCCTTGACGATCTGCTTGCTTCAGGCTGACATTTTCTGAGAAGGCTGGGGATATTATTTTTGCTTATGGGGAGCAGAACACATACCAGAAGCCCAGCTGTTTGGCTTTAGCTCAGCTCATTTACAATGAATGTGGTCTACACAAGAAAGCTCTTCTTTGCCTGTGTAAACAGGGTCGGATTCATGAGGCCATGGAACACATACAACAATTCAAGGACTTTACTTCTGGTAAGTAAAAAAGCCTACTTACTTATATACAGTTTAGCTCTGAAATCTTTCATAGGAGCTGGCATTGTTTGAAACTTACCTTATAAAGTATTTTTATACATATGATAGGAGATTACTTTTGTAAATTTATATGAAAATAAGATAGAGTTAATTGAATTTCATGATATACATTATGCCTTTTTCTCAAAGGAAACATTTGATGTGTGGCTGTTACTAGAAATATGTAGTATTAAAGACAAATTTACTTCATATGATAGACTATACTATATAAAGGATTTTTAAAATAACTGAATTTTTTATATGTAATGTATATATAGTAATATATGTATTATAATAATTATAAATGAAGTATTGGTGAAATAATACTCATTGCAGAATTTTGGTACCTAGCTCATAACAGAATATGGTCTGAGAAAACAGATCTCTTTTTTGGTTTGTTTGTTTTTTGTTTTTTTTGTTTTTTCAAGACAGGGTTTCTCTGTGTATCTTTGTGCCTTTCCTGGAACTCACCCTGTAGAGCAGGCTGGCCTGAACTCACAGAGATCCACCTAGCTCTGCCTCCCGAGTGCTAGGATTAAAGGCATGCACCACCACCGCCTGGCTTTTTTGTTTTTTTCAAGACAGGGTTTCTCTGTGTATCTTTGTGCCTTTCCTGGAACTCACCCTGTAGAGCAGGCTGGCCTGAACTCACAGAGATCCACCTAGCTCTGCCTCCTGAGTGCTAGGATTAAAGGCATGCGCCACCACCGCCTGGCTTTTTTGTTTTTTTCAAGACAGGGTTTCTCTGTGTAGTTTTGGTGCCTGGCTTGGATCTCGCTTTGTAGGCCAGGCTGCCCTTGAACTTACAGAGAGATCTGCCTGCCTCTGCCTCCTGAGTGCAGGGTGTAGTTGGAGTTTTCTCCAGTCCTGCTTGGGCCTGCAGCTGCTCAGACCCAAGTAAACACACAGAGACTTACATTACTTACAAACTGTATGGCTGTGGCTTCTTGCTCTCTAGTTCTTATATCTTAAATTAACCCATTTCTATAAATCTATACCTTGCCATGTGGCTCATGGCTTACCGGTATCTTTACATCTTACTTCTCATGGTGGCAATGGCTGGCAGGATCTCCTGACTCAGCCTTCCACTTCCCAGCATTCTCCTCTCTGCTTATCCCGCCTATACTTCCTGCCTGGCTACTGGCCAATCAGCGCTTTATTTATCAGTCAATCAGAGCAACACATTGACAACATACAGAAAGACATCCCCAGCAGCTGGGATAAAGGTGTGCACCACCACCACCCAGCAAGAACAGATCTGTTACTGTGAACCTTAAACCCCCCAAGCCCTGCCTCATCTCTGAAAACCTGCCAAATGGTGGCTTCTCCCTGAGAGATGCTCAAGACCACTCCTACAGGGTATTTAAACTGCCCCCCCCCCCCGAGGAAGGACACATGGCTTTTTGGTCTCTTTTCCCCATCTCTTCTCTGGGGGCTAAAAAATCATCCAGGAGCATTTTACTCATTTAAACCTGGACTTTTTCTTAATTTGGTTTGATTCAGTTTGATTTGGATTACTGTGTTGGAGGAGAGGCTCAATATTGGGGTGCAGAAACTTTTCATAAGATCCCTGCAGTCCTGACTGTTATGAATTATGGCGTGAGGGGAGCCCCAAGGATATCTAGTATGTGCAGGGAAACATGCTGGGCAGATGCAGCAGCAGGATGGGCAGATGCACGCCATGTGGGCATGGCGGCAGCCAGTAATTCACAACGCAGACACTGCATCCACGTGGAGCGTTCATTATAATAGAGAGATGAAGAGAGAGACAGAGAGAAAGAAAGAGAAGAAGAAGAGAGAGAGGTTGAGGGGTCAGAATATTAACAGACAGCTCCCATTTCTCAGGCTTAAGCCAATCTCCATTTTTAGGTTATATCTTTGTCTCTATTTTAAGAAGTTACAAAAACAAACAAGTAAATAAATAGAAATAAAGAAGTTGCAAAGCAGACAGAAACATAGCAACTTTAAGCCATATTTTCCAGGAAAAAGGATGTATATGGCTGTTGAATGATCATTTTTCAAGTAGTGAACTTACTTTTACTTACAATGTATGGATGTTAAAGCTCTAATGTCATCATCCACTGGTGACTGCACATCTGACATGACAGAGTAGGAGAAGCTGCTTGTGTGCATTGTTTCACTTAGTCCTGTTGAGTCTGAAGTCACATCTGTTAGAGTGTCTGCTTTAGAGACAGAAACAGTTCATGTTTTCCTGGGGAGGTTAAGGCACACTGGGACATTTGTCAATAACTATACAATAACAGGGGACCACTCTACTAAAATTTGTTGAGTGAATTATGTATTGTATTATTAATTAAGGATACAGTTTCAGTTTTTGTACTATTTTTCCATGTTAAAGAATTATTTTAGTGTTTAGATATGAAATATGGGTATATTATGCTTGTAATTTTTATTAAACAAAATTTAAGGTTTTAGGCCTAGGGAGACAGATGGCCTAGTCCACAAAAACGTTTGTCTAGCAAACATAACAACCTGAGTCTGATCCCGTCCTATGTTAAGAAGCTGGGTATGGGCCAGGTATGTGGTGCACGCCTTTAATCCCAGTGCTTGGAGGTAGGGGCAGGCAGATCTCTGTGAGTTCAAGGGTAGCCCGGCTTTCATAGTGAGTTCCAGACTAGCCAGAGAGACCCTGTCTCAAACAAAAGAACCAAAAAAATAAAATAAAATAAAAAAATAAAGAAACTGAGTATGGCTTAGCTGCCAAGAGCTGTTCTTCTAGAGGACATTGTCACTCTAGTCCCAGGGCATATGATGCCCTCTTCTCTCCTTTGTTGAGGTAGTCCAAAGAAACATTCAGGGAAGACACCATACACACACACAGAAATTTAAGTAGACAAATTAAAAAACAAAATGGACAGTACTTGAAACCGATCTCTGAAGCTATCCACTGGCTTCCATAAGCACTTGCACATGCTTACATGCACACACATACACATGAACACACACAAGTGAAGTTTCTTTTTTATTGAAAAATTTACATTCTATAAGTGCACAGAAGCACAATTGCCATATTACTGTGTCCCCCCAATAATGTATTATATTCTGAAATAATTATGTCATAATAATTTGAGATGTAATTCTCCTTCCTATTTAGAACCTTGGTATTTGTTATGATATATTGCATGGGGGACCTCAAGGGTATCCTGCGTGTGCAGGAAAATATGCTGGCGTGCTGGGCAGGGGCAGGGCAGGCGGGACACACGGTGCAGGCACGGTGGCGGTGGTGGTGGCGGTGGACATTCATTCATCTGCACAGAAAGAGTTCATTCTAATATAAAGATAAAGCGATAGAAAGACAGAAAGGAGAGAGAGGAAGAGAAGAGAAAAGAAGAGAGGAAAAAAGCAGAGGCGTGCTTACCTCATGGTGGGGAAGAAAGAGAACGGAAGAGGAGGGGTTTTTCCTTAAAATGAGGCTTTTACGTCAGGACTCAGGGCAGCGCCAAGGCGGGTCAGAATACCAACATTCCTCCATTTTGATTATTGCAGAAGGGTGAGTTATTGATAGCAAGTTAGGAACAAGGGAGCTCAGTTCCTGAGACTGCTTCAAGCTGACAAGGGGAGGGATGGGGAGGGGAAACCGGGAGTCACGCACACATCCACATGCATGCACACACATAAGTAAATAGTTTTAAAAAGCTGACTACTTTATTTTTTTATTACTTAAAAATAGACAACATAAACCCCACCTAGTGCTGGATAAAATGTTATAAATTCTTAAACTGTAGTATTTTTCAGGTATGAAAACTGAGTCACAAAGATGGAATGACTAGTGAGTCTGTGCTTAGAAGTCAAGTTCCTGATCGCCAACACAATTCTTTTCCTGAATATTATCTAGTATATATTTTCAAATACTCCTTGCTCTGAATTGTCCTTTCTTTTGTTTAAGATTGAAGAGAACACTGTTGAGTTTCCGTTGGGATCAAAGAGGGACTTAGAAGTATGGGAAGGGTGCCTGGCAGGAGCACACATGACTGCTTATGTCTAGTTGATTTGTCACAACAGGATGGTCAGATTTGGTTTTTCATTTTCACTCTCAGATGACCTGATGCGACTAATAACAGTGTGTCCCCAAACTGAGTTAATTATATGTCTTACTCAAGAAAGGAATGGAAAACCACCACTTTTATCTTTTGGGCTTGCTGTCCTTCATCTGTTTGCTGTGGATATGAAAAAAGTTGGCATCAAGTTACTCCAGGAAATCAGTAAAGGTGGGAAAGGTAAGTGTATCCATAATGCACGAGAGATGAACAGGAGATTCTGCTTGGTGTGCTGTAGACCAAGAGCGAGTCAGACTTTGGACTCCACTGCTCTCTCTGTGTTCCATCTGTAGATTGTGGTTTGTGGCCTGTCAGCTGTCTGGTGTGTGTGTCTGATCTGTCGGCCCTTGTTGCTTGTCTGTCCCTAACAAAGGGCTTTGCTCCATGGTGTAGGAAAGGAATGAAAATACTTTTCTTTTCTTTTTTCTTTTTCAAGACAGGGTTTCTCTGTTTAGTCCTGGCTGTCCTGGAACTCACTTTGTAGACCAGGCTGGCCTCAAACTCAGAGATCCGCCTATCTCTGCCTCCTGAGTGCTGGGATTAAAGGTGTGCACCACCACTGCCTGGTGAAAATACTTTTCTAAAGAAATCTTTAGCAGAGTTTTTCAATTGAATAAATTACTTTACTGATCCAGAACAGCACTCAAAACCACACTCATATATTATCAACTCATATCCAAATATTGCTTCCAACATTTATGGGTTATTTGTTTTGTTTAAGATTGCTAAGTATGGATTATCAAGTAAGAAGAAATTCCGTAGTGTAATACTGTATTTTTTTTTCCAGATGTAGTAGAGCAGCTTGTGATGAGTGATTCATTTTGCTCCTTGGAAAAGTGGCAAGAAATAGCAGATATTTGTTTACAGAATGGCTTTGAAAATTTGTTTAATGACATCATGTTCATTCTTCGATCCCAAGCAGGAGTTTCAGAAATTACTGAAGATGATTCTATCAACTTAATGGAGCATGTTTTTTGGTAGTTCTATATTTTAACCAGCTGAGGGCGCTTGTACAACATTTTTAGGCATTGGCTGGGCAAACTGGTTTCAGCATAGTTAACGAAAATAAACATTGAGTATGACACTCTCAGCAATAAGTTATTATGATGTTTAGGTTTGATCTTGAAACACTGAAACCATTGCTTCCTTTCTACCATGTGGTCACTTCTTATAGCAGATCTTGAGCAAATCCAAGAGTATAACTTTGCATAAAGATAGCATAAGCATTTCTACTTTAGAACAAGCTAATGTCCAAATAGTCACACTTCTTATCTAATTTGATAACTAGAACTGGAGAAGGTGTGGGTAATGCTCTACCACTACACCGACTTTCTAAATGTCAAATATTGCAAGCTTGCCTCAACAACAAAAACATAGAATATTATTTGAAGATTGGATGTGCTGGGAAGAAAACAACTAATTTTGTTCTACTGATTCAAAGATGGCTCCATTCTTTGATGTCTGTCTGTATCTCCATGGAGACACACACACACTCATTGCACGCATGCACACTAACTTTTGCCATTTATATATGGTGAAGGTCAGACTGCCTCTGAAGTTTAGAATCTTGACATGTTTTTACTTAAAGGGAAGACTAAACAGATTTCGAAAAAGTGAACTTTGGGTACTCTTTTTTTCTTTTCTTTTCTTTGGTTTTTCGAGACAGGGTTTCTCTGTGTAGCTTTGTGCTTTTCCTAAAACTCACTTTGTAGACCAGGCTGGCCTCAAACTCACAGAGATCTGCCTGGCTCTGCCTCCCGAGTGCTGGGATTAAAGGCGTGCACCACCAACCCCCGGCTGAACTTTGGGTACTCTTAGGCATGGAAAATATATCTTTTTACAAATAATTTTGTACTGGGTACAATGGTAAATGCTAAAATCCTAGCTCTCAGGAGGCTGAGGCAGAAAGGTGATGTGTTTGAGGTCAGCCTGGACTACATAGTGAGAGTCTTTCAGAAACCAAACAAAATAGAATAAAACAAGAACAAAACAACCCCCCTTAAGACAACAAGAGGTTTTGTTTTGTTTTGTTTTTTAAATAATTCCAAGTGTTTGAGTATTTGAAATTTTAGAATTCTTTACTGTGGGTAGATATGAAATTCAAAATATTTAAAAATCAGTATGGCGATTCAGGCCAGGCGGCAGAGACAAGCAGACGCAGGTAGGCCTGCGGCGGGGGCCCGTGGAGGTAGACGGGCCCAGCAGCAGCCCGCTGAGGTAGACGTGCCCAGCGACGGCAGCCGGCAGAGACATTCAGGCCCAGCGGCGGTCCACAGAGGTAGACAGGCCCGGCAGCGGAGACAAGCAGACGCAGGTAGGCCTGTGGCGGCAGCCTGTGGAGGTAGTCGGGCCCAGCAGCGGCCCACTGAGGTAAACGGGCCGGCGGCAAAGACCGACAGGGACACTCAGTCCCGGCTGCAGCCTGCAGAGACATTCAGGCCAGGTGGCGGCCCCCAGAGGCAGACAGACCCAGCGGCAGCTGACAGGGACATACAGGCCCGGCGGCGGACTGCAGAGGTAAACAGGCCCAGGGACGGAGACAAGCAGACGCAGCTTGGAACAGGGACGCCCCTAACTCCAACATCTGGGGAAGAAGCTATCTCGGAGGGTCAGAACCAGAACGAATCTGAACACTCCGTCTGAGGACAACCCAGGGCCCAGCTGCTGATCCTGTGAAACCCAACAACTTGGAGGTGTTGGTGAGACTACCCTGCTCAGCTGAAACCCTTCTGGGAGAGGATTCAGATGCCTACAGTTTAAAGTCTGAAGAAACAAGATCAGCTGAGGAGTTGACAAATGAACAAAACGTAACCTGGGAACACAGAAGAAGGCGCTACCCAGACACCAAACCAGATCACCAGAATCATAAGTATATAATTCACCGATCGAAATCAACTGCCCCTGAAGAAATAGCCCAATAGCACCAATTTAACCAAGAACCACTACTAAACCAAGACTAAAAATTAGAGCAAGAGAGGCACTCTCAGACACAGACACCACCTGCACCTCACAGAGGAAGAGATGAGTAGACGCCAGTGCAAAAATACAGGCAACAACATAAAGACCTATATGGCAACATCAGAACCTAGTGATTCTACACCTGCAAGACCTAAACATACCATGACAGAAGAAACAGAAGAAATCAACCCTAAAAATGACATTAAGAAGATGATAGAGACCCTTAAAGAAGAAATAAAACATTCCCTCAATGAGGAAATAAAAACTTTCCTTAAAGAAGAATTGAAAAACTACCTTAAAGAGGAAATAAAAACTTTCCTTAAAGAGGAAATAAAAAACTCCCTTAAAGAGGAAATAAAAACTTCCCTTAAAAAGGAAATGAAAAACTCCATTAAAGAGGAAATAAAAAACTCCCTTAAAGAAATGGAAGAAAAAACGAACAAAAAATGGGAAGAAATCAAATCAAGCCAAGAAAAAGCAATTAAACAGATGAAAGAAACATTCCAAGATCTGAAAAATGAATTTGAGACAATAAAGAAAACACATGCTGAGGGATTGCTGGAAATAGAAATCCTGACAAAACGAACAGGAACTACAGAAACAAGCATAACCAACCGATTGCAAGAGATGGAACAGAGAATCTCTGACGCTGAAGACACGATAGAGAAAATAGATTCGTCAGTCAAAGAAAACAATAAAGACAAAAAAGTCCTAACACAAAACGTCCAGGAAATTTGGGACACCATGAAAAGACCAAACCTAAGAATAATAGGGATAGAAGAAGGAGAAGAATACCAACTCAAAGGCACAGAAAATATATTCAACAAAATCATAGAAGAAAACTTTCCTAACCTAAAGAAAGAAATACCTATGAAGATACAAGAAGCTTACAGAACACCGAATAGGCTGGATCCAAAAAAAAAGTCCTCTCGCCACATAATAATCAAAACACTAAACACACAGAATAAAGAAAAAATATTAAGAGCTGCAAAGGAAAAGGACCAAGTAACATATAAAGGCAAACTGATCAGAATAACACCAGACTACTCAATAGACTATGAAAGCTAGAAGATCATGGACAAACCTCATGCAGACACTAAGAGACCACGGATGCCAACCCAGACTATTATACCCAGCAAAACTCTCAATCACCATAGGCGGAGTAAACAAAATATTCCAGGATAAAACCAGATTTAATCAATACCTGTCCACAAACCCAGCCCTACAGAAAGCACTAGAAGGGAAAATTCAACCCAAAGAAGCTAAACACATCCATGAAAAATCAAGCAATAGATAATCCTACACCAACATACACCACAGAAGGACAACACAACACAACCAAAAAAATAACAGGAATTAACAATCACTGGTCATTAATATCCATCAATATCAATGGTCTCAACTCACCTATAAAAAGACACAGGCTAACAGAATGGATAAGAAAACAGGACCCATCCATATGCTGCATACAAGAAACACACCTTAACTCCAAAGACAGACACTACCTCCGAGTAAAGGGCTGGGAAAAGGTTTTCCAAGCAAATGGACCTAAGAAACAAGCTGGTGTAGCTATCCTAATATCTAATAAAATAGACTTCAAACTAAAATCAATCAAAAGAGACCAGGATGGACATTACATATTCATCACGGGAAAAATCCACCAAGATGAAGTCTCGATTCTAAACATTTATGCTCCAAATACAAAAGCACCCACATTCATAAAAGAAACACTACTAAAGTTTAAAACGCACATCAAACCCCACACATTAGTAGTGGGAGATTTTAACACACCACTCTCACCAAAAGATAGATCTACCAGACTGAAACTTAACAAAGAAATAAAGGACCTAACAGATGTTATGACTCAAATGGACCTAATAGATATCTACAGAATATTCCATCCTAACACAAAAGAATATACCTTCTTCTCAGCACCCCATGGAACCTTCTCAAAAATTGACCACATGCTTGGACACAAAACAAATCTCAACAGATACAAAAAAATTGGAATAACCTCCTGTATCTTATCAGACCACCATGCCTTAAAGTTAGAACTCAATAACAACAAAAATTATAGAAAACCCACAAACTCATGGAAACTGAATAATGCCCACCTGAAACATCAATGGGTCAAGGAAGAAATAAAAACAGAAATTAAAGAGTTCCTAGAATTCAATGAAAATGAAAGTACAACATACCCAAACTTATGGGACACTATGAAAGCAGTGCTAAGAGGAAAATTCATAGCTCTAAATGCACACATAAAGAAGATGGAGCAATCCCATACCAATGAATTAACAGCACAACTGAAAGCTCTAGAACAAAAAGAAACAAACTCACCCAGGAGAAATAGACGCCAGGAAATAATCAAATTGAGGGCTGAAATCAACGAAATAGAAAACAAGAGAACAATACAAAAAATCAATGAAACAAAGAGTTGGTTCTTTGAAAAAATCAACAAGATAGACAAACCACTAGCCAAATTAACCAAAAGGCAAAGAGAGAGCACCCAAATTCACAAAATCAGAAATGAAAAGGGAGACATAACAACAGACAATGAGGAAATCCAGAGAATCATCAGATCATACTTCAAAAACCTGTACTCCACAAAAATGGAAAACCAGGAAGAAATGGACAATTTTCTGGATAAATACCAAATACCAAAATTAAATCAAGACCAGATAAACCATTTAAATAGACCAATAACCCCTAAAGAAATAGAAACAGTCATCAAAAGTCTCCCAACTAAAAAAAGCCCAGGACCAGATGGTTTCAGTGCAGAATTCTACCAGACTTTCAAAGAAGAACTAATACCAATCCTCTTCAAAGTGTTCCACACAATAGAAACAGAAGGAACACTACCAAACTCTTTTTATGAGGCTACAATTACCCTGATACCCAAACCACACAAAGATGCAACAAAGAAAGAGAACTACAGACCAATCTCCCTCATGAACATTGATGCAAAAATACTCAACAAAATATTGGCAAACCGAATCCAAGAATACATCAAAACAATCATCCATCACGACCAAGTAGGATTCATCCCAGGGATGCAAGGATGGTTCAACATACGGAAATCAGTCAATGTAATACACTATATAAACAAACTGAAAGAAAAAAACCACATGATCATCTCCCTAGATGCTGAAAAAGCCTTTGACAAAATCCAACACCCCTTCATGATAAAGGTCTTAGAAAGAATAGGAATACAAGGAACATTTCTAAACATAATAAAAGCAATTTATAGCAAGCCAACAGCAAACATCAAATTAAATGGAGAGAAACTCAAAGCGATACCACTAAATTCAGGAACAAGACAAAGCTGTCCACTCTCCCCATATTTATTCAATATAGTACTAGAAGTTCTAGCTAGAGCAATAAGACAACAAAAGGAGATCAAAGGGATACAAATTGGCAAGGAAGAAGTCAAACTTTCACTATTTGCAGATGATATGATAGTATACATAAGTGACCCCAAAAACTCTACCAGGGAACTTCTACAGCTGATAAACTCCTTCAGTAAAGTGGCAGGATACAAGATCAACTCAAAAAAATCAGTAGCCCTCCTATACACAAATGATAAAAGGGCTGAGAAAGAAGTCAGAGAAACATCACCCTTTACAATAGCCACAAATAATATAAAATACCTTGGGATAACACTAACTAAACAAGTGAAAGACCTTTTTGATAAGAACTTTAAATCCCTAAAGAAAGAAATTGAAGAAGATATCAGAAAATGGAAGGATCTCCCATGCTCATGGGTAGGTAGGATTAACATAGTAAAAATGGCAATCTTACCAAAAGCAATCTACAGATTCAATGCAATCCCCATCAAAATCCCAACACAATTCTTCACAGACTTGGAAAGAAAAATACTCAACTTTATATGGAAAAACAAAAGACCCAGGATAGCTAAAAGAATCCTATACGATAAAGCAACCCTTGGAGGCATCACCATCCCGGACCTCAAACTCTACTATAGAGCTATAGTAATAAAAACAGCTTGGTACTGGTATAAAAACCGACATATGGACCAATGGAATCGAATTGAAGACCCTGACATTAATCCATGCACATATGAACACCTGGTTTTTGACAAAGGAGCCAAAACTATACAATGGAACAAAGAAAGTATCTTCAACAAATGGTGCTGGCATAACTGGATGTCAATATGTAAAAGATTACAAATAGATCCATATCTGTCACCATGCACAAAACTCAAGTCCAAGTGGATCAAAGACCTAAACATAAATCCAGTTACACTAAACTTAATAGAAAAGAAAATAGGAAGCACTCTTGAACGCATTGGCACTGGAGACCATTTCCTAAATAAAACACCGACAGCACAGACCCTGAGCACAACCATTAATAAATGGGACCTCTCAAAACTGAGAAGCTTTTGCAGGGCAAAAGACACAGTCAATAAGACAAAAAGACAGCCAACAGATTGGGAAAAGATCTTCACCAACCCCACATCTGACAGAGGATTGATCTCCACAGTATATAAAGAACTCAAGAAACTAGACATCAAAGCACTGAACAGTCCAATTAAAAAATGGGCTAAAGAGCTAAACAGAGAATTCACAAAACAAGAACTACAAATGGCTGAAAGACATTTAAAGAAATGCTCAACATCCTTAATCATCAGAGAAATGCAAATCAAAACGACTCTGAGATACCACCTTACACCTGTTAGAATGGCTAAGATCAAAAACACCAATGACAACCAATGTTGGAGAGGATGTGGAGCAAAGGGAACACTCCTCCACTGTTGGTGGGAATGTAAACTTGTACAACCACTGTGGAAATCAGTATGGCGGTTTCTCAGAAAATTAGGAATCGAACTACCTCAAGACCCAGCCATACCACTCTTGGGCATATACCCAAAGAATGCTGATACATACCATAAAGATACATGCTCAGCTATGTTCATAGCAGCACTATTTGTAATAGCCAGAACCTGGAAACAACCTAGATGCCCATCAACGGAAGAATGGATGAAAAAAATGTGGTACATATACACAATGGAGTACTACTCAGCAGAGAAAAACAATGAAAGCATGAAATTTGCAGGCAAATGGATGGAACTAGAAAAAATCATCCTGAGTGAGGTAACCCAAACCCAGAAAGACAGTTATGGTATGTACTCACTCATTGGTGGATTCTAGATATAAAATGAACAATCAGACCACAACCCATAGATCCATAAAGGCTATATATATATTGAAAAAAAAATAGCCAAATGAATGGAAACACATGAACTATGAACCAAAGGCTGAGGGCTCCCAGCTGGATCAGGCCCTCTGAATAGGTGAGACAGTTGATTGGCTTGATCAGTTTGGGAGGCATCTAGGCAGTGGGACCAAGTCCTGTGCTCATTGCATGAATTGGCTGTTTGAAACCAGGAACTTATGCAGGGACACTTGGCTTAGTCTGGGAGGAAGGGACTGGACCTCCCTGGACTGAGTCTACCAAGTTGATCACAGTCCTCGGGGGAGGACTTGTCCTGGAGGAGGTGGGAATGGAGGGTGGGCTGGGGGTATGGGGAGGGCGTGGGAGGGGGGAGAATAGGGGAACCCATGGCTGATATGTAGAACGGAATGGTATTGTAAAATAAAAAATATATATCACAAAAAAAAAAAACACACACACACACACACAAAAAAAAAAAAAATTAGTATGGCATGGGTACCAATCAAGTAGAACAGATATTCAACCAATCAGCACAGCTTCCAGTTCTTGTGGTGAATCACTGAGCTGTGTCTCCAATCTCTGGTTCTGAAATGGAGTCCATGCAAACTCAGGTTGCCTTTGAACTTGGTATATAGCTGAGATTGGTCTAAACCTGCAATTGTCCTGTCTCTGCCTCCTGAATACTGGGATTAAAAGTGTGCTTCATCACATTTTACAGAGTTGGCTCCTTGTGAAGGGCCCAAGGAGTCTTTTCTGTGTCTCTTCACATCCTCTCCATGTGTATCTGTGTCCACATTCTATCCTTATAAATATGCTGGTTAGCTGGACATGGTGACACTCCACAGGCTGAGGCAGAGTTACACAGAGTCACAGGCCAGCCTCAGAGTGAGGCTGACTCGTGTGTGTGTGTGTGTGTGTGTGTGTGTGTGTTACAATATATAAAACACATACAATATGTAAATATATAATAATAAACATATATTGGTATTACATCTCATGTATATATATGTATTACATCACTCATACTGAATTAGAGTTCACCCACTTTAATTTGACTATGTCTTCAAATAAGGTCACGTTCTGTTGTACTGTGGGTTAAGACTTCAGCATGTAAATTTGGGGAGAACATAATCCAGACACAAACATTTTCCATTATATCACCAAAATAAAAAATAGTACCAGAGCCGGGTGGTGGTGGCGCACGCCTTTAATCCCAGCACTCGGGAGGCAGAGCCAGGCAGATCTCTGTGAGTTCAAGGCCAGCCTGGACTACCAAGTGAGTTCCAGGAAAGGCGCAAAGCTACACAGAGAAACCCTGTCTCGAAAAACCAAAAAAAAAAAAAAAAAAAAGTACCAGGCACAAAATAACTGTTCAATGAACAGTTGGTGATTGAATCTATCTTAGGCAAACCTAAAATTTTCATATTTGATGTTAATCTTATGAATTCACTTTACTCTAGCTTACATTCACAAAATTATGTAACAGGTTTTGGGATTTTTCACAAAGCAAACACATCTGTATAACTAACCCCCACATGATGAGATAGAACCTTCCCAGAATATTCCAGCCTCCTGTCCTCCCAAAGGTAGCTACTCAACTTCTTGTGCCATTAATGACTTTTTTCCTGATTTTGAATTTTAAGTAAATAATGCATTCTACTTTCTTTTGTTTTTCACTTTTTTTAAATTTTAACAGGTGTATTTATAATTGTTATAAAGTTGAACTGTTGAACTGTGTTCACTGAAACATTTTGCTTGCATTAATGCTTTACATCTTGCATTTATATTAAAAATTCACACACAAATGAAAATGGAAAAACTGCTAATACCTGATTTCTGTCCCCTATTTTCCACTCGCAATCATATACTTAGGTACCTTTTGACCCCATGAAAAAAATATCTAACATTCAGAACTACTGATAACAGGAAGAAGAGGAAAAAAATTTTGAGAATGAAATGTTTCCCCTCATAGTGGACTCTTAAGCACGTTCTCCGTGTATGCGGCATGCTAGCTGGGTATCTTTTGGCATAATTGTTACACGTTTGGCATGGATAGCACACAGGTTGGTATCTTCAAAAAGGCCAACCAGATAGGCCTCACTTGCCTCCTGCAAAGCACCAATAGCTGCACTCTGGAAGCGCAGATCTGTTTTGAAGTCCTGAGCAATTTCTTGCACCGGACGCTGGAAGGGGAGCTTGTGAATCTGAAGTTCAGTGGACTTCTGATAACGTCTGGTTTCACCGAGTGCCACAGTACCAGGCCTGTAACGATGAGGTTTCTTCACCCCTCCAGTAGAGGGCGCACTCTTGCGAGCGGCTTTAGTAGCCAGTTGTTTCCTGGGTGCCTTACCACCGGTGGATTTGCGGGCAGTCTGCTTTGTACGAGCCATGGTATGGGCACCTCCTTACTTACCCCGCTTCTCCTTCGGCTGGAGCTCTGCAAGCGAGAGGCGGTGCTGGCGTTAGAAAGCGGCAGCGGCGCGGCGGCTGCGAACACCTGTTTTTTTACTTTTTGTGAGATTTTTCCATATTGTTTATGGTTGTAGTTGTTCATTCTCATTTCTCCATTCTATAAGTGTGCTACCATTACTCCATAAATAGACCTGTAAGTTTTTTCCAGTGTGGATCTATACAGTGTTCTTATAGTCACTCTTCATGGCTTGGCTGTGAAATCTGCATGCATTTATTCTTCTTTGTTTTTTCAAGTTCTTTGGGGGTATGTGTTTTTATATATATAATATTATATATATATATATATTCTCATAAGTAGGTATAATTTTGTTAGCATTTAGGACTTTACTTAAGTAAATACTAGATTAACAAATGACTATTAATCACTTTTAAAACACTTAGCTAATTAATTAATTATGTATGTGTGTAGTTTGAATGAAATTGACCCCCATAAGCTCATAGGGAGTGGCACTATTAAGATGTGTGGCCTTGCTGAAGTAGGTGTGGCCTTATGGAGGAAGTGTGTCACTGAGTCTCATATATGCTCAAGTCACACCCAGTGTCTCAGACCACTTCCTGTTGCCTGTGCAAGATGAGGAACTCTGAGTTACCACTCCAGCACCATGTCTGCCTGCACACTACCATGTCCCACCATGACAATAATGGACTGAACCTCTGAACTGCAAGCTACCCAGTTAAATGTTTTCCTTTATAAGAGCTGCTGTGGTCATGGTGTCTCTTCACAGCAATAGAAACTCTAAGACAGTGTGTGTGTGTGTGTATGTGTGTGTGTGTGTGTGTGTGTGTGTGCGCGCACATGTGTATGGATGCATGTGCACTTGTGTGATCTTGTTATGTGGAGACCGAGGACGGCCTTGGGTGTTGACTTTGTGTTTTCTGAGACGATATTCCTTACTGACATGGTGCTCACGAAGTGGGCTACACTGGCTGGCCAGCGAGCCTCAGGGACTCACTCGTCAGTTTCCCCACAATTCAGGTGACTAGAATCATGTTAGACTGCTAACACGTAAGTTAGAAGTCTTACTAGTTGCTATCTGAATTTGCTGTAATGCACAGAATGTCCACAACACATCAACTTCATTCACTCCTTGGGGGGAAAAGCTCTTTGCAAAGTTAAATCAGTGAATAGCTACTAGATATACAAAGTTATCAATAACAAATAGTTATAATTGGTTGTGTTCTTTAGTAAAAAAACTACGTTCATCATACACACACACACACACACACACACACACACACACACACACACACACGTCCTGGACCTGGGAGGATGGCGTAGCTGGTAAAGTGATTTCTGTGGGAGCGTGAGAACTTGAGTTTGGACGGTTAACACTTAAAGTAAAAAGCCAGGTGTAGCCCAGTCCTGGGGTGGCAGAAATGGAGTGTCCTAGGGCTTGCTGACTAGGTAATCTCGCCAAAGTAGTGGACTCCAGCTTCAGCAGAGACCCTGTCTCAACGAATATTAAAGTGGGAATGACCCATGTCTACCTCTGACCTCCACATGCACACACAAAATATATTCTTAGTTATGTGTTTCATTTTGTTTCTTTCTGTCAGCATTTACTGGTACCCCCACAGCCTTGTAAATCCATGTAGTATCTCCTTGCTGTTCCCAAGTATCTATGGGGGTACAATACTAGTGTAAGTTAGTAAGACTTCACACTCAGGCATGGGAACCAGGACTTACTGGAAGGACAGTTAAGGTCCAGCCATCAAGCCGGATTATGGACTTGACATGACTCACTTAGAAGCTGGAAAGTAGATTCAGCATTTGTAGTCCTTGGTGGGAGTGAGCTTGGCTGGCATCCACTCCAAGGATATCTTTGGCTTTGTTATGGTGCAGCAACAAGGCTCTTATCTCTGGGCTTCCAACCTTCAGAACTGTGAGCCCTGAATTTCTGTTCACTCTAACTTACCCAGACAGCCGCATACATCACAGCATCACAGAGTCAGCCACATCACTCTTCAGCTCTGGTTGCGCATGTCCAGAAGGGCAACAACAAATCTCTGTCTGCTCCGAGAACTTTTCTTTTGCCACACACATTCACATTTGCCCTCCCATGGGGATGGAACCAGGGCCTTGCACATGCAGAGTATGTGCTACCTCTGAGCAACAACCTCAGCCCCATGTTCATACATTTTCAGAGCACAGAACCAACTGTGAGAAATTAGTCTTCACCTGGGGACTGGACTTGCAATCGTCTTAGTCAAGCTGCTTAAAAAGCCATGCATTTACAAGGTGATGCAAGGGTTTTGAATTGCAGGCTTGATCTGGAAATGTCTGCATGCTATGCTTTTGCCCAGCTGCCTGGGAAGTGAGCTTGGCCACTGAGCATAACAGCTAAAAGGTTTGCACTGACGTAAGGTCATTAAAGGAAGGGAAAGCCCCGGCCGGCAGTGAGGCCCAGGCCCTCAGGTGGCAGCACAGCAGCAGCGCTGCCCCAACATTGGAGAACACACCTCTGTCTCTGAGTGTTAGTGCCTCCCTTTCTTATTCTTGTTTGTTTGTTTGTCCCCAACATTGGAGAACACACCTCTGTCTCTGAGTGTTAGTGCCCCCCTTTCTTATTCTTTTTTGTTTGTCCCCAACATTGGAGAACACACCTCTGTCTCTGAGTGTTAGTGCCTCCCTTTCTTATTCTTGTTTGTTTGTTTGTCCCCAACATTGGAGAACACACCTCTGTCTCTGAGTGTTAGTGCCCTCCTTTCTTATTCTTTTTTGTTTGTCCCCAACATTGGAGAACACCACCTCTGTCTCTGAGTGTTAGTGCCCCCCTTTCTTATTCTTTTTTGTTTGTCCCCAACATTGGAGAACACACCTCTGTCTCTGAGTGTTAGTGCCCCCCTTTCTTATTCTTTTTTGTTTGTTTTGTTTTTTTTTCAAGACAGGGTTTCTCTGTGTCACTTTGGAGCCTGTCTTGAAACTCATTCTGTAGTCCAGGCTGGCCTTGAACTCACAGAGACCCACCTGGCTCTGCCTCCCAAGTGCTGGGATTAAAGGTATGTGCCACCACCGCCTAGTCCCTTTCTTATTCTTTTTTTTTTTTTTTTTTTTTTTTTGGAGTTGAGGACCGAACCCAGGGCCTTGCACTTGCTAGGCAAGTGCTCAACCACTGAGCTAAACCCCTAACCCCCGTTTTCCCCCTTTCTTATGTATCTATTTTTTTTTTTCTAAGACAGGTTCTCTCTATGTAGCCCTGGCTATCCTGGAGCTCACTATGTAGACCAGGCTGGCCTCACATTCATAGAACTATGACTACCTCTGCCTCCTGAGTGTTGAGCTTGAAGGTGTGCGCCACCACCGCTTAGCTTCGCTCGTCTTTCCTTTGCCAAGGTGTTCACTGGAGGGGGTGGAAGGAAAGAGAACGAAAGGGAGAAAACTTTTTAATGTAGTTTGTCGGTATCAATTTTTCCCATATTTTGTCTACTTTCTTGCATGTATATCCAGGTCCCAGATGATAGTTTGTAATGTAGGAGATGGTCTGTGTGCAATCTAGATCATATCACTAGCAGCAGATACCATACAAAGGCACACTTGTCCTAAACCCAGGTGACACAGAGATCAAACTAGACACCAGTAGGATTATGGTTATTTCATTATATGAGTTGTGATCCATGAAAGATTGCTTATGAAATGAAAATCTTATAAATGAAAAAAGTTTACTTTTAACTCACGTGTATCTGTCTGTCTGTGGGAATCTATGTCAAATGAATGCAGGTACCTAAGGAGGTTGGAAGGGTCACAAGAAGGTATCAGGTCTCCTGGAGCTTGAATTACAGGCAGTTGGGAGCTGGAAAAAGAACTCTAGACCTCTAGAAGGGTGGGAATTGCTGATCCATCTCTCCAGCCTATATATGAAATTTTAATAACATCGAAAGAGTCTTTTTGAAGAAATCTGCCTGGAAATTCTCTGAAACCAGCCACCAACTCCTAGTCTGTCTGCCTGTAATGTTAGGTTTCCCTAATACAAAAGGGATAGCCAGGGTGAAAGCCAGGCTGCAGCACTCTGCTCTCTCTGCCTGGGCGCTGGAACACTAATAGTTCTGAAGCATCACCTTAGGAAGTCACTTATAGACCTTGAGCATCTGTAGAGCGAAGACAGAGCTGTTGAGAGGAAGTGCGTCCTGGTGCACAATCAAAGGATGTGCATTTAGGATGAATGATTTTTTTTTTAATGTTCAGATTAAACATAGGGCCTTGTGTGTGCTGAATGCTTGACCACTGAATTATCTCACCAGCCCAGGAATCAACCATTTTGAGACAATAATTTGCTGATGGTGGTGACTGTGAAGGCTGACACTGGTTTAATGAGAAAAGTTGTAAAAGGAGTTATGTGTGCATGTGTGCTTGCGTGTGTGTGTGTGTGTGTGTGTGTGTGTGTGTGTGTGCATGCTTGCGTGTGTGTGTGTGTGTGTGTGTGTGTGTGTGTGTGTGTGTGTGTACATGTGCTTTCGTGTGTGCTTGTGTGTGTGCACGGAGGCCAGAGGACAGCCTTGAATGTTGTTCATCCGCAGGTGTTCTCCACCTTGTTTTTTGAGACAGTCTCTCAGTGGCCTGAGGCTCACCTAAGTAGACTAGGCTGGCTGGCCAGTGAGTCCCGAGGATGCCCCTGACTCAGTCTTGGGATTGTGAGCACATGCCAGCACACCTGTCTTTTAATAGGGTCTGAGGATTGAACTAAGGTCCTCATGTTTAAGAAGCAAGCACTCTAACACTTTACCAACTGAGTGCATATAAAAAAGCCATGTGTGCTGGCATGTGCCGGCAACCCCAGCTGGGCCACAGTGAGGGTGATCTTGAACTTTTTACCACCCCATCTCCATCTCCAGGTACTCTGATACAGATGTACACACCGAGGTTTCTAGTGCTAGGCAAGCGCTCTACCAGCTGAGTTATGCATCAGTCTAAAAGTAGTTATTCTTAAGAACTCAAAATCAACTCATTTCTCTCCTGTGTCATACAATTTTAGTTGTTTCTGGGTACAGGAAGGGGAGGCCTCAAGACCATGTAACACCCAAAGTGGCTACTCAACAACTCTTTCTTGATTACCTACTAAAAACAAATAAGGCATCGTGTATAACTTGTGGATACTTGAACTCCCAAGTGAAGTTCCAGACGACTGTAATCCAGATAGCGAAAGTGGAAAGGGATGCTCGGTAGCCGGCACTAAGACCTTTCTCTGGGTAGGGCTTACTAGAATATATTACAAATTTGACTTGATAGATGGCAGCAGAAATGCCAGCAAACTAGCAGTTCAAATTTTGTTCTGTTTTGTTGAGACAGTCTCACACTGTAGCTCAGGCTGGCTTCAAACTCACCACTCTTCCTGGCTCAATCTCCACTGTACTGGTTCTAGTTGTGAGCTACTGAGTCTGGCTTCTTGAATTTTTATGGGGGGAAAAATGAGGCCTTGTTCTCGTTAGTCATATATTTTGAAGTTCTTTTTTGTTTGTTTGTTTGTTTGTTTGTTTTGGTTTTTCGAGACAGGGTTTCTCTGTGTAGCTTTGCACCGTTCCTGGAACTCGCTCTGTAGCCCAGGCTGGCCTCGAACTCACAGAGATCCGTCTGGCTCTGCCTCCCGAGTGCTGGGATTAAATAAAGGCGTGCACCACCCCCGCCTGGCCCTGAAGGCCTTCTTGTAATATTCTGTGAATATGTGTGAAATTTTGCCTGTGTGCCTGTGCACCATGTACCTACAGTTTCCAAAGAGGCCAGACGAGGGCGCCAGATCCCCCGGAACTGGAGGGGTGGCAGTGAGCTGCCACGCTGGGGCGGGGAACAGAACCCAGGTCGTCTTAACTGCGGAACCATCAATCCAGCCTTTTTGTCGTATTTTTTTTTAAAATATGGGTTTCCTGGCGGGGAGCTTGGACACTGTGAAGACTATTCTTGAGGACTGGTATTCTTAGGAAGCCGATCCTTTAAAGAAAAAGGTTACCCTATATAACCCTATATAAATATTTTAACATTCTAGCATTTTTTTCTTTTTTTCTTTGTAGTTTTGTAGTAGTTCTGGAACTCACTCTGTATACCAGGCTGGCCTCGAACTCACAGAGATCCGCCTGCCTCTGCCTCCCGAGTGCTGGCATTAAAGGTGTGTGCCACCACCGCCCCACCAGTTTTTTCTTAAAGAGTGTGTGTGTGTGTGTGTGTGTGTGTGTGTGTGTGTGTGTGTGTGCGCGCGCTTGTGGAGGTCTCATGACAACTTTGTGGGGATAGTTTTTCTCTTTCCTCCTTCAGGTGGGTCCATATTTGGGTTCCAAAGGACTCGGCAGAAGCCAGGTCTCAGGATGGCAAGGTGAGGTCCTTTACCTGCTGAGCGGCTCATGGGTGCTAGCGTTGGGTGCTGACTTCTTCCTTTAAACCAAGGATGGGAATGCGGCGAGTGGTGCGAACTCTCAGGAGGACACTGATTTCTAAACAGAATTTCCTTCTTTTTTCTTTTTTTTTCTTTCTTTCTTTCTTTTTTTTTTTTTTTTTTTTGTTTTTTTGTTTTGTTTTGTTTTGGTTTTTTTTCGAGACAGGGTTTCCCTGTGTAGCTTTTCGCCTTTCCTGGAACTTGCTTGGTAGGCCAGGCTGGCCTTGAACTCACAGAGATCCGCCTGGCTGTGCCTCCCGAGCGCTGGGATTAAAGGCGTGCGCCACCACCGCCCGGCAAGAATTTCTTTTCAAGGTGCATCAAAGGCCACACTGGCACTGACCCCTGGTCCCCATGAAGCTATCCTACACTGTCTCCAACATGTAACAGGCTCCTGCTTTGGCTGACCTTATTGTCTGTGCTATTTGAATTGATGCAAAGGCTGAAAAGTTACCGCTCATGTCATATCTGTAGCTTTGACATTTTTCACATGTGCTGGCTAGACAACTTGGCTAGAGTCAGTAGAGAAGAGGGATCTTTAATTGAGAAAAAGACTCCAAAGATTGGGCTGTAAGCCAGGCAGTGGTGGAGCACACCTTTAATCACTCAGTAGGCAGAGGCAGGAGGATCTCTGTGAGTTCAAGGCCAGCCTGGTCTACAAACTGTGTTCTAGAACAACCAGGGCTACCCAGAGAAACCTTGTCTCGAAAAAACAAAAAAACCAACCAAACAAAAAAGATCAGCTGTAAGAAAACCACTATTTTTCTTAGTTAGTGATTGATGTGGGAGGGCCCAACCCAATTGTGAGGAGGCTATCCCCTGGGCTGGCAGTCTTGACTTCTATAAGAAAGCAGGCTGAGCAAGCCATGGGGAGCAAGCCAGTGAGCTTTCTATAGCTCCTGAGTCAGCTCCTGCCTCCAGGTTCCTGCCCTGTTTAGGTTCCTGTCCTGACTTCCTCAGTGATGAACAGCAATGCTGAAGTGTAAGCCAAATAAACCCTTTCCTCCCAAGCTGCTTTGGTCTGGTGTTTCACTGCAGCATAGAAACCCTACCTGAGACACGTACTTAGGAAACAGTCCCCCATATTACACAAGGTTTGGGAAGGAGCCTGTGAACCAAAGATAAGCTTCCTATCCCCTCACGTTGGAATTTCCCTTGTCTTCTTTCTGAACTTCTGCTTCCACCGTGAACAGATAGTGAACTTGTCAGCTGAGCAGCTCACAACTTCTCCAAGCCAGCTGAGTGAAAGAAGAGAGGGAACAGAGTGCAATATTTCCTGGAAAAAGAATGCATTTGGAAGAACGTGGGATCATTTGTAAGATCCCTCAACCCCACTGTGACTGGCAGTCCTTTGCTGTGTGGGGCTTTGTGGTCTGCAGCATTTTTAGCAGCATTTGACCTCAATCTACTGAATGTCCTGTCTCTCCACCCAGAATGACCCTCAGAAAGTGCTGTACACCTTGCCAAATGGTTTTTGAACATTTGTATAAATTTTATAAATATATATAATCTCTACCAATCTCTACCAAGTTAAACATGATTTTTACTAGGTAGTTCTTCTGCAAAAAAGAATCAAAGATAGCAAAATAGGTAAGTACGCCTTCTGTGTTGTTTTCTTCTACATAATCACTAATGACTGTGCAGATCCACAAAACACTAGAAGTTAAACGCTGGCAAGCAAACAAATAATGCACAACTCAAAAGTCCAAACATCTCAGGGATGCTTGGCAGGAAACAAGTAAGGAATGTGCTGGCTGCCACAGGAACTGCCTGCCCTCTAAGCTCTGCAGGAGCCGCTAGCCCATGCACAGACTCCTCCCACCTTCTGACCTCGTTCCTGTCTCTCCAGTTAAGTGTCTCACAGTCCCTAGGCAGAGTGGCTTGTAAATGGTGACTTGTTAGCACACTGGAGAGGACTGGCATGCTGTTATACTGACCAACAGCAAAGCAAAGTTTGGAAGAGGCTCTTTGCTCTTCTCAGAAAGCTACAGTGGACATACGATTGAAGAGGTAACTTTTTACAGGAAAATAAAATCAGTCACCTGAAAGGAAATACTGTCAATGGATCATAAAGCATCTCTCTACAGAGAACCTTAATGTTTTCTGCCTTTGCGGAAGTTAAAGAGAAATTACTATGAAGTGTGAGGGGTTTAAGCTATATAGGGGGACATTTTTTAAAGGTTTATTTTAATTCTTTGGATTTATTTATTTATTTATTTATTTATTTATTTATTTTTGGTTTTTCGAGACAGGGTTTCTCTGTGTAGCTTTGTGCCTTTCCTGGGACTCACTTGGTAGTCCAGGCTGGCCTCGAACTCACAGAGATCCACCTGGCTCTGCCTCCCAAGTGCTGGGATTAAAGGCATGCACCACCACTGCCTGGCCGGATTTTTTTTTTACACATGTCTGAGCACTATCTGTGTGAAAGGCCTGCTGAGGCCAGACAAAGGTGTCCTGATACCCTGGAGGTAGAGTTATAGGTGGTTGTGAGCTACTATGTGGGCGCTGGGATTTAACTCGGGTCCTCGAGAAGAACAGAAAGTGCTCTTACCAACTGAGCCAACTCTCCAGCCCCTAAAGATTTATTTTATTTTAATGTATTTCTGCACATGTGTATGTGCATGTGCATGTATGTGCACATGAGTGCAAGTACCCTCAGAGGTCAGAGGTGTCAAAGCTCCTAGAGCTGGCATTGAACCAAGGCCATCTGCAAGAGCAGTATGTGCTCTTAACTGCTATGCCAGCCCCCAGGGGAGTGTGTGTGTGTGTGTGTGTGTGTGTGTGTGTGTGTGTATTTTCTTTTTCTTTTTTTTCTTTGAGACAGGGTTTCTCTGTGTAGCTTTGCACCTGTCCTGGAACTTGCTCTGTAGACCAGGCTGGCCTTGAATTCACAGAGATCCACCTGGCTCTGCCTCCCAAGTGCTGGGATTAAAGGCGTGTGCCACTACTGCCCGGTGAACATTTCTTATGGTTAAAGTTTATATGGAGTAGTTTGGAGATCATCTTTAAAGATCTTAAGAATTACCTGTACCTCTATCGGGCTGGTTGGTTGAGACAAGTGTGGTCCTACAAGTGAAAGAATTCAGCTCCACTGCTCTAGTGCTGTGAAGAGACACCATGACCACAACTCTTATAAAGAAAGCATTTCATTGGATGGCTTACAGTTAAGAGGTGGGACATGGCAGCATGTGGACAGACATGGTGCTGGAGAAGGAGCTGAGAGTGGAGAAGAAGCTACATTTGATTCAGAGGTGACAGAGAGTGAACTGAGACGCAGAGCATGGCTTGAGTGTGTATGAGCCCTCAAAGCCCACACCACAGTGACATATTTCCTCCAATGAGGCCACACCTACTCCAACAAAACCACATCTTCTAATAGTGCCGGTCCCTATATGAGCCCATGGGGGCCAATGACATTCAGACCACCACATCCCGTGACCCCGTACACATGTGGCTGGCAGTGTTGTGACACCTAACCAAATTCTCTAAAGAACTTGGGCCGGGCAGTGTTGCTGGAGGGCTTCTCTCCAGGTTCCACCAAACCCCGCAGTCCCACAATCCACGTATAAAATAATCACTCAGACACTTATAATACTTATAAACTGTATGGCCGTGGCAGGCTTCTTGTTAACTGTTCTTATATCTTAAATTAATCCATTTTTATAAATCTATACCTTGCCACGTGGCTGGTGGCTTACCGGCGTCTTTACATGCTGCTTGTCCTGGCAGTGGCTGCAGTGTCTCCCTCCTTTTTCCTGTTTCCCCAATTCTCCTCTCTCTTTGTCCCACCTATACTTCCTGCCTGGTCACTGGCCATCAGTGTTTTATTTATATAGAGTGATATCCACAGCAGGGCAGTGGTGGTGGACACTTTTAATCCCAGCACTTGGGAGGCAGGCAGATCTCTGTGAGTTTGAGGCCAGCTTTGTCTACAGAGTGAGTTCCAGGACAGGCTCCAAAGCAACACAGAGAAATCCTGTCTTAAGAAACAAGCAAACGGGCTGGAGAGATGGCTCAGAGGTTAAGAGCGCTAGCTGCTCTTCCAGAGGTCCTGAGTTCAATTCCCAGCAACCACATGGTGGCTCACAGCCATCTGTAATGATATCTTGTAGCTAGAGTTTTCCTGCCTGGCCCACAGTCAGGACAAATCTCTCTCACCTGCCAGTCCCACAGCTGCTCAGACCCAACCAAGTAAACACAGAGACTTATATTGCTTACAAACTGTATGGCCGTGGCAGGCTTCTTGCTAACTGTTCTTATAGCTTAAATTAGTCCATTTCCATAAATCTATACCTTGCCACATGGCTCGTGGCTTACTGGCATCTTTACATGCGGCTGGTCATGGCGGTGGCTGGTAGTGACTCCTTTTGCCTTCCTGTTCTTTCTTTTCTCCTCTCTGTTAGTCCCGCCTGAACTTCCTGCCTAGCCACTGGCCGATCAGTATTTTATTTATTGACCAATCAGAGCAACACATTTGCCATACAGAACATCCCACAGCAAGATCTGGCACCCTCTTCTGGCCTGCAGGGATGCATGCAGACAGAACATTGTATACATAATAAATAAATAAATAAATCTTTAAAAAACAAACAAGCAAACAAACAAACCCCAAAACAAACAAACAAAACAACAACAACAAAAAAACAACTTGGGCCATGTTCTTTCACAGGTGGACATTGTCTGGCCGGCCTCTGTACATTTATGGAATAGCTAGTGTGGGGGTCAGGCTCCTTCAAAAGGTCTTAGAGATGACTTGGGAACAGGCTGTTTATAGGGAATTTTCTTGGTATCAACACTGTGGAAGGGGAGAAAAGGAAGCAGGATCGGAATTCAGAAAAGTTTAGCTTTGAGAAGTAGTTCCAACAAAAACTGAGGGCACAGAATACTCAGGGGCCTCTCTGAAGTGTCTCCAGATGGCCATGGGCTGGATCTTTATGCTTCTGTGCCAGTGGATGGGGCTGCCACCAGAAGGCACAACCTTGGGCGGGAATGCTATGGCCAGCGTCTTCCCGAGTCCCTCCTCCTGTGCTTCTGGAAGGGGCCTTAGGGGAGGTCACAGCTCCCACCACCAAGCTTCCGCTGCTCTCCGTTTTCCTTGTCTTCACCCTTTACTCATTCAAGAGTCGTTCTACCCTCTCATTCCCACCCAGCCTTTTACCGTTCCAGTATGCAGAATCAACACAGAATCAACAATCTTCCTTGCTTCCCTCTGCGGCAAGCAAAGTGTGAAGGCTATTTCCCCGCCCCTTGGAGTTTTAACATTAAACATTATTCTTTTAGTGGCTATGCAGTCCTCTGTAAACACCTCCAGGTGAATTCTCACAGCAATAGGTGCAGCCACAGACACTGGGCTGGGTAGGCTCAGGCTCTAGTTTGCAAGTTGTGGATCGAATCCCATTCCTTCATCAGCTCTCTAAAACAGGGGAAGGCTAAATAAGAAATCTCTATCATCCTTTCTACCCCAGCGTTTAAGAACCTCCTTTCCCAATTCCATGCAAGATGTGGGGTTAGTTGTGGTATAATGTGGCGTTGGGTGGTGCTAGCTAGAGCACTGGAAGGCAGTCAGATCTGAGGACTGCCCTGAGCTTGCCTGGAGCTCATGAGCGAGGCTAAGCAGGAGCGCGGGAGGACTGACTCACACTGATTGGGAACGCTCAGGGAGCCTTCCTGTCCTGGTGGCGTCATTCTGTCCTCCTTAGCGCCCTTTTTCCTTTGCAGTTCTGGGGACAGAACCCAGGGCCTTGGGCATGCAGGGGATCAGACAGGAGCTCTGCCACTGAGTGACATCCAGCGCTTCCTTTGCGTTGATCTGAAATGGATTTTAGTCAGCACTGCTGACGTTTCCTTGGTAGACTTTTGTCGTGTTGTCCCCCCCCCTTGCTTTCTGGATGAGACTGAGCACACACACATTGCCCTTGGCAGATGCTCACAGTCAGGGAGGTCAGGTCTTCTCTGTTCTGGGCTGCTGGTTTTGTTCAGTAAGGACAGACCATGACAAATGAGCCACCGAGTACACACACCACAGAGGAAGAAGCTGGAGAGAGGAGGCTGGTGGGAAAGTGACCTTGTGCATTCAGAGAGCAGAGCTGTACTTGTGTAGTACATGGTCAGGCATGGTCACTTCTCTAGGGAGCACATTTCTTCTGAGGTGTGGCAAGTAGACTAGATGTGAACCTGCTCTCGGCCCCGACTAGGTGTGAACCCGATCCTGGGCCTAGACCACTCCTAGTCAGGAGCATAGGGACCGGCATCAGCGAGCACCTCCCAGACCTGCCCATCCTCCTCCATAACTGCCCAAGTCATCTGAATCCAAAGGTCTGTTTATTTGCCCCGAGGTCCTCAAGAGACAGTGTTTGGCTACGGTTGTTTCCCCTGGTCTGTGCCAGGCCCTCAGTAAATAAACATGGGATGAGGTCACAGGAGCCCCCGAGTGGTGTGGCAGAGAAGGCTACAGTGACCAGGAGGGTGAACAGGAAAGAGCAGAGACTCTGGAGCACCCACAACAGACGCCTCTCCTGTTGGGAGAGAAGGCGCCATTTCTTTAGCATTGAAAACTGAGGGCAGAGGCAGCGTTTTGAGGAAGGGTCGCTGGAGACCTACTGCTGGGGAAAATTCCTAACGGTCTTGTCGTTCTCGAGTGAGTGGGCTTGACTTGTCCAAAACAAGGCAAAGATAAAGCAAAACAAACACGTACACAAAGCAACGCTCCCCCACCCCCACCCCCGACTCTCAATGGTGCCCTAGTTACACAGCCAGAAGAACAAAGACGTGATTTAAGCGCCTTGAAATTGGAATAGCTATTGCCCAATACAGGGGATCAGCAGAATCATTACATTCCAGAAAATGCGGAGCCTCAGAGGCTTCTCTGTACTCTTCCATCCTGATGTCAGATTGCTGGCAGCCCACGTTGAGTTGCTTTATAAGAATGTGCTGCTAGGCCTCTGCCCCCAGGGGGGTGAGGGGGAGGAAGGGCGAGCTCTTTTTGCCTGGAATTTGAAAGCATTGGACACTTTGGTCTCAGCTCCTGTAAGGCCTGAGGGTGGGGCTGATCTTTTCAGCCAATTAGATGCAAATGTATCTCCATGACCAAGGAAGGAAAGGGCAGCAAAAGGACCACAAGCTGGAGGTCCTGAGGGGTGTGAACCTGTCAGTTAGGGGCCAGACAGAAAACCAGACTTTGTCTCAAATGCTTAAGACGTCAATAAAAGGATGCCTGTGAATGTATGTAGATAGTGTTAGAGGGACAAGTAAGCAATGTGGAGGTGCCCAGAGACTTTCATCCGTGGGAAATTATTACCTTCCTAGGTTGAAAGGACAGAAGAGGGAACGAGAGCCTGAACCTGAGCCACTGAATGAGTCTATAGAAAGAGGAGACTCTGGAAGCTGTCATCACTTGGGGACAGGTGACTATGGACTCCTGTCAGAAACAAGCCACCAACCAGGGAGGGATTGGGAAGAAGTCCTCTCCCTACTCCCCCTGCTGGGTACCTCCCTAGGACCAAGTGGCAGCTAGTGTATTTCTCAAGGATCAGCCATGTGGGAGCTGAACCTGCAAGACGTGGGATAAATGAATGGCCAGTGCTGGGGGCTACAGAAATGGCTCGGTAGTTAAGAGTACTTACTGCTCTTCCAGAGGACCCGTGGCTTACAATGAACTGTCATTCTAGCACTATAGAATCCAACGTCCTCTTCTGACCTCTGCAAGCATCTGCACACACATGCTCGCTCTCTCTTCTCTCTCTCTCTCTCTCTCTCTCTCTCTCTCTCTCTCTCTCTCACACACACACACACACACACACACACACACACAACACACTCACACAGCTAAAGTCTAACCAGTAGTATGTTAATAAATTATATAACTATCAAATATTATTTACAGCAAACATTTCCTAAGCCAGGCCTGGTGGTAAAGGCTGAGACAGGGAGATTACAAATTCCAGGCCAGTCTGGGCTACAAATCAAATTCAAGGTTAGCCGGTTAACTTATTGAAACCCTGTCTCAAAATAAAAAAAAAAAAAAAAAAAAAAAAGGTTTAAAAAGGATGGATGAAGTGGCTCAGTAACAGAGTGCTTACCCAGCACTCAGAAGGCCCACACCCCAGCACCAATGGCAAACGTATTTACACATGTCACATTCCCTCCTCAGTGTTATCCTGTAGAGCAGCAGATCTAGGATTCCTTGGAATGCAAGAGACTAATGAACTGAGGGCACTTATATGATAGCATATCTATAGTTGGCATTTTCTTTGGGCCTCCAACTAGCTCCCAAATAAAGACACAGAGACTTATTAGTTATGAATGCTTGACCTTAGCATTGGCTTGTCCCACTAGCTCTTATAACTCAATTTAACCCGTTTCCCTTCATCTACGTTTTGCCTTGTGACTTTTTACCTTCCTTTCATTCTGTACGCTCTACTTTCATGCTTCCTCTATGTCTGTCTGTCTGGCCGCTAGAGTCCCCCTGTCATCCTTTTTTCCTTCTTCCCCTGAGTCTAAATTCCTCCTCCTTACTCTCCCTGCCTGGAAGTCCCTCCTATTCCTCCTCCGCTATTGGCCATTCAGCTTTTTATTAGATGAATCAGTGCCTTTGGCAGGCAAGGTGAAATGGCAGCACATCTTTACATAGTTAAATAATTGTAAGACATCTTAACATAAATATTCCACAACACATGTCAAGCTGATGAGCTGAAAAAGAGAAGTATGGAGAACCTATCAGTAGCTAAAGGAGGCCAACCCTGCCTCTGAATAGAGTAGAACAGAAGCCCCTGGGGTAGTCATATGAACACTTGTCCTCTCTACCCTGTGTGAATTTCCCACATTTGCATTTTCTATCTTGTACACAGGAAGTTGCCTTCTGCCCATGAAGTGAGCTCATGAGAAGTCCCGTGGGACTATGCTGCTTAGAGTTTGTCACTGGGAAAAGTGACCTCTGAGGCAGTTTCTTGATTAATGATTGATGTGAGAAGACCCAGCCCACGGTGTGAGGTGCCACCCCGGGGCAGGTGGTCCCAGGTTGTATAAGAAGTAGGCTGAGCAGCACACAGGAACAAGTAAGTGGTGTTCCTCCATGGTCTCTGCTTCAGTTCCTGTCTCCAGGTCCTGCCTTGGCTTTCCTCCACCACAGACTGTAACCTGTGAACTAAAATCAAACAAACAAAACCTCTTTCTTCTCTAAGCTGCTTTTGGTTTTATCACAGCAACATAAACGTAACTAGGCCAGGGGCCCTCAGAAGAGCATGGGAGCTATGTGGCTGAGCGCTGTGTCTCCAAGTCCTCGGAGCTATAAACCTCCATTGGTTGTTGTCCTGACTCGGTGGTGGAGTACTCATAAGCAAGCTGGAATGGCCCTCCAGTGACTTGGGGCAACTAGGGAGCGGGCAACAGACACTGACGTTAGTCTATTTTACTGTGAGGTAATCCAGGAAGGAATAGACATTTGATCCGAAATGCAAGGTCTGCCACCATATAAATACTTCATCACCCGAGTCCTCACCGAGCTGAGGCAGGCACAGGACTTGGGTGTCTCCTCTCAGATGGCCCAAGAGTCCACTCAGGGAAGAGAGAGGAAGGGAGTGGCGCCTGAGACCCCAGAGGAGATGGGAAAGCGATTAGGAGCAGTGGTTAGGGGTCAGGGTTCCCCTTCATGACCACCGTCTGCCTTCCGAGTGACTCGGCTAAGTCAACTTTTCTGTGTTTTAATTCTGTCAACTACAAGTAGAAATGACTTCTCAGCCCAGCTCTAGTGCCGTTTTCTTGTTGCGAAGATCAAACGTGAGGGACGGCACATGAAGATGGAAATGGCAGAGCAAAGGGAGGCAGAACGGCGCCGCCAGTATGCCGGTGATTTAAGAAAATGCCCCGACGGGACCTGAGCCTATCTATCTCAGCTGCTTTTATCTGTTTATTTAGAAGATGTTTCAGGAGTGCCTACTCTACAAGAAACTCACTTTCTGCCTATGGATTGGCAAGCCTCGGTAGTTCTCCACGTACAAGGTCTGATCTTTGGAGGTTTTATTTTCACCCCTGCTCTCTAAGTACAGCAGGGCTATAGGAGAAATCTGAGGTAACGCATTGGCCGAAGCGTGAGTCCCCCATTCACGACCTCGAGTTTTATTGGCATTGTGCCTCTTTTTTTTTTTTTTTTTTTTTTTTTTTGCCTAAGGAGCTGCAGGCTGGGTCTGCCTGGGGAGTAGGGACATTGTGCAGCTCTCTAGGGTGTCATGGCAACCACACAAGGCACCCATGTGCCAGGGAGATCACGTCAGATTGTACTTTAAAGTATGTCAGCTGTGGCCTGGGTAGGGAAAAAAACCTTTCCCCATTCTGTGAGGAGGGGACAGAAGAAGCCCGTAGGCATCATGGGTACAGCCCAGGCTATCAGCAGGGATTCATTCATCGGTGGGGACTTTGTACTTCACTAAGTGGCACCTCTGCCAGCCAGTTGCTCAGAAGCCAGGGTTCAGGAGGAAAAAGTCACACATCCATGCCATCATTTATTAGATGTTGGGACTTGTTTTAGATGTTAGACTCCGATGTAAACGGATATTTATGTCGGGACTGTCAGCTCCCCAGTAATGACACAGAAACTTATTAAGACCGATAGCTTAGGCTTGTTCCTGACTAGTTCTTATGCTTAAATTAACCCATATCTTTTAATCTATGCTCTTTATGTGACTCAGTTACCTTTACTCTGTGCTCTCCATGATGCTTCCTCTGCATCTGGCTGGCGACTCCTCCCTTGTTCTTCCCAGCATCCTGTGTGCCTGAAAATCCTGCCTAGGTGTAGACCATCAATCAGCTTTTTATCAAACCAGTCAGAATGACACATCTTCACACAAAAAAGATTATTCCACAACACTCTGAGAAAGAATCAAAGGAGCCAAGGGCTCTCCCTTGGTAGGGCAGTTCAGGAACCCCTGCCCGTCTCAAAGGGGCCCTCCTGAGCTGGCTAACCCCACACTGTCTCCGTGTCCCCAGCCCATGGCCTTCTTCATAAATTCATGTTCTAGGTACCCACCAGGTACATGTGTTACCTGATGAGAAGCAGCCTGATCAGAAGAAAACTGCTTCTAAACTATTACCACGGAAGTATAAACTAGTGTTCTCTCTCACTGTAATGAAGAAAGAAGAGAAATTCGAGGCAGAGTCTTAGGAAGCTGATGTCTCTTGGTACTTTCAAAATGTGACCCAGCTCCAAGGTTCCAAGAAGAGGTGCTGGTGAGGAAACTCCATAGGGCTACCCTCCCACCATGCTCTTTCCTTTAGAAGGCCAAGGACTCAATGGCATCTCGAATATTTGCTAATAGTCCCTAACCATTAGCACTTCTGCGTCTATATCCACTTGCCCTGCTTTCTGGCTGTTCCCACATCTAGCCTCCTTATTGCTTCACACACTGTGGACTAGGAGGCTGAGCAGATGTGTCTAGTGTCTGCGTGGGCAGTCATGGATGACGTGAGCCATACTGAGGGTGACTGACAGGCCTTCAGGGGCTTGTCTTCAGCTTCTTTCTGCAGAGGTGCTTGAAGACTGTGTAGAGACGGCATGCTCCGTGTTTGTCTCTCGTTTCTCAGCCCCTGGGTACTGTTCTGGTCTAGAGAGCTCTTACCAGTGCTGCAGAGGGCAGTGGCTGCCAGGTTCCTGAAGGAGAGACCCATTGGTTGGCTGTTTTCCTAGGTGCAGAACTGGCTGCCCGTTCAATATTGATTTTTACACTGTCCTCTAATCACACTGCATTATTCTGCAAGGGCCAGGGTCTTTGTAGAGATCTTAACTTAAATGTTTGGCTTCGGAAGCTGCCGATTCTGACCCCCTTTCCTTAGGTTGACTGGGGCACCTAACTTGTCGTTATTACCGTCTAAGCTGAAAAGGTCTGAGAAGGGCATCCACGTTTATAATTTGCTAGCACAGCAATTTGGCTTTGACTCTTAACATTGCTTCAATCTTGGAGTATGTGGTGTGAGGACTCTTCTTATTCGAAGATAATATATTTGCATCAGAGACCTACAGAATACAATTGAAATACCCTCTGGAGATGCGACCTACTATATTTGGAAGTAGAAATAAAGGTTAGCAGGCACATTTTACTTTGTGAAATTAGCACTACATAGAAACTGTTGGAAGCATTTGATGATTATGAAAGAAGTCAGGATCTTGAGAAACAGGTCTGTAAAAGTCTTAAAAGTGAGCTGTGTATTTAGTAAATACTACATGAATGCTTGATATATACTGCAGGCCTGGGTATGATGGTGCATGCCCACAACCGCTGCATTTAAGAGGCTGTGCAGGAAGATAGTTTGAGGACAGACTGGGCCATATGATGAGACCCTGTCTCAAAACACAAAAATAAGCAAACAGCAAAACACACATTTCTCAGAATTGAGGGCCAGAAATGAGACTGTAGGAGCTAATGGGTAGAAACACATAATTGGCATTGAGAAAGCTATATTTAGAATTCAGGGAAAGTTGGCACTGATGGTACAAAACAAAATATACCAGGGGTCACAGACTGTGAAGATGCACAAATGACTGCTGGGAAGAAGAGACAGTCACCCTCGGTTAAGTGTTCCCTCAGTTGTGTCAAGGACTTCGTTGTATTGAAGTTACTTCATTGCATTTTGTAGATGAGGAAACTGTGGAGGGCTCACAGCTGTTGCTCTTCTTTTCTGAGGGAGGGGTGGTAGAGAAGAAATTGGGGCCTATCTCCTCAGATGCTTTGTTGGGGGGAGGGTTGCACCCCCAGACATATACATCTGCCTTCCTCGGTGGCCTCAGAGCCACATTGTAGGAACAGTCCCTGACCAGTGTGGGTAGAAAAGGAGTCAGCATGGTGGCATTCGTTATGTACTAACCCAGAGCCGAGGCTACCCCTTCTCTCTGCCCTGGAGCCTTTGAGGAGGAGGTTCTAAGGCTGTCCTCAAACCCCTGACTCTTCCTCTCTCTGGGATGTCCTGTTTGCATGTCCAGGCGCTGCAGATAGAAAACTGTCACATTTCCTAACATAGGAAGAAGCCTTGCTACCTGCCTAGTCTCTGCCTTTGGCAGTCTGGGCGGGGCCTCACCAGCACAGCTCTCTCCTGATAGGCTGGGCGGGGCCTCACCAGCACAGCTCTCTCCTGATAGGCTGGGCGGGGCCTCACCGGCACAGCTCTCTCCTGATAGGCTGGGCGGGGCCTCACCGGTACAGCTCTCTCCTGAGGGCCACCCCCTACAGGTGAGGGGTGGAGCCAGTTCCCATACGCCCACACCACCATAGTCAAATCTCCCGGTCCCATGGTGCACCCGGTCTCATGGTGCAAGGCCATCTCTCTGAGTGTGGGAGCTAGCTCACCCACGAGGGTCAGGGCCAGCTCTCTTGCTGCAGCCTCCAGTGAGAGCCAGGGCTCAGCATGGCCCTCTGATTCCATCACGCATGGTTTCCATGCCCCCCTGAGGCTACATGGGCCACAGACATTCACACAGACCCCAGCTGCAGCAAGACCATGGACCCAGACATGGCCCTCAGTAGCAGCCCAGGTCTGGATATCACCATGGCCCCAGGTGGTGGCACAGGTCACTCAGACTGGCATGGACCCAGCGGCAGCATGGCCCTCGGACACCAACACAGCCCCAGGTGGCAGCCCAGTCCCTGGGAATCTGCATGGCCCTCATGGCAACAGGAGCCATGGACATCAGCACAGACCCTGGCTGCAGTAGGGCCACAGACCCAGACATGGCCCTTGGCAACAGTCCTGGCCTGGACATCACCATGACCCTGGGTGGCAAGAAGGCCTCCCACCTCAGCCTGCTCCTCACTGCCTTCATTTCTTCTGTTCCGCCTCTTTCCACAGCACGTGACCCTTTCTGCTTCTCTTTCCTTCCCATTTCTCCACCACACACTTGCTCATCACAATGGCTTGCACCCACCTCAGCTCTGGAATTTGTAACCAGTGAATAATACAGTTGAGTTGGGGGTTGGACAGGAATCGTCTCTCAATTCCCCAGAGGGCTTACTAACTACTTCAGACAGGTCCCTTCCCTTCCTGCCGCTCGAGGAGCCATTTCAAGGCCAGGCTTGCCACTTTTCTGATCAGAAGGGCCCTGGGCAAATCTCTCAAGACTGGCTTCTGTGGTCCACCTAACAGCTGTAGCTCGGTGTGTCCAGCCTCATCACTGAGCTGTCGTCCAGATCCATCAGGGTAGCCTCTTTGATCAGGCGCAGCGTAAAGCTGGTACGAGATAGGTATCTGCCCTGAGATGATACAGGCAGGGCCAGGCTTGGAGCAGCAAGGCGAGATCCAGGCGGCCTGCCTACCCAGAGAGCTGCTTCTCACGCTGCGACTAGGTCCAGGTTGGCCTTTCTCCTCCTAGCACCTGCTTCTCCACCTGTATGAGCAACCATGTGTCCTTCCTGGCTGCTGTTTGGGTTTTAAGTCACTGTCCTAGCACGTGGTTTTGCTTCTTGTTTCCTACAGTCAGATGATCTGAAATTGGACTGCAACTTATAGAGCAGAATCTTTTGCCCTTTTGTTTAGAAGGGTCTGCATTTTGCTTCATTTCTTTTTCTTTTGTGCACCAGGCATCTAACTCAGGGCCTCATGCATGCACTCTTCCACCCTACTTGATTTCATTTCGTAACCTTGCTTTATTTCACTGTTCAGAACTCACTTGAAAAGAATAAAAAGAAAGCAGAACTCACCCACTGAGCTTAGTTTTCCGACTTTGCATGTGATAAGAGGCAGGCCTTAACAAGAACAGTGGTGACTTGGAGAGTTGCCTTCTCCTGTGTGATTTTGCCTTGAAAAGTAGTAAGGAGGAACCAGGCACAGTAGATCAAATTTTGTAATCCCAGCACTTGGGAGCTGAGGCAGAAGGAGGGCCATGAATTCTAGGCCAGCATGGGCTACAAAGTGAGACCCTGTCTCAAAAAAATAGGGCCAGTGAGATGGCTCAGTGGTAAAGTCACCTGTCACCAATCCTGATGACCTGAGTCCAGTCTCTGTGCTCTACATGGTGGGAGGAAAGAGCCCCCAGCTGTCCTCTGAACACCCTCACTGCCCCCCAGCTGTTCCTCTGAACACCCTCACTGCCCCCCAGCTGTTCCTCTGAACACCCTCACTGCCCCCCAGCTGTTCTCTGAACACCCTCACTGCACCCCAGCCGTCTTCTGAACAGGCTCACTGCCCCCCAGCTGTTCCTCTGAACACCCTCACTGCCCCCCAGCTGTTCTCAGAACAGGCTCACTGTACCTGCCCCCCAAGTATGTTTTTTTTTTTTTTTTGGTTTTTCGAGACAGGGTTTCTCTGTGTAGCTTTGCGCCTCTCCTGGGACTCACTTGGTAGCCCAGGCTGGCCTCAAACTCACAGAGATCCACCTGGCTCTGCCTCCCAAGTGCTGGGATTAAAGGCGTGCGCCACCACCGCCCGGCATATGTTTTTTTAATTGAAATAAAATGGCAAGGAGGGTAAGGCTTGAACCATTCTTGTAGGTAGGCTAGGCTTCTTCCACGTCTGTCTGTCTGAGCCCTCCAGTGGTGAGTTGGCAGGGTGTGCACAGGGTCACAAACACAGGCCAGATCCTCTGCAGCTGCTGCTGGGAGTCCTCTTGGGGCCCAGTTGCCGCTTCCCCCCCCCCCATTAGAACAGGAGCCCGTGGGAGGCTCGCTGGAGGAGACTCTGTTTCCCTCTCGGCATGACTGTCTTTGGATAGTTCTGTGTTTTTACTGGGGGTGAAAAGGAAATTCATTAAGAAAGACAAACACAGAATGGCTCTGCCATCCTCCCTTGACCAGGTGGAAGTCCCTGGAGCCCTGTGAGCAGCACAGTGAGACCTTCCATGCCATGGCTCTTCAGTACCAAAGAGAAAACACAACACAAAACGACAAGTTATAGTTATGACAAGATGGGCATGTGAGTGGCCGGAGAAGGCCGTTGTTCCCGAGCTCGCATCAGCCTTCTGAACTGGCCGAAGGGACCACGTTTATCTCCCCCGCCTCTTCCCTCTTTGCTGGTTTCGCTTTGTTTTCCTAGTTGAAAACCCCACCTGTGTAACACTGTTGGCTTCTGGGTAAGACTGGATATGTCACAATAAAGGACTCAGCATTCTGTCCAGAGGTGTCAGTGCCGCAGCTGGGCAGCACTTTCGTAAGGACCTCGCTGCTGGCTGAAACAGGAGCTGTCTACACCAGCCTTAAGCGCGCCTTACGGAGATTGTCGTTCTCAGTTACCCGCCTCTGCTCGCAGCGTTTGCATCGGGCTCCTTTGCTCTTGTGTTCGGTAGCAAGTCACATAGATCACACGTCTCTCACTGGATGTGTGTCGGACTTGGAAGGAGCCCTGCCTCACCTTAGGGGCGAGGCTTCGGTACCTGATCTCCTTTCTCAGCTTCGCAGCCTCCGGCCGTGAGTTCATAAAAGTGGTTTCTACCCAGATGAGCTTCAGAGAGCTTTGTCTGATGACGGAGATAAGATCTATGGCCACACTAATATGTTTTTTATAGTATGTCAATTGTCAAGAGAACAGGGTTCTGTAATATCCCAGGCAGCTTGGTTTTGGTGCTACGGGATTTGAATAAGTGAAAAAGAGTGAGTGCATTGTTGGCAAAGCTTCAGCGAGAGTCAGGGACAGGAATGTGCCTCGTGAATTCTTGGACAACGGGTAGACTGGTTTGCTAAAAATACTTATCAAGCACCTTCCGTATGCAAGGCACATGGCAGACACAAAGTGAGGGCATCCAGCGCTCTTCCTCTCAGAACGTCCGTAGACCAGACCGTGAAATGTCCCCGGCACAGCAGAGAGGCCCGGGAGACATCGAAGGCGTGAAGCTGGAGGCAAGGACAGGGGCTGCCAGCTTCCCCAGCACAGGACTCAGATGACATAATCTTAGTGAAGCCGCAGATTATGTTTAAAGCAAACATTTACACAGAGGATTGGCGTGAGGAATGTGCCGAGAGCGAGCCTCTCCGTGCGCAGAGCTTCGATGGCTGCAACAGGCTTGCTAGCACAGTGGAGAGAGAAGTCAGGGTCAAGCACAAACGCATCTTAGTAACAGGCCTTCCAGCCCAGGCCGACGCTGCTGACGCTGCTGTGCCCATCGTCTTAGCGACCCTGGCAGCCGTCTTACAAGCCCAGGGAATCTTCCAGGTTGGGAGATTCTTTGGCTTTTTGAACTTGTTTCAAAACATTGCTTTGGCTTTCCTCTCCCTCATTACAGAGGAATGTCTGTGATCCCTCAAATGAAGTAACAATTAACAGACTCTGTGTTTTATTTTTTGCATGAAAAAAGTTATTGATGAGACAGATATTTTGGTTGTTTTTTTTTAATGAGCATAGCTAAATTCTAGAGGCTTCTCTAAGGGAACTTAATTAGATATATAGAAAAGCTGGTAAATAATCACTTAAGATGTAAGTTGAAGGCTGGCCAGGCAGGTGGGTGGCACACACCTTTGATCCCAGTACTTGAGAAGCAAAGGCAGAGTCAGGCAGAGGTCAACCTGGTCTCCATAGAGATGTCCAGGCCAGCCCAAGCAACACAGTTAAAAAAAAAAAAGTGTAAAATAAGAACATAAGGTTCCAACAAGGAACATTCATTCAGATATTTTTGTCCTGTGTTCAAATCACTCTCTGCTAGCTGTGATTTATAAGCTTATGAAACCTCTCATACGTCAGTGCTCACTGTTAGAACACTTCGCAGTTGAATCAGTCCAGATGCTCTTCTTTTTTTTTAATTTATTTATTTATTTATTTATTTTTTAAATTACACTCATGATATTAATCACATTTGTGGTATTCATAGATTACATTCAAAGTATTCATTCAATTATATATATATATACATACATATATATATACATATATATATTTAATTTTAAATGTCGAATGTCATTTCTTGAAGGGGGTAGGAGGTCTTAATTACAGGCTTACAGCACAATGGGAGGACCCAGGAGGGCAGAAGTTCCAGATGCTCTTCTAATAGGAAGGTGGAATGTCCATGTGATGGACAGCTGTTGATGAGGGAACTGATTCTTCAGTAGCTTCTGGTAGACATTTGGCCATAGGCTTCAGCCTCGTTCTCCTGAGGACTTCATGAGGCTATCATGCAGGGATCCGAGCAGACCAAGAGAAGTAGGAGAATGATGTCCAGGGTTTTGTGATGTCCACACAAAATCCAGTGTGGATTCGTCCTGCAAGGGAGTTAGACTGGCTTACCTCTGATGAACTGCACTTCTCTCTACAACAAAGAGGGAAACTCAGTGTGGTTTGACCCAGGCCCTAGTGATTTCACCTGACTAGCCTGCTGAGCACGTTCTCCAGAACTGGCATGGGGGATGCAGGAAACAGGATTTGAGGGCTAGGCACCTGGAGTGGACCTAGTCCTGCGAGGTTCAGGAGGCCCTAAGGAGAACTGTCTGTGGGACTTGGGCTTGTCATCCTTCTTGTCCTCCTGTAAGAACCAGGTGCAGCCGCAGAGGAGGGCCTGCCACAGGGATGCCAGAGCATGGACTTCCTGAGACTGGACCCAGCTACGGCAAGTTTACTTCTAGATTACCAGAAACACAGGGGTCTCCACTGCAGCTGCCCTGCCCCTGCTCCGCCACACACACAGGGGTTTCTACCAGTGTGAATCCCTTGTTACAACACTTCCAGGCCAGCGAGAGCAGAGAGCCTCTCGCCTCTTGACTTATTCTGGGAGGTGCTTTGATTCGCAGAGAGAGTCAGGTGATCTTTCTACCTCAGTTTCTCCTGCTTATGAAAACAAGAGGATACTTGCCTGTTGCAGATCACAAGGCTGTGGGAAAGTAACTTAATGAGAATAAAGACTATTTACTCGTGACTCTGAGCACAGCAGTATTTGGGCCTGAACATGTACTATGGGAGACACCACTCAGCCTGACAAATCTTGCCAAGTGAAACCCAACTAATAGTTTCAGTCAATATCTTGTTTCTTTCTGCTTCTAAATCATTTTGTGTAACAGTTGCTTTTATATGGTAATTTATTTTATCTAATACTATTTATTAGCAGCGCTCATGTGTCACTCTGCTAGATATTACTACCTCGAATTCTGTTTTTCATTGTATTATTTATGGGCATGAATGTTTTGCCTGTGTGTATGGCTGTGCACCACACGCATGCCTGGTGCCTGCAGAGGTCAGAAGAGGACGCTGGATCCCCTGGAAACGAAGTTACAGATGGTAGTAAACCAGTAAGCCACCCCGTGGGAGCTTGGAACTAAGCCTGTGTTCTCTAAGAGCAACAAAAATTCTTAACTGCTGAGCCATCTCTCCAGTCCCTGTCTTGAATTCTTAACTATGTAAGATTGGTTCTCACTCGTGGAAACTGAGGGTCAGGGGTATAGTCAGACTAATAAGTGAGAGAGTTGGGATTATAAACTGGGTTTACCTGGCTTCAAAATTATCCCTTTCTACTTAGCCCCGTGGGCGCCGGGCTTCACTCCTGAAATCTCTGAGGGCAAACGAATGCAGTGCCCTGAGAATGCGGCTTCTAGCAGAAAACGCTCCATCCAGTAGGGTTCAGTGCTGAGCAGAGGTGTGTCTGGACGGACGGGTGCACAAGGCAAGGTGTCCCCTTTCTCTGCCTCGGGCTGAAGCATCATCTGAAACTGAACCCCCGCGTCTGTGTAGAAGATGACATGTTTCAGCCCCAAGGATGACAGCAGAGCTCAGGAAATGGGCTGTGTGAGACCCACTTGTCCCAAAAGGTCCTTCTCCCCTCTCACACTCCAGGATGCGGCAAGTCCCTCTTACAACCCTGTCTGATCAAAATTTGGAGAGAAAGCAGGGTGGTTTGGTTTCAAGCATGTGGGTTGCATTTCCACCCAACTGAGTCCAGGAGGCCCAGTTGTCTGGTAATGTAACTTACCTAGAAGCTGTTAACTTTGCCCCAGTTCATCTCATCACATGCATACTCACCCTTTCTGTGATGTTTTCAGACAGTGGGTGTGGTGGCTGATGAGTTGGAACCTGTCTTACTTATGCGTGGAAGCCTGCTTTAGAAGTGTTATTACCTGCTTAATGTAGCAGCTTGCAAAACAGTTTCCATGGCTCTCAGCATAGCCAGGCCTGCATTGCCCTACATCTGCTCCTGCAAAGGTTTGCCATTCAGAAACGTAAGCATTTGGCTCAGGCAAATGCTAACCCAACAAAATTATCTGGTGTCCCCTATCACTGGCAGGCGATTCTAGATTCTATCAAGTTGGTAATACACACTAAACATCACACTTGCTCGTTAGACTGAAATCATGCATGAAAGCTCCAGAAAAAGTCTCCAGTCACGTAGGCAACACCATTGCAGGATCAGTACTGATCTGGGTAGTTCTTTAGTTGCCGAGCTGCTGGCAATCCCTTTAGTGTTCATAGCCTCTCTGGGAACTGGAGAGTAACTGCTGGTGTTATTGATGCATGCCAGAATCAGAATGCCCCAGGGTCTATCATTAGCTCTTTAGAAAAAGTTTTCTATACAACATCCAAATAGTTGTGAAATTCTGTGTCATGTGATCATCAAGTAATACTGCCTATGTAAGGACAGCCCCATTCACCTATTTATGGCAATCACCACCCTGGTGGTTGTTTAATATAAACTTGTTTTTAGTGAGAGCAACATTTCATGGTGCATTTCTGATCATCACAGCATCATAGGTTGACTACTGGCTATCTTAGTCTCTCTGATAAAATACTCTAACAAAAGCAACTTAAAAGAGTAGGGTTTGCTTTACTTCACAGGTCAGGTGCTGCTGTTGTCCCTCACTGCAGGAAGTCAAGGCCACAGGAGCTTGGAGCAGCTGTTTGCTATGCGGCCACAATTAAGATGCAGACAGGAATGAATGCATGCATGTTCAGCTTGCTTTCTCCACTTTTTACAGTTCAGGATCCCCTGTTCGGGAATTGGTCTCACCCATAACTAAGATGGCCTTCCACATAATTAACAGTCAAGGAAACCCCTCTAGGCCTGGCCAGAATGATTCTCCAACTCCCAGGTCTTCTAGATTCTGGCAAGTTGACAATTCACACTAACCATCACACTTGCTCATTGGACTGAAGTCATTAAGATCCAGAAAGACTCTCAGATCAGTCTTGTGATGAAAAATGCAGATTTCGCCACACTAAAACCTTTCTTTGGGTGCAAACATCTGGTTGGAAGTCTATCTCTGCCCAGTGCCTTTTCTTTCAGGATGCTCTGATAAAGCATCCGTGAAGAGTCTTTCACACTGAATCTGATGACTAACTGTTCTCTTAGTGCCATGGGTGTCAGGCCCTTTGCTGACACCAAGGCTGTAGTGAGAAGACACATGGTCCACAGTTTCCCGGAGCTCACAGCCCTTTGTGGAAGACGGGCATTGAATAAGTAATTGTCACAAGGGCTGCCAACAGGTTCTCAGTGTCGAGCAGTCTGAGACGTAACTCTAGGGCAGCCAGTCTCTGCAGTAGTATCGTCTCAGTATCTCTTTCCCACCTAAGATGAAGCAGGTTGTAGCCTAGGTGGGGAGGCAGCAGTGATCCCAGAGGTGAGGTATCCGAAGTGCTTGAGAGTCGTGTAAGATTCAGGGAGGACATAATCAACCACACTGCATGAAGAACCAGGAATCAAAGACTTTCAGGTTTGCCCTTGTTTTCCCAAACTGATGTGTAGAAACAAGATCAGATGGGGGCAGACAAAACCAAAGGGCGGTGGCTAAGGAGTCCACACAAGATACATGTAATAACTGAACAAGGGGCGTAAACAGAGTTATGGTATTGAGTAAAGAGAAGATGTCATGGGTGAGCTGAGTATGACATTGACCAACCGTAGTCATTCAAATAGGGAGAGCCATCTTTCTTTCTTGGAAAACCCTTTATGTGATGGATAGTGTCCCCCCTAAAAAGAACTGTTTTATTTCTAGTTATATGCCTATGTGTGTGTATACTACATGCATGAGGGTGCCCAAGGAGGCCAGAGGAGGGCATTGGATACCCAGGAACTAGAGTATCAAGCGGTTGTGAGCTGCTTCACATGGATGCTGTGAAATCAGGTCCTCTGGAACATCATTCCTCCTAACCACTGAGCCACCTCTTCAGCCCTTGTGACTTGTATCTCTCAGTAATGCTGATGAGGACATAAGGACTGGACTTGCTCTTTCATTCTAGTTATATGAAATCTTAGTCCACAGAGGGCAAGGATGGAGGTCAATGCTGATGGCACTAGATGGTAAACTAGCATGGGTTAAGTGAAAAGTCCAAGGCAGATGATGCTATGACCTCTGCTCAGGACACTCTTTTAGTAAAGCTGACTTCTTCATAGTGACGTAGACTCACTGAGCATCAGCTATGATGGAAGTCATATCAATAAATGTGTACAACTTACCACCTCACCACATGATGATATTCCATCCCAGGGGGCAAATTCAGGACAAGAACTCAGGGCCTCTTGCAAAGGCATCAATTCTACAGTACAGCCTAGAGATGGTATTCTCCAGCTAGATTAAGTTAAGACTCTAGAAATTTTATTGAGAGATACATGCCACAGAGAGAAACAAACAGGGCCTGGAGAGATGGCTCAGTGGTTAAGAGCACTGGCTGCTCTTCCGGAGGACCCGGAGTTCAGTTCCCAGTACCCATAATACTTCCAGGCTCTTTTGTCCGAAACAGTTTCCTCTTCCCTACCTACCCTGTACCTTCCTGCTCAGTTATTTGACTGAAACATTTGACTGCTTTAAATACTGACATACCTGCTTCTGATGAGGGGTGTTTTCATGTTTGTTGGAAGCAGAGATGATTGCCTCTAGTCATTCACGCGCTCACAAATCACCCTGATAGAACCCAACAAGACCTGCAGGGTTTCTTCGGGGGACTGTTTGCAAACAGCCTCTAATTTGCACCCGGGTTAACTATCATTTGCACAGTGTCTCCCTTCCGGGAGCCTCCGAAGCTAAGCCTTGTGGTAGGAGGTTCAGTCCAGACCTGGTGGGAATACAGGATATAAAATCCACACTACTGACGTGAGTAATGACAACTCTGATAATTATTATCTCTTGCTGTATCTTGCCCTCCAGGCCCAGTGCATCCCGAGGATGAAAAGCACATTCTAATATTTTAAGTTCTGGAAAACTCTGGTAGGCTCATAAACAGTGTATACATTGAATACACAGCGTTCTTCTTAAAAATAATTTTAATTTATTGTTTGATAACTGCATTACATATGTAGTATATTTTGATAACGCCTCCCAATTCTCCTCTTTTATTTCCTTCCCGTTCTTCTGAACAACCTACTCTGTTTAACTACAGTTGTTTGCATGTGCATAGTAGGCATCGGTATTTACTGAATCCTGTGCAGCTCGCCTGGGCTACGCTCCCCAGCAGCTTCTCAGGCAGGAGTCGGGAATCCTTTGTCCCTCTGCCATCTATGACGGGGTGCTGATGAGCTCACCATTGTGTCAGGTGTCACATCAGCTTGTGAGTTCATGAGTGCTCACCATTGTGTCAGGTGTCACATCGGCTTGTGGGATCGTGAGTACAACGGCCATGCTGTGTTCACAAGAGGGTATTTTACAGCACTCCTCCAGGTGTCCGATCTTACTTCATTTCTGCCTCCTCTTCTGAAATAATCTCTGAGCCTCGGGGTGAGGTGTGATGTAGATGACCTGTTTAGGGCTGAGCACTCGACGCTGGTGAGTGCCCAGTGTTCTAATCCCTCCTTCAGAATTCTCTGTGACAAAATGACAGCCTCCATTGCGAGGACTTGAAGGAAATTTGAAGTGAAAATCCTAACCTCACTTGGTCTCTACAGTGGAATGATCCAAACAGTGTCTGTCAATATAAACACATTATCTTCAAGGTGTTACTCAGATTGGTCTGGTGCTATCTGTAGTCAGAAGCCTATGTTGGAGTTCATGTTAGCACTGACTAGTTTTGCAGTTGTGGGAAACCTTGGATTATATTAACAAATGAATAATGATTGTCATCCTTGCTCTTTGAAAAAGCTGTTATGAAGGTCAGTCCTCTTGTAGATGGCAAAGGTTAACATAAATGTCAATATTATTAATTAATAATTAATTAATGGGACTAGAGAGTGAACCCAGGGTCTGCCTTAACTAGGAAAGCTCTCCACCATTGAACTATATTCCCAGACCTCTTTTTAACTTTTATTTGGAGCAAAGTCTCCCCATATTGATCTGCAGAGTTGAGCTAGTCTGCATTAGAAACCCAGCCCACAGCATCTCTGACAAATCCCATACTCTTTGGATACATCTAGAATTACATGAGCTCAGCAGCTCAGCAGCTCATTCCGTCATTTGCTGTTTCTGATTGCTGCATCTGTCTGTCAACTTTTGAGCCCAAACCAACTTCCACTCCCACCGTCAAGCTGCTCTTCTCTCTCAGCTCTTCTCACTTATTCTTAAACTCAAAATATTTATTTTTACTACTTTTATTTTGGTGCATGTATCTGCATGTGGGTATATGCACATGAATCAGGTGCCCTCGGAGGCCAGAGGTGTCAGATCCCCCAGAGCCAGAGTTATAGGTGGTTCTGAGTCACCCAACAAGGGTGCTTGGAACTGAACTCAGGTCCTCCGCAAGAACAGTATTTGTCCGTAATCACTAAGTGGTCTCTCTGCCCAAAGGGAAGCTGTAGAAACAGACACTGTCAATATGGGTGCAGTAACCAAATTGTATCGTTTAGAAGAGACCATGTTTAATAGCTAAGCTATCTTTCCAGAACCCCCTTTCTTTACGTTTATCTCTCCCTCTACTTCCCCCGGTGTGTGTGTGTGTGTGTGTGTGTGTGTGTGTGTGTGCGTGCGTGCGTGCGTGCGTGCGTGTGTGTGTGTGTGTGTGTGTGTGTGCTCGCGTGTGTGCCCCACAGTGCATGTATAAATGTATAAAGGTCAGAGGACAACTTGTAGGGGTCAGTTCTCTCTTTCCACCATGTGCACTCTGGCAATATAGCTTAAGTCATCAGGTTCATGAGCAAGCTAATCCTTTAACTACTAAGGCGTCTTGCTGATATGAGATTATCTATAGCCAATGGGAAAATGTCCTTGTAAGAATAGGGCCGGGGGCTGGGCATGGTGGCACACACATTTAATCCTAGTACCTGGGAGGCAGAGGCAAGCAGATCACTGTGGGTTTGAGGCCAGCCTGGTCTACACAGAGAGTTCCAGGAGAGCCAGGGCTACATAGAAAGACCCTGTCTCAAAATTCAAACAAACAAACAGGGATGGGCTGTAACTCAGTAGTAAAACTCTAGGTAACTAAGTTTTGTGAAGCAACAATCGCTCACTAGTAGTAAGACTAAGAGATTATATTCCTGCCGTGGCCTCACAGTCAGGACAAAATCTTACCTCTGAGTGTTTTTTACATTTAATCTGCTTGTTGCGGCTGAGTGATCTTCTGCTTTGTTTTTTTTTTCTTTTGTGCTATATTTCCTGCCTAGCCACTGGCAATCAGGAATGCCAACAGAACATCCACACAGCTTAGCATATGCAAGCCTAGGTTTCTTTTTATGAATTCTCATTAATTGCTTGCTTTGTATCAGTGTCAGAAGAATGTTCAGTTGTTTTAACCTGATTGTGGTAGTTTGAGGAGTCAGGATGATACAGTGCTGTATGATGAACTTTGAAAAGATCAGTAGGATCATAGCTCACCAGCGCACTTCATTATCCCTCTACAGTGTTGTCTAGTTTGGTACTGCTGGGGCTGGGAGGCTCCAAGGAAAACAGTGCTGGGTCATGCGCTCCCAGCTATCAGCCCTGGGATTCCTCTCCCTGAAGCTTGGGAATTGTTCACAGCAGATACCACCTTATTCTTATAAGCAGAGAGAGATGGTAGGACATCCACACGGCTCAGGGAGCACTGTGCTGGATGCAGAAGGTGAAGCAGAGACGTCCCCATCAGCTTCCTCTCCCTTATCTGCCTTTATGCTTAGCACATAAGCAGAAAAGTAACCCTATTCCTGTGTAAACGCCTATGCTCAGTTACTGGGCCTCAAGGAATTAAACCTGGCCAGTTAGAGGGGCCACAGCAAGACTGCAGCTGTGGCAATTTCATGGAGAGCAGTCAAACTTTTTATACTTTTCATCAGAAACAGAATATAGTGGCAGTTGCCAAGATCAATACAGCTGTAGTTGCCAGGAGACAATGATGTTTGTAAATTATACTTGGGATTGCAAGATTACTGTGTGCTTGGGTACTCAGACCAATTGTTCTGTCAGCTTCCATGCTACCTTGACTTCTGGGGGAACATACAGAGAAGCACACAGCAGCCTGGATGCTGCACTGACTAAGGGATTGTGTCTGTCTCTCAGGAACTGGAGGGCACATTATGCTCTAGGAGCCTACCGACACTAACCTGAAAGACCTAGGATGCATGCCTGTCAAGGCAGCTAGGCCAGGCCAACTCCATGGTTCCCCACATTCCTATGTACATCTCAGCCACACATTCACCCACAGAGAGTGCATTCTGTCAGTGACAGGAGCTTCCCCAAAGGAGATGAGCAGTGTCACATTCACACTTATGGAGAGAAAAGAAATTCCTCATTTCTTTTTGTCTTACCCTCTTCTGGCCTCCAACTCTTTCACCTGACAACTGATCAGTATGGCTGCAAGTATAAAGAAGGTAAAAGAGAGGGAGGCCACCAGGCATGTGCAAGTGAGATACTTTGGGGAACCACTGAGAGCCAAGCTAGAGCATGATTTCCTTTAGATCTTTTGGTTTTCATAATTTATGAGTGCCAGAAGCTCACATTGGTGTTTATATGTAAGAATCTCAGTCTGTTCTGTTAATTAAAAAGCTGACTCACTCAGCAGTAAAGAGGGGAAGTTTATTTATTTATTTATTTATTTATTTAATTTAACATCCCAACTGAAGTTTCCCCTCCTCTCCTCTCTTTCCCTCCCCCCACCACTCACCACCAAAAGAAATCCATGGAGTCTGCTTCAAGGACAAAGAAATTTATTAGGGAAGGAAAATTCACTGGACAGAACAGAGGAATTGTCTCAGGATCCTGGAAGGATGAGGCACTGTCCCATGCTGTTTTTCCACCTGAGATCATCCCAGCATGCAAGTCCCACAAGGGAGCGCTGAGGGCCATGTATGTGCATCCCAGGTCTTAAGGATCCAGAGTGGCCATGCCCCAGGGGCAGGCACTTCAAGGGCATAGGCAGGTGTAACAGCTACCTGTTACCTCACTAGGGGTGATACTTCAAGGCCATAGCTAGATCAGCTACCCCCTACAAAAGGGAAAGTTTTAATGGCCACTAAGTGTTCCATTGCTGTAGTCTAGGTGAAGACCTCTCTGCCAATACGTGTATGTAACTATATATGCACAGTTACTTTCCTGTGCATCCCTGTAGCCATTGAGAAGAGGAGCCAAGGCCTACAATGGAGGCACAGAGCTCATGGGTGGGCAGGGGAGGAGGAGCAGGAATTCCAGACACAGAGAGGAGTAAAGGATGGAAGGAAGACAAGTGTGAGGAGCTGGAATGGTGCCAGCATCGTCATGGCCAGGAAGCAGCTGTGGGGTGCAGGGAGACAATGCTGGGGAGAATCAATAGCTCCTTCAGAGGCAGGCCAAGTGTCTACCCAACAGAACGGTAAAGACAAGCCCTGTGGACTGTGAAGAATGAACATCCAGCAAGAGGTGGGTTTTGAAGACACCGTGTCTTTCCCGGCTGCCCAGGACAACGGGGCTCCGTAGTTAGGCACCGAATGAACTGTCTGCTGCAGTGTAGCATGGAAGCGGCTTCTCTCATACTCGGTGCCATTGCACGGTGGCCCGCTGGGCCAGTGGAGCACCGTGTGCACAACAGCGTTTGCAGAGCTGGTTCTCAGGCACCGGGCAGCCTGGGTTTGTGGATGTAACCGTTGGGTTGTTAGCCTGGCGCTTCTGCAGAAGACCTGTTCTCAGCTGATCTGACACACTACATTTGCTTTTTGATTTGCACACACAAAATGAATCTCTCTCACTCCCCTCTCCCCCAGAGCCTCATCAATTAGAACTGCTTTGTTCTCTGCATTCTTTTGTTGAGCAGTTTGGGAATTAGTTAGCAGGGAAAAGAAAGGCGAGTTGTCTTTGTGGGCCGTGGCACTGGAGGGCTGGCTGCTAATGGAGGCTTTCTGAATGGTGTGATTGTGCTGCTGTTTATATAGTTTTGATTTTAATTTGCACCCGTACCAGGCTCCGATCCCAAGAGCCATTCAGCCGTATTTGGAGCTCACTGGCCTGTAGGAAACTGAGGCGGGTCTCCCCTCCTCCACTTTTATCATGTGCTGTTAATTGTTTCTAGATCATGGGGAGGAAGAAAGACGCACAGAACCAGAGAAAGCTCTCTCCTCACATGGCTGGATCACATGATGACTGGATCACATGAGATGCAGCTTTTCTGTTGAAAGGCATTCCAGAGAAAAAGGTCTGTGACTGAGGTTAGGGAAGGGAGACAGTCTCAAAGAGCCCAGGTAAGTGGGTTCCCTGCAGGTGGACGAGAACTCTGCTCTGTTTTAGTTTCTCCTCCTGTGGGTGCTTATTCCTTATTTTCTGTTTCCCTGAAACATGCCTGCAGACTTGGACTCAAGAACCAATCCCAGCCCACTATTATAAATTAATTTTCTTTATAAATTAATCGCAACTAGTACCTAAGGCCCCACATAATGCAATCATTTGGTTCTTGCTGGTTGCTGGTGGCATTCTCAGGTTCCTGCCCAGTGTTTCCACCACTGTGAGCTAACTGTGTTCCATGCTTCTGCTCAGTCTAGGACTCCACCTGAAATGACCCCTCCTGCTTGTCCCGCACCCCTCTTGCCTGTCCAGGGCCTATCTTCACATCTCAGCCCTCCTGAATGCTCCAGCTCACAGTGTCCTCAATACGCACTCCTTCAGAAGGGTTTCCACAAACAGTCTGAGATGATTAAGGAGTTAGTGCAATTTTTTGTTGTTGTTGTTGTTTTGATTTTTCAAGACAGGGTTTCTCTGTGTAGCCCTGGCTGTCCTGGAACTCACTTTGTAGACCAGGCTGGCCTCAGACTGAGAGATCCGCCTGCTCTGCACTACCTGGTGGAGCTAGTGCAATTTAATCCATGGCATATGCTACCAGAGCCAAAGAAGTCTCCAGAAAGAAGCAAGACAACAACCAAGGAACAAATACAAAGCTTTGTTTTCCTAAGTGAGGTCCAGAGGAGGGAAGCAATGATGTCTGCTGCAAATGAGCCCAAGGCTTGAAACTGAACGTGCAGCTTGCAAAGGAACTGACTGGCAAAGGAGAGTCTCGTCAGGCGTGATGAACGTGGACTTTGCCTCATTCTGGCTGCTTAGATGCTCTGGGAAAGTCTCCTAAACAGACTGCAGATGGTCATGTCAGGAGCGGGAGTCTCCATCTAAGGAAGAAAATGAAGCCGAAGAGGGGATAAAACAAAAAACAAACCCTAAACTCCAGGAGAGCAGGCAACAGAGCAATCTGAAGAAATAAGAGATTTCTCTAGCGGGTTTTAAAGTTTGCAGCTTATGTGGTGGGAGATAAGATTCCTAATGTGTAGTATAACTTACAAAAATATCTCAATAAAAATCTCTGAAATAAGAAAAATATTAGAGTCCCAGACTGGAAGCCACATTCAGGAACATAGAAAATGATAGCATCTTGTACTCAACTCCAGAACTACTGAGTCAAAATCTGCATTTGAATAAAATTCCTGAGTGAGTAGAGTGCAGTGTGGGAAGCTGTTCCAGACGCCTCCCCCATTTGTTATTTGATCTCCTCCATCAGTCCACTTCACCCCAGAGTGTGCCCTCACCTGGCTCTAGCTTCACCTAGAGACAAGAAGAGGCCACTTTGCTACTCACTGTGTCTCTCCTAGCTGACTGGACAGAGTTCGTTGTGAGGACGCAGTGAATCCTTGGTTAATTTCATGCACATGCACATTAGCCTTTTACGTTGCCTTCCTTTGTTGCTCCTTGCAAATGTTTTGATGCCTCTCTGCCTGCTTGTTCTGTCTTCATCTGAATTATTAATACGATAAGGGCAGAAATCTCGTGCTATGTTTTTCTTACTGCCATATGGCTTTCCCCTCGTGACACAAGTCTTCCTCAGGACTTTCAGAGTCTATCTAGAAAAACCATTTGACCTTCTCACATCATGTGGCCAGAAGTCTTGGAGTGCCTAGGTATTTGCCTTCAGGGCTGTTCATTCATCTACCAGGGTTTCTGCCATCGAATTACTCATCTCTTTGCCTCCACCTCCTGTAATTACGGTTTCCTTGGCTGGAAGGAATTTGTAAAGGGTGATGGTGTCTGTGTCTCAGCGGAAGGAGCCTGTGGGTTCAAGGCCCCAGAGAGAGCTCCCCAAGAAGAAACCTCCAAGCTAGTTCTAGAAGGGAAGAGGTTTTGTGTTTGGTCTAGTTTGAGGAGCAGGACACAACACACAGGTTGAGAACATGGAGACAGAGGCCCCCTGTGCTACAGCATTCCACGTGTGTGCCACAGGGCCAATCAGCAGAGCTGCTGAAGTGTGCTGGGCTGGCAGGTCAGGCTGCAAAGGCCTGCTGTGAGCCCCATGTACCAAGGCTCTGTGACCATGTGAGGGAGGTAAGATCTCATTTCACAGTGGGTGGAGACCCACTCGGGAAACTGACCTCGTCTGAGAATTCAAGTCTCCCTGTGCCAACAGTGGAGCGGGTAGCCTGGCCAGTGTAAAGGGAGACCTACCTGGGGAGCACTGTAGACAAGAAGAAAGGGAAGGAGAGAAAGAAAAGCACCTGCCTAGGAACAGCAGCCCCGACAGCCCAGGGCTCTGCTTCCACACCTCCCATCTATTAGTTACCCTTTTCTGCTCATGCAGCTTCTGAAGGCCCCAGTCTGCAGCCCCCACATCCACAGCACTATGGGGTGCCTCCTCATCGCTCTAGCACTATCCTAGAGTACAGTTGTGATCTCCCTCTCTCCTGGTTCTGTAGGGTCCCGATCTAGAGGATAATGTCCCCTCCTTTAGCATGGTATGTGTACTGGCTTGTTTGATGTCAACAACTAGAGTCATCAGAGAGAAGGGAGCCTTAATTAAGAAAATGTCTCCGTGGGATCCAGCTGTAGGGCATTTTCTTGATTAGTGATTAATGTGGGAGAGCCCAGCCCATTGTGGGTGAGGCCACCCCTGGGCTGGTGGTCCTGGGTTCTGTGAGAAAACAGGCTGAGCAAGCCATGACAAGCAAGCCAATAAATAGCATGAAGGCTTGGCCTCTGCATCAGCTCCTGCCTCCTGGTTCCTGCCATGTGTGAGTTCCTGTCCTCACTGTTTTGTTGATGAACTGTATCTTAGTTCGGGTTTCTATTGCTGTGAAGAGACACCATGACCACAGCAACTCTTATAAAGGAAAACATTTCATTGGGATGGCTTAAAGTTTTGGAGGTTTAGTCCATTATCATCATGCTGCGACATGGTGGCATGCAGGCAGACATGGTGCTGGAGAAGTAGTTGAGTGTCCTACGTCTTGGCATGTAGGCAACAGGAAGTGATCTGAGACAAGTGGTATCTTGAGCATAGGAGACCTCAAAGCCTGCCTCCATAGTGACACACTTCCTCCAACAAGGCCACACCTACTCCAATAAAGCCACACCTCCTAATAGTGCCAGTCTCTTTGGGGGCTATTTTCTTTCAAACCACCACAAACGGTTATATGGAACCATGAGCAAAATAAATCTTTTCCTCCCCACTTGCTTCTGGTCATGGTGTTTCATCACAGCTATAGTAACCCCAGCTGGGACAGTATGGCGTGCCCTTATTTAGTGAGGCTTCAGGCAACCCCTCTCCAGCCTGTACTAGCAGCATTCCATCTCACACCTGCCTCTCTGCAGTTCTGGACTGGAACCTGCTTGCCACAGGGCACCTCTGTGCTTTCTCCAGCTCTTAGAAAGCCCTTCCTCCACTGGCTCAGTGAATTCTCATCCTCCAGCCCCAATACAAGTTACATCTCTGGGAGTGTTTCCTAAGCTCCCCAGACAATAAGTGCTTCTTCCTCTGTCTCTGCAGAGCCCTTTGTGGATCTCTGGCTTCTCTTGAGTTCTAGGGACTGTTTACACAGCTGCCCTACTGCCCACGACCAGTTGTTACGGCCGTGCCTAGCAAAGGCTGGAGCCTTGGGGCAGAAATGAAGGCTACATTCAGTGTTTTCCCTCTCCGGGCCCTTCACCCCTGTAGCCACAGTGCTCGGTTATGTACTGGGCCCAGGGTCCCAGTGGATTGAACAAAATCATGTTGGCAAGCCGCTGGACACAGAAAAGTAGAGGATCTAGATTCTGCTGGCTAATAGAAATGGGAACTGCCTGGGATAGCTCACACCCAGAACCCTGCACTTGGGAGGGTGAGGCAGGAGTGCTCCAAATTCAAGGCCAGCCCGGGCTACAAAGTGAGACTCAGTTTCCAGAAAAAAAGGAATTATTACCACAATATGAGCCACATTTTAGATTTTTCAAGTAGCCACCTTTAAAGTTAGAGGTAAATACATGTTCACACAGATTTACAGTGGTCTCAAACTGGACAAAAATGCCATTGCTTCCTAGGCAGGGAGTACTCACAGAACCCTCAAGGACACAAGAACAGAAGAAGGTAGCAGCCTCCCAGACCTCTGGTCTTTTAAGGGACTAGATGACAGTCGCCTGCTGAGGCCTTACTGGGCAGCAACTCCAGAAAGCAGGGAGGGGAGAAGGGAGCCCCAGTGTCCACACTCCTTTCTCGGCTGCCCTTCCTGCAGTGAGAAGGCCTGAGCCTTCTGAAGCCATGTCTTAGAATTGTAAATCTGGGTCATTTAAAGCTCACAGGACCTGGGATGACCCAAGGGACTGACGGGCTCTAGGGACAGGTGACCCCTGCTCTTGTGGAAGTGAGAAGGCTGTTCGGAGCCGGAGGTAAAAGCTGAGTGAGAACAGAAGAAACGGATCAAACAACCGAAGGGTGGGGGCCCAGGAAAGACACCTACAACAGAGTGGCAGCTGGCCTGACTCTCCCTCTGCCTCAACTGACCAAGGCGTCTGGCAGTAAAATGGCAGTTGCATTTGGGAGAGAGCAGACTAAAACGCTGGCAGGTAGTCTTCCCCGTAAGTCTTTGTAAGTCCCCCAGAAGGACTACACCACAATTAGTAGTTATTAATGTGCTCTTTCTATTTTTAATCCACACCATGTCTCAAGAGTAAGGATCAAATTAAACATTGACATCAATAAGTTAAAATGCTCTGGTTGGGTATTCTTAGCTCACTTAAACATTTAAAAATTATTTTATACAGTTACAGGATACAAAAGGTCCTATCATTCTTAATATGACACAGTAACACACTGGTGTCCCCACCACCTAGGTTAAAGAGCACCGTATTACACGTACAAACTGAAGCCCAGCTCCTTCCTAGCTGACTATCCTGCTTCTCCATCTTATTTCCCCTTTGCTGTGCTGGAGGTCAAAGCCAGGACTCAGGTATGTCAGGTAGCACCCCACCACTGAGCGATGGTCCCATCTCATCCCACCACTGAGCTATGGTCCCATCTCATCCCACCACTGAGCTATGGTCCCATCTCTTGTTTGAGACAGTGCCTTAGTGTGTATCTCTTAGGCTGTCCCTGAACTTCCTTAAATGCCCAGGCTGCCTCAGCCTACCAAGTGGTAGATTACTGGAGTGTACCACCACATCTGACCTCTTCTTAACTAGTTTTACTATAACTAGTTAGATTATAGTGATACTAGCTTGTATTAAAAACACATATTCAGCTGTGTTAGTACAATGGTGTGGTGGTGTGTGACTTTCTGTGTTCTGGCTGCCTTTTTTTTATTTACTAGCCATTTTTTATTAGCCATTTTCCTCCTTGGTGGTTTTAGAACCAGCCAGACAGGGACTGAAGCCTTTCTATATTACTTGGTAACTCTGTGAATTCAAGTAAATTACCCATCGAAATCTGTTTCCTCATCTGTGAAACAAATAATATTTGGAATTAGTACTCACCTCAGAGTGTGAGGTTTGTTTATTTGTGTTAGTGTGCATGTTAACAGATGCATTCACCTGGGTGGGCAAGTGTGGAGGCCGGAAGCTGATGTCACAATGTCTTCTCTCGGTCATTTCTCCACCTGATTCTTTTGAGAGAGGGTCTCTCATTGAACCTGTAGCTTGCCTTGTAGGCTAGCCTGGCTGGCTAGTGGGCCCATGGGACCCTGCTGTTATACCCTGAAGTTCTTGGGTCACACATGCATACTGCACCTGGCTTGTAAGAACTGGGTCCTGGGGATATAACTCGGCATCTTCTGTTTCTGGATCGTGTACTTTACCCACTAAGCTGGCACCCTAGCCCGGGTGTGAGATTTAAAGGAGACAAAGCATGTTAGGGTCCTGAGTCCAGGACCTACCAGACAGTAAGAATTTGATAAAGGGAGGATTTTTGGAGTACTATGCTCTTAGAATTCCTCCTTAACTTTGAAACCTTAAAGCTACCAGATTCTTTTGTCTTTTCTCCCAACCACGAAAATTTAGAATTGCCAAATAGAAATATTAGGTCTAAACAAAATTTGTATTTGTAAGAGTTCTTCAGAAACTAGTGACCAATTGAATCTAGACAGACAGACAGACAGACTAGGAGCTCATTTATAAACCCTACCGCCAATATTTTTCCCGTAAGTTTGAAGTGGGCATGAAGCAAAAGGGAAGGTCCTGCTTTTTCTGCCTCTTTGTACTCAGTGTGGGGTCAGACAATGCTTGCTGGCACCGAGGAGGCTCGGCTTTACCTGCACTGCTTCAGATGCCAATGTCATCCCAAAACACACCCACAGGCACGCCCAGATATGGGGCTTCACCTAACACCCCCCAACCCTTAAGCCAGATTCTCACTAGCTGACTTTGAGTTTATGGTTCCCCTGCCTCAACTGGAGGCTAGTCATGCCCCACTATCACATGCAGGTTTTCTCAGAGTTCCTGGGAGAGTAGTTTCTTTGTGAAGGGGAATAGCATAAGAATAAACATTTCTATTCTTGTAACCAGTGGGTCATTCTGGGCTCAGTGTTCAGGATGATGACAGCCAATAGCCCTCTGTGGAATGTGGACCTAATGCAGAGAAGCTCAGTGGAACAGAATGACAGGACAGGAATGGAAAGTGCCACTAGGCTTTATTAGACAGCTGAGATGTTATCGGCAGCGTAGGCTTGGTCTTCTCATTTCTACCTTTCAAGCAATGAACCTGATTTACTGTAATCAGGTTCTTTATGGATAGGCAACTTAAAATGGGATAATTACCTTGGCATTTAAGAACAAAGCATAGCTGCTTGCGGTTAAAACATTTTCCTCCTCAATAACTAAGATTTTCCCTCCATCGAATAGAGCACTGTGAATCCCATAGAGGGAGCTGAGTAGACCAGGTGGGAGGCCTGGGTCTGGCTCCCTATTGACTGACTCCCAGGATATACCGAAAACCTTACAATGTCTTGGACTGTGAACAGAGACCTGACCTCATGCTTGTTCATTATTTCCACTTCTCTACACATGAACGCTTACCTGTGTCCAGATTCATCTGGACACGGAGTGCTTTCCCCAGCTCCCTTCAGGACCAAAGGCCTTCATTGGCCTGCTGCCGCCATATTGGCAATTAGTGATAGCCACAGCCATGTCTCTCCCAGGATGGTCCCTCAGCAGAAGTCCAGACAGCCAAAGTTACAGCCTTTTCCCAGAGTAAAACGACAGGTCCATGTGGAGGTTCCCAGGACCACATCCTTCCTTGTCTAGGGGAGTTTCTGAAGGGTCCTTTCAGGTCCAGAGCTCCTGTAGAATTCCCATGGCAGCATCACAACCCAGCTTCTCTCTCTGCTCAACCTTGTCTTCACAATGGCTAATGCCTGAGAGGCCTCAGAGTCTCGTTTTCCTCCGGAAGCCTCACCCGAAGAACATCTATCATTTATTCTTGGAACTTACTAGAAGAATCCTGGTGCACCTGTGACCAACTCAGTTACAAGGAGACAAAAGAAAAATGACCCTATTCAAACAAACAGAATCAGGAAATGAGTTTTTTTTTTTTTTTCAGCAAAACTCCAGACTGAAGGGAGAGATGAGCATCTGGGGGAGGGGGTTTGTCGTCTTTCTGGTCTGTGCAGTCCCTACCAGCCCCGCTTCTTAGACCACTGAAGAGAGCAGCCACAAGCCCCTTTTCACGTTAAAATTGTATAAATGCCAGCCAATGGCTAAGAGCATTGCTTCTCTTACAGAGGACCCTGATCCTGTTCTTAGTAACTACAAAGCAACTCACAAACTCTGTACCCCAGTTCCAAGGCATCGGAAGCCACTTTCTGCCTTCCCTGGACAGCAGCAACACATGTGCTACACATACACATGTGCAGACAGCACATTCATACACGTGAAATAAAATAATTAACATATTTTTATAAAAGCACACACATTTTAAAACTTGACATGCTCTAATTGCCCTCCAAACTCCTAGGTCATGCCAACCTCATGAACAGACAGTCTTTAGTACTTAACTGTATTTCTCTATTTATAGTGAGATTTTTCTTACTTTTTTTGTTAGTCATTTATATTTCTATCATTATGGCATTTCCTTAGGTACTCTGCCTCCCATTTCTTATTCTTTCTGCTCCCTTTTCTCTGATGTTCCCTGAGCCTTGGAGTGGTGGGGTTGGTATAGATGCCTCATTTAGGGACACAATAGTCACTTAGTACTTAGACTGACACTGAGTGTGAACTTGACTGTAGTAATGATTGATGCACTAGCATTTCAAAATTTTATTTGTTTTTGAAGTTTGTTTATTGTGTGTTTTATTATTCTGAATTTTGGATTACTATATTGCTTGGTTTTTAGTGTTTTTCTTCATAGCTTCTGGGGTTTTATGCTCTTTTTTCCCTATTTTACTTTATTTTGACTTTTTGAGACAGGATTTCTCTGTGTAACGACTCTGACCGTCCTGGAACTCACTTTGTAGACCAGGAGGACCTCCATATTTTATTTTTTTTAGAGCAGTTCTAAACTGCTTTGCCATTTCACACATGTATACAATGTACCTTGGTCATTACCTCCAACTTCTCCCTCCCACTTCCCCAAGCCACCCCAACACTTCCCTCTCTCACCCTTACGCCATCATCTACTCCTCTTCCTCCTTATTTTTCTCTAGTAGCCAACTGAGAACAATTTGTGCAGTCTGCATGCACATGGGTGTGTGGCCAGCCACAGAAGCATAAGCGACCTACCATCAGCCTTAGTCCATGAAGGACCTAAGCAGCCATTGGCTAATATCTCCTCAGTTAGGATGGAGCCTCATGACCCCGCCCCATCCACACCAGAGTGTTGACCGACCTGATTGGGTGCCATAGCCATAGCTACGAGTCGATGCTGCAAAGGCCATGCTATGTCCAGAAGACAGCATTGATAGTGCCCCTCCCCACCTGGTGAGGCTTTTCCATTCTTTCTGCCCCCTCCCTTTTCTTTGATGTGACTAAGCCTTGAAAGGGTGGGGACTGGTGTAGATGTCTCATCTAGGGATGAGCACTCAATTGGCACTTACTCTCAGCCCTTAGACTGATACTTATTGCAAAATGAAGCTTCTCTAACCAAAGCTGAGAGTTCGCCCCAACATACCCATTTAGAAAAATAACAGTAGCAGGTCCACCCCTACACCCGATGACCTCCTGGGCTTTTCAACGGGTTTATAACAGCAGACATGAATTCCCTCCTGTGAAGCAGGCCTCAAGTCCAATCACACAGTAGTTGGTTATGGAAGAGTCATGCCGCTGTTGTATCAGTAGGCACATCTTGCCTGTCAGTGTTGTAGAACGCAAAGTCCACTAGTGGGTAATACCGTTGATCACTTTCCTCCTCCCGCAGCTTACGTAGCACCTTCTGGCACTATGAAAGCTTAGGCAACAGTGTCTGAGTGTGTATGGGGGGTTGTTTCCAGGTCAGTTCTAGTGTGCTGGGACCAAAGTGTGCTGTGTCTTCAGTAACAGGGTCTTACTACCTTGATATAGTAAGCACCAAGAGCGATGGCCATAACCTGTTTTTGTTGATGACGATGCTTTGGGGGAAAGGTCTGGGGCCTCACTGACCAGTCCTCCCAAAGGCTGGAATCTGGTTGACCTTTGGGTTGAGGAAAGAAGCTTGAGTCTGGCGAAAAATGTCCTGGGGCTTAGGATACCATATTCTCTGAGATTCAGAAGGCGGAAACCACATGCAGAATGGGTGATTCCAGAGTGAAGCCTGCCATTTCAGAGCTGGTGCCCTAAATGGAGGTGAGTAGAATGGACTCACAGGTTTCTGGTTAGCAGCTGTGGAACTGTCAGTGACCTTTCTGAGCCTTCAGTCTCCTCTGTAAAATGGGAATTATCACGGCTTGATGGGTTATTGTGAGGACAGATGACACAATGGATGGGAAACGAGGCTGTAAGTGCTCAGGTACTATTGTTGTTCTTGGTGTTGGGAGGATACAGGAAGAAGAGGATTCGGTTTGTGTTCAAGGAGCTCTTGATAACCACACAGAAACAGAAAATGGTACAGGAAATGATCCAGCTGTCAAACTGTATGGTAGGACAAATTGGAGAAGGATTTAGTGGTAGGTGATGTGAATACAATCTATTTGTATTTTTATGAAAGTTGCTAAGGATATGGAATGGAATGAAACTCTCTAGTCTTGTTTCTCTGGCCCTGCTTGTTCTGCTTTGTTCTGCAATCAACAGATCTCAACACTTTGGTCCCCTAGCTCCCAGCTCTGACACTGTCTTCCCTTTGATTAATCCTCATATACCTACAGGATTTTTATTCATTGCCAAGATCCTGACAGCTTTGACACATTAGCCCTGAGGCGTCAGATCAGGAATCACCACACAGGGTTCAGGTTGTTTGAGTCTCAGTGTGTCCTGTCCTGGGTCCCCTCCTTGAGAATTCAGTCTTGTCTGTGGTATATCTCCAAAGGAGTGCAGATATGGACAGAGACAGGGTCTAGAGTGATCCTCTCCGCCAAGACTCTGCAGAGTCATCTTAGAAGGCAGGCAGCTCCACTGAGGTCATGATGGAGACACGAGACCAGCCTTCTGTGTTGGTTTTGCCTTTGCTCGGCTGTGGGTGGGTACAGTGAGTATACCAAGTCCATCTATGAATGAGCCTTTTACTAAGACCAGCTGCCTTGTAGATGCCTGATCTTCTTTGCAAACGGAGCATGACAGCTGGCCACCTCTGGAAAACAGTAGAGAGTAAGGCCTAGCTCCGTAATTTGCAGGGCCCAGCACAAAATGAAAATGGGCCATTGTTCAAATATTAGGAAAGAACATTTCAGCTAAAGGTATCATCTCTACAAAAAAAAATCTTATTTTAAAATGTAATAAGAATAATGTTATATGAGTAAAATATACTTAGAAAAGCAAAAACTTAATCACATAACTTATAAGAATGTGTTATCTTGATTATCAGGCTTTTCTGGCTTGCTTTTTTTTTAAAAAAAAAATCACTTATTATGTCATAATTTTTATTTTAGCAGCTTTCTTTTCAATTGACATAATTGAAAGTGATATTAGTCACTCCTGACAAAGGCAAGATCTCAAATGATTTTTTTGGCAATTTTTAAGAAGGATCTGTCTGTCGATAGAGCCATGGCTGGAGCTGTTAAGTTCCAAGGCTGGGGAGTGTCATTTGACTGAATTGCTGATAAATTATTTCAAAATAAAAATTTTAGTTCACCTAGAGTTAGTGATTAGGTACATGGAAATCTGAGTTTAATTTTAATTATAAATGTATGAGATGGAGTTTTCATATTTTTTCTGGTATTTCTTATAAGAGTAGCTGGCTGTGGTGGCTCACACCTTTAAATTGTGAGTGCAGATCCAGTCTAGGCTACCGAGTGAGATCATGGCATACTGAGTTCATGTACGATGTTTTCCAAAACGGAGAGAAAGAAAGAAAAAAGGATTCACAATTCACATATAATTAAAGATGCCTGCTTATGCACAATTGCTTTATCTTCTGTGACATAAAATTAATTTTAGTTTTATTTTTAGGCAGGGTCTCACTATGTTGTCGATGTCTGCCTTGAGCTCACGGTTCTCTTTCCTGAGGCTGCCATTGCTCTGGCTTTTAGATATTTCTTGCTAAATTTGCTCATGTTAAGCTTCATATGATAATAATGTTTTTAACTTCCCTTTCTAAGCCTATGGATATTAGCAATATGATGCTGTACCAGTTGCTGTTTGTTCTGAGACAGGTCTTACTCTGTAGTGCATGCTGGCCTCAAATCTATGATCCTAGGCTAGGATTTCAGTGGTATGTGAGCACTCCCAGCTCTCTGCAGTTAATTTGGCTAGGTCTCCTGTGAGGTTAGGTGGCTGCTTCTAAGTGTGCTGTGGATTGTACTTCTTCCCTACTGCTATTTATGTTTTATTATTTTAGGAAGCCTGGGTACTTTTTAAATTTGAAGCCTTTTGGAGGCACATGGCAGGTGTACAGTGTGTTGGATAGAGGCACTCAGGAAGATGAGTACAGCCCAGAGAATACAAGGGTTTCGTCAGGCACTGCTGTCAGGGATGCAACCATGGCCACGGTCTGTGAGAGAGTGAGGGCGTGGGTGAATGGAGACAGAAGGGGACCTATGAGCACTCTGAGCAGAGAGGAGTCACAGTGTGCTGCATGACCGAGTCAATGAGCCACAGTAAGCCAGGAGAGCCCAGAAGCAGAGGGAGTTAGAGAATGAGGTCCCTTTGGGACCTTGTGAGCAACTGTGAGAAGCTGTTTGCGTTTGGGTGAACGGAGTGGGAACATTGTGATCAGAAGACAATGTCATCAGACCTGCAGTGTGTGGTTGCCACACTGACAGAGAAGCTGGCAGAACTTTTCAACCTTCTATTAATTAAAAAAAAAATTACATTTACCTTCTGGGCGTGGTATGCACAACTTTAGTCCCAGTAGGCAGATCTCTGGGAGTTCAAGGCCAACCTGATCTACACAGTGAATTGCAGGGCAGTCAGGGCTGCATAGTGAGACCCTGTTTTAAAAAATAACATTTATTTAGTGTATTTGTGTGCATGTACCATGGTGTCAAGGGAAAGACAAGGTCTCCCTAAGGTTCTCAAACTGGCCCTGAACTTGCAATCTTCCTGCCTCAACTTCCCTAGTATCTGGAATTGCAATCAGGCTTGTGCCAGCAGGCCTAGCCCATCGTTTATTCTACCCAGATGTTGTAGAATGATACCCACTAAGCGTAACAGCCATCACCTGATCAGCTGCAGAAACTGTTATTGGGTCTTGTCTGGGCATCCATCCATCCCACCTATACATCCTACCAGCTGAATGCAGTTCTGCCCCATCCATACTTGTTTTTGGAAGGTGCTAGAGAGCTAACTGAAGATCCCATCTATGCAGCTCTGGAGAAGTGGCCATCCTTGCTGCAGGGAGATTTTTAAGTAGTGTGGGTGCTCTGGGTGGGGTGGGAGGAGGGTAAGTAACCCCTTACCTGTGCTCTGTGAGAGCCAAATAAACTCACTGGGTTCCCAAGCTGAACTTTGGGGGAAACTGTACTTTGGCACATACATCATCAGTGCCCTTTCTGAGGGGGAAAGACATGTTTGAGTGTCCTCAGGAAAAAGTTTATGGAGTGCTAGGAGTTGAGAGTGCCTAACCAAACCCCTGTTGATATAACTGTCAGAGAGGGCTGGACCTCCGTGAGAAGAGACTCCTGGTGAATATCATTGTCAAGGGAAGAGTCAAGCTAAGTGTAGACAGCCAAATCGAAATTATAATGGTCTCAGTGCACGAAGGGGTCTACCACACGTCTCAAAGTATTCTGGGTATTTTGATGGGTATTCTCTGATTATAGTAATTTTTCCCCAGACTTTTCTGTTCCAGAGACTGAAAGTGAAATAAAACATGAGCCAGAACATGAGCAGTTGTTAAGTAAAGATTTAATTAACTGAAAGGGAAAAGCCATGATGGCCTTAGGCAGACATCTTTTGAGTTCCTAATAGCATGAACTCCACAGTATCTCTCAGTGGCAGTTCACTGCCAGGCAGTAAACTCCATCGTTTTAGATTTTTTTGTGTGCATGGCACCTGGAACTTTCCCTAACACTTGTGACATTGCAATTAACTTTTCTGTGAACTCCATGAAAGCTGGGGTCAGGACTGTTTGGTGGCTGCCTCATTACCAGCCCCACGCTAGGGGTTTTCAGGATGTGTTTGGTGAGTGATTAAAGTGTTGGACGTGACGAGCACTCGTGTGGTATTTGCAGCTGGTTCTGATGCTCAGCTCCATCTGTTGGAGTGGGCATTCTATGCTATGCTGTTATATTGGGAGTGTGTGGTTGTCCGGCCCCCTGGGAAGCTGCCCAGCTGTCGGAGGCCTCCTGTGTCTCCGTGTTGGTTTAGTCGTCCCTGGTGAAGACCCTGCCGTTGAGGCACCCTCTGAGCAGCAGCCAGTCTGCAGTGAGGCGGCTGTGATCTGGAGGCCCAGCCTGCCTTAATCTCTGATCCCGGCTGCTGCCGATAAACAAGCTTCCCTCCCGGCAGCTGCTGACAGTTGCCTCCCACACGGCCCACCCCAGCCCTGCCCAGAGATGGCATGACTCCCTCTCTGTGGCTCTAATAATAACAACAACACTATATTCTTAGCCATGCTTGAGTGTTTCATGCAGACATTTTCCCCTCGACTTTGGAATGAGAGTCAGAAAGCAGAATTATACAAAGTTTATTTGGACATTTCTCTAACCATGTCCACATCAATCTGGTCAGGTTCACGTTCCTAATAGGCCCTGCTGATCTTCTAGAGGACAAGGAGGAGAACCCCGGGCAGGAGGGAGGCTGGCACAGCCAGAGCCTGGGCTCTAGTTTCTCTGGCATCCCAAAGCGGCAGCCCCTAGTTTCTTCCCATTTGTGCACACCTTGGGCTGGGAGAAAGCCTGTTGGGGAAGCAGCTTGGAAGACCTGAGTACAAACAGCGGGGAGGTTGCTTGTCTTCTGAGAACTCTGCTTTCTTCGTGTGAGCCGGGCTGCTCGTGCCCTGGGTTCTGTACTCCTCAGGTGCTGCAGGGTGGGGATCTGAACAATCAACGGGTGTGGGAATCATTTATCACTCCCATTGCAGGAGCCATAGACTAGTCCAGGAGGCACATGGCCCACACCAAAGCTAAGTTTGCTTTTAACAGCTACATTCGATGACTGAGAACAAAGACATGCTTTGGGACTCCCATGTGCTCCTTCCTGCATTGGAGGAGTGAGTGTCTGGGAGGAGAAGAATAAGAAGCCTGCCAGGGCTGTGAATGTAGAACACTTGTCCAGTGTCCTAGTCAGTGTCTATCGCTGTGAAGAGACACCATGACTACAGCTGCTCTTATAAAAGAAAACATTAATTGGGGCCAGCTTACAGGTTCAGAGGTTTAATCCATTATCATTCTGGCAGGACAAAGTGGCATGCAGGCAAACATGTGCTGAAGATGGAGTTCTTCATCTGGATCTGCAGGCACTGGGCCTCGCTTGAGCTTCTGAAACCTCAAAGCCCTGTGACACACTTCCTCCACAAGGCCACACCTACTCCAACGAGGTCACACCTCCAATAATGGCACTCTGAGTCTAAGAGGCCATTTTTATTCAGACTTCCACACCTAGCATGTTCAAAGTTCTGGATTCAATCTCCACACCACCAGAAAGAAGATGTCAACTGGTCAGGACCTGCATGTCTGTAAATTGTGGTTTGGCCACACAGTCAATCTCACTTTCTCAATAGCCCCTATGACAGGAGGGAGGGAGGAGGCAGCTGTTAAAACCACGTGTGTCCTTGACCTCAGTGACGCTCTGCTCGCTTACCAGCAAGGCTGCCCTGAGAGACAGCTATGTACTTCTCTCAGTAGATTTTCAGTGTTGGTTGCCATTGCCTGTAATACTTGCTCAGCCATAATGAAATGTTTGCATGGTTCCAACTTGAGCTGGTTATTCTGCACAGAGAGAAAACAAGTTTTGTGAGGAAAATGCCCTATAAATCCCAGGCATTGTTACATTTACTCCTTCTATAAGGCTTTACACTCACATCCAGTAAACCTGAAGGATGGGCCAGTCTGCTATCATGAGCTCCTTGATCTTAAACAGACTCAACACTTTGTCCACAGGTTTTCAGATGTATTCATGTAAATCGCAGCTTACCTTCCCTTTGACGGTCCCTGTCAGCCGGCTGTGCAGTGACCAAGACTGACTCTCGAGGCTGAAAACCAAACTCTACCTTGGATAATTGTAAGAAACTTGACTGCGTTTCACAAGACTGCTGTGATGAGTAAGGGCGGGGGAGCTTTTAAGGAACAAAAACATCACACGGATACCCTGAAAGTATAACACTGGCTAGTCTGCAGCTGCCCGCCGGGCATCCTCTTTACATGCTGTTTGGACAGCTCTGAGCCCATCCTTCCTCACCACAGTGTCTGCCTTCTCCACACAAGGAGCCTTGTCAGCACCTTGGTTTCTAATGTTAGCTGCTGTTTTGCATTTTGCGTAGCATCTTGGGAAATACAAATGTAGAATTTAGACTGCAGAGGAGCCAGGCATTTTTCTTCTAGATACGTTTTTTGGGATCTGTGATTGGTGGGTGATAGAGAGGCTGATTAACAAGCATCAGAACCATCATGCTCTCAGAGTCCCTGAGCTGGAACCTCTTTGTCCACTTCCCTCTGTGATGATGGCTTCAGAAACCATTAAACTCATCCTGACTTGGCAGAAGTTCAACTTGATACAGATCAGCGGTTTTCAACCTTCTTAACCTGCGAGCCTTTAATACAGTTTCTCATGTTGTGATGACTCCCAACCACAAATTATTTTTGTTGCTACTTCATAACTTGGCTATTGTTGTGAATCATTATGTAAATATTTTTGGAGATAGAGGTTTGCCAAAGGGCTTGGGACCCATTGATTGAGAACCACTGGTATAGATACTTGATAATGTTGAAGTGTGTGTGTGTGTGTGTGTGTGTGTGTGTGTGTGTGTGTGTGTGTGTGTGTAGAGGTGGGGAGGACTCCATACATAATCCTGAACTAGGTTCAGTCATCTGTCCAAACTAGAAGTGAGGCAGAAGCCCATAGCCTAAGTCACATGGAATGTCTCCTCAGGAGTCTCTTAAGGCCAGAGCAACACTGTGGGGACTGATTAGATCTGGGCTAGTCCAGGCATGGAAGCTTGTGAGAAACAAAATGATAGCAGCCATACCTTTGTTCTTATGAAATAGAACACACGGAAAAGTGCATAGATTGCATAAGAGGAATCTTAAAGACCTGAATGAGTTACAATGAAAGGGACTGTCTCAGTTGGGGTTTCTATTGCTGTGAAGGACACCATGACCACAGCAGTTCTTGTAAAGGAAAACATTTAATTGGGGTTGGCTTACAGTTCAGAGGTTTAGTCCCATGGTGAAGCACGGTGGCGTGCCGGCAGTCATGGTGTAGGAGAAGGAGCCAAGACGCTATATCTGGATCCCCAAGCATCAGGAGAGAAAGCACTGTACCTGGCTTGAGCTTCTGGAACCTTAAGCCCACCCCTGAGACACACTTCCTCCAACAAGGCCACACCTCCTCCAACAAGGCCACACCTCCTCCAACAAGGCCACACCTCCTCCAACAAGGCCACACCTCCTCCAACAAGGCCACACCTCCTAATAGTGCCCCTCCCTGTGAGTCTATGGGGCCACTGTCATTCAGACCAGCACAGGAACCCTGTGCCATTTCCACCTAGGTCAAGGAATCTGGAATATTGCCAGCATCCCAGGAAATCCCTTCCCAGTAGAATTTAAACCTCTTCTTCACCCTAGAAGTAACTGACTTCCGTAGTAATCAATTTTTTTCTTTCCGTTCCATTTTTATTATCTAAAAACACATCCCTACATAGCACTGGGTAGTTTTGCTTGTGCTGTTTAGTTTTTATGTTATCTAAATGAAATTGCCAAGGCTCTATGGTTCCATACTGGTTTCTTTTTAAAATTTGGATTAAACCTAGGACCTCATGCACTATGTCTGTTAGGATAGCACATTTCTTGCTACACCAGACAGCTCACTTTTTGTTTAATGAAGCAGAATGAAATGTAGCAGGGTAGCTCTGACTTAATAGCTTGCTCAGCTTGTCTCAGCCTCGTTGTGAATGACTCTCAAGCTCTTCTTTGCCTTACAGGCCTAGGCCACCAGATGAGCTGTATCTGTTGTTGATTTGGTTTTTGTCAATATTTTGTCTGTGAGGGTTCATTAAGTTTTCGACACAGCAATTCTTGCCTTTTGTAGAGTTTCCACATCCCCTCACTTTCTAGATCTGCAGCTACACCTCAGAGAAGTATAATTTTCTCCTCTAAATTACAGCAAATGGAAGTAAACTTGGTTAGTGAAGACTTTGCAATGCTCCTTTTGCCAGCCCCTCTCCCTGGATGCTGCTGAGTCAGGCCTGGGGACTGGGGTTACTGCTCCTGGTTCCAGCTGTGTTTCCTGTGCCCTCTTATGAGGCCATGGGTCAGGGGGACCCTTCATAGGTATGTGTGTATGTGCTTGGTTGAAGGAAATGCTCAGAGTCACAAAACTAACGTTCAACTAACATGCCATCTTGGATGAGGCCTGGGAAAAGCCAGGTCTCTTCCAAGGTGTGGGGGTTTAAAAGAAAATGGCCCCCATAGGAAGCTGGCACTATTAGGAGGGCCTTTGTTGGCATAGATGTGGCCTTGCTGGAGGAAGTGTGTCACTGTGGGGGTGGGCTTTGAGGTCTCCTGTGCTCAAGTCATGCCCAGTGTGATACAGAATTGCTTCTGCTGCCTGTGGATCAAGATGTAGAATTCCCTGCTCCTTCTCCAGCATCACATCTGCCTGCACACCATCACATCTGCCTGCACACCATCACATCTGCCTGCACACCATCACATCTGCCTGCACACCATCACATCTGCCTGCACACCATCACATCTGCCTGCACACCATCACATCTGCTGCACACCATCACATCTGCCTGCACACCATCACATCTGCCTGCACACCATCACATCTGCCTGCACACCATCACATCTGCCTGCACACCATCACATCTGCCTGCACACTGCCATGCTTCCTGCCATGACCATAGATAATGGACTAAACCTCAGAAACTGTAAACCAGCCCCAATTAAATGTTTCCTTTATAAGAGTTGCTGTGGTCATGGTGTGTCTTCACAGCAATAGAAACCCTAAGACAGAAGGTGACGTATATGTCTCATATTCATTTCATTGGGATTTTCTGGTGCCTTATTGTATTGTAGTGTCAGATGTTCAGCTTCATGAGGGTCCGTGGAAGAAGCAGGGTCATTCTTAAAATGAATTTTAACTTTTTCAACCTCAGGCAAGTCAGCTTCTGGTGAACTGACTGATTATAGCTTCGCAAAAGGCTTTTTTATTATACAATTTACACCTTCGCAAGTCAATTTCCAAATACCGAAACCTCTTATCTGAAGCTCCCCAAAGAGACAAATGCCGAAGCAATTTCCAGTCACAGGACATCTCAATTTCCTGAGTCCTCCCACAACCAAGTTTTTTTTATAGGCTTTAAACCTTTTAAGAACACTCAGATAAGATTTACATGCGGCGTGGTGGCATGCTTAATCAGCACTCGAGCAGAGCAGGATCTCTGAGTCAAGCAGCTGGCTACAATGAGTTCAGAAAGCGCAAATTACACAGAAAACCTGTCGAAAAAAAAAAAAAAAAAAAAAAAAAGATTTACATGCTTCAAACAGAAAGTAGTAAACACAGAAAGTAACACTTCACAAAAGGCCTATCAAAGGCCTAGGTGCTAACACTCCAGAATCAGGCCAGCTGCAATGCTCTGCGGGATCTCCAGTTACACTTTATACAAGCAATAGCAACATAGAAAGCAAAGACTAGAAAGTGTAGATGAGATGGGACATTTAGACTCAATTATGGTTGTTCTTTTTCCAAGCTGCTTATTCCCTACTGTCTTAGTCAAGGTTTCTATTGCTGCAGTGAAACACCATTGTAAATAGAGGCAGAGCTTTTTATCCCAACTGCCTGGTCCCAAATAAACACACAGAAGCTTATATTAATTATAAATGCTTGACCAATGGCTCAGGCTTATTACTAACTAGCTCTTACATTTAAATGAACCCATTTCTTAATTTATTTATTGCTGCATGGTCATGGCTTTACTGGTCCTCTGGCATCTTGCTTTTATGGTGGCTGGCTCTCATCTCCCCCGACTCTGCCTCTCTTCATCTGAGTCCTCAGTTTGATTGTTCCGCCTAACCTTATCCTGCCTCACCATTGGCCAAACAGCTTTATTATCAACCAATAAGAGCAACACACATTTACAGCGTACAGAAGGATCATCCCACAGCACTTCCCCTTTTCTGTTTAATCAAAAGAGAAGGTTTCAATTTTAACATAGTAAATTTATATATAACAAAACAGTTATCAAGCAAGAATTACAGTTACAATATCTAGTCTATTTGTATTTGACAAAATCAGAGAAAACACTCTATTATCCAACTTATCTTAGTGAATCTAAAGTTTCATATATTATTTACCTTTTATCATAACTAAGGAAAACTATAACTATAACTATCTAGTCTTCAACTCTATCAAAGACCTGAGAAGGAAATAATATTACCTGGGTAAGCAGGAAGTATAGGCAAGTGACTTCGAAAGAATGAAAAATGATAGAAACAGTTGACTGCCTAGAGAGTCACCCAAAGTTTCCCTGTAACACTGGGGCATCCAACTTTGGCTCATAGGCCTAGCATATCTGACAGACTTTCCTGTGAAGCAGGGAATTTTGAAGGACTGTCCTACCTTGTTCAGCAGTTGCCTTTCTTGCGTCCTGCTGGTCCAGTTTGGGCAGTAACTGTCAGCAATTGAGACAAGGGCCATTTCTTTGCCCACATGGCTGGTTTTTGCCATAAAGAAAACAAGCTCCATACGAATTTCTTCCATGCCTATCATCTTTTCTGGAGTATATTGGTGCTGCCAGAAGCAGACATGTCTCACTGTCATGAAAAATCTAAGTTATTAAAACATTTTAAATACCATATTCTATAGGTCTTTGAAGTGTTTGAAGATTACCTTTCTGAAATATATCTTTTTATACCTAGAAAACCTAACTAATATGACTATAAGTTTGACTATTATATGTGACTATTAATATGTATTTCTTAATTATACATTATATTTTTAATTGAGCTGCATAAACATAATACCTTAAACAAGAGTGAAAATATACATACAGTTCAACAAAATTAACTTTAAATCTTTATCAATAAATTAAAATCCATATCAATGTAAAAATATGTAAGATTAACAGTTGTTTTTTAGAGTAAAGTAGATTCAATAATCTACCCTTTTTTTCCATTGTTTCTATATCATAATCTCCCTTTCTTCTTTTTTAAAGAGATTGACTATGACCAATAGCAATTTGTAACCAACTGCCCTTAAATGAAAAAAAAAATATTTATAACCATTATTTTGGGAACATGGGTGTAGTTTTATAAACTACTTCCTGCTGATTGGAGGTGCTGGTAATCTTTGAGAGACCCTGAGAAAATCAAGATAATTGTTAAGTCTTGACTGGAGTATTCTTTGAGGCTGGACCATCTCGGTCAGCAGTCTTGAAGCTGTTCTGGATGCTGGATTGCCTGGGCCATCTGTTTTCATTGGTGTCTAGTACCCTTGTTCTGAAAATATATAAACTTTTAAAGGAAACATACATATCTGTATTAACAAAAATATAAACTGTATTATACACAAGCCAGCCAAAGATAATTTTTTTGTTTTATGTTTGAGTAGGTAAAATATATGTTACATGGCTTGTAGTTACTTTAGGTTTATTTTCCATGTTTGTAGTCAGGATTTCAGGTCTTTCTCAATCAGATCTGATTTTCCTTAACCTGTACTGAATCCATAGCCTCTTATTTCCTGTAGAAACAAAAACATAATCTCTCCCACAAAGTTACATACTGTTTGACTTAAATTTTGGAGTTAAGATATTTTTAAAATATATAGGTTGGTTTGATCTAGCAGCTTTTATAATCAAATGTCTCATAGCAGTCAAAAATTTTAAAGAAACAGTAATATATGTAATCCAGACTCTCTTTGTATTTTTCATCTTTATGTGGCTTATTTTCTTTATATTACTTTACTCCCCATTTTAAGGACTTTATTTTATTATTTTAAATCTATTTTTAATCTAAGATTATATATACTCTTTCTCTTCTCTCTCCCAAGCTTATGCACATTTTTCAAACACACCGTGACCCGTTTAGAGGCCTTTTTGTCTGAATCTGTCCTTACTGTGTATCTCTGACCCTGTTTGTCTGTATGAGAAAAAACCTTAAATCTGCCGCACATCGAGCTTATACTGCAGCTCATGTGAGACTGTGGGAATCCACTGTGCTGCACTCAAGTATGCTGGAAACAGCCTAGGTGCCCATCAACCAAAGAATGGATAAAGGCAATGTGGTACATTTACACAATGGAGTATTACTCAGCTGTTAAAAACAATGACATCATGAAATTTAAAGGCAGATGGATGGAACTAGAAAAAAAAATCATCCTAGGTGAGGTAACCCAGACCCAGAAAGACAAACATGGTATGGTATGTACTCACTCCTAAGTG